>NC_133537.1:10478513-10790355 GCF_048544455.1 Silene latifolia | reverse complement strand
GAGCGAGGGAAGTTTATGACGGGTTGTTGGGCAATTTGGGAGGCTAGAAATGGATTGGTTTTTGATGGGAAGCTGACGAATATAGAGAAGACGAGGAGGAGGGTGGAGGAGTTGTTAATGGAGATGGAGGCAGGGGCAGCTGGGAGGATTAGAGGGACGATGGGGGGTGGAAGAGGAGGGCACGATAAGAAGGGTGAGGGGAGTAGGAGGACAGAAAGGGAGAGGACGGATAGAAGTTTGGAGGAGGGTTGGGTGCGTGTTATGTGTGATGCGGGGGTCAAGGAGGGATGGGGCGTAGGTTTGGACGTCGTGTGCTGGGACCATGAAGAGGGCGTGCAGTGGTCTGTGATGGAAAGGAGACGTGGAATGGTGGAAGCAGATGAGGCAGAGGCGGAAGCTATTCTTGAAGGCGTAAAGGAAGCAGCGAGGAGAGGTGTTAAGCGGATTGTGGTGGAGAGCGACTGCAAGTCCGTTATCGACATTCTGCGAGAAGGCCTACAAGGACGGAGCTTCCTTTTTTTGGTTGTTGATGAGATTCGACATGTATGCAATAATTTCGATTTTATCATTTGGCGCTATGTAGGTCGTAAGGATACTAAGATCGCTCACGATTTAGCTCATCTTTCGAACTCTGTTATAGGCAGAAAGATGTGGGAAGGTAGAATTCCGTGTAGTTCTGAGTTTTCATATATGCAATTCTAAATCCCGTTTTGGGGTTTTCAAAAAAAAAAATATCTCTTTCAAAAAAAATAAAAGATTAATATATACGTGGCTTAACTCTTATTTATAATCATATAATCACCTTACCTTATACTAATTTTTCGATGTGGGACAATTCTATTATTTATATGTAATATATTCACCAAACTTGGATTATATTTCTGATGTGGGACAATTCTACTATTTATACATAATATATATTCATCAAACCTGCATTATTTTTCAATGTGGGACAAATAACATACTCGGAATTACACTATCTTTTTTTCACTAAGTTCGACATCCAACCAGATCCTGAATACCGAATACGGACAATTGCTACTCATTATATCTAATAGTTATATTTAAATTTAATAATATGATCAAGTACTCTCCATTAATATTTGTACGTTGTTTTTCTTCAAAAAAAAAATTCATAATTGAGATACAGAAATTTTCCGTGGTACACCTTAATTTTGTCAGATTTTTCGTGTTACCCCTACTTTTAAGAATCTGCCTACGGTACCCTTGAGGTTCCATTTTTTTGCCCATGGTACCCCCTAATGTAAAGGTTATTAAATGGACGTTAAGTTTGATGGTGTGACAATAAAATAACGATTAAAAAATAATTCCCCCTTTATTGTTTTATTGGTACGAATATCTCTCTCTTTTAAATGAAAATTTAATTAACTATATCATTATAATATTAGAAATTTCTCATGGTAACTTTGAACTTTGATAGATTACACATGGTACCCCTAATTTTAAGTTTCTACAAATGGTACTCTTGTGTTCACCTTTTTCTTTCTCAGAATACCATTTGACAACTTCCGTCATAAGCCCATTACTCTTATGACTTGGGACGCCTTTTTCTTTTGTTATCTATTACACAAACACTTTACTAATTTAATTCCTAAATCCATATTTTATTTAATAAACTAACATTTAATACCTAAATAACAAAACACAAATAGCATGACATGCTCAATTACTCATCTAGTTACTCATATGAGTAATAGCGTTATGAAAATAAAGTAAACACAAGGGTATTATATGTAGAAACTTAAAATTAGGGGTATTATGTGTAATCTACCAAAATTCGAGGGTATCAAGAAAATTTTTCGCTATAATACTAACCATTTATCGCTCTTTCTCCCACCCAAAAAAAAATGTTACAACTTTAAAAATTTAACATTTAATTCAAGATTATGTTTAAAGTCTCTTATATAATAAGTATACTTTGAGAGATTAATATATTTGGGGTGATACCTAAGTTCCAAGGATAAATTCTATTTATAATCATGGGATCACCCCAGCTTATGATAATCACAAATTCTTGTTTGTGACGGTACATATCCGTCACTCTTGAGTGACGGATACCATTTTAGCTCACAAAGTACCCACTTTTTCTCTCTCTGCAACACTATTTAAGTGGTCCCCTTTCTCCACTAACCCATTTTGTTACCATTTTATCTCACAAAATATCCGCCACAAATGGTAACCCGTCACAAGGGAGACCAACTGTATGATAATCTTTTGATGTGGGACAATTTAACTATTTATACGTAGTATATATTTATCACACCTACATTCTTTTTCAATGTGAGACGAATAACATATTTAAAAGTACACCATATTTTTTGAACCTAATTCGACATCCAACCCGACGTAGTATACATCAGCGCACACATGAGGACCTCGAACCTGATGTTTGATCAGCCTATCATATGAATCGTCATTCATGGGATTCAAATCGAGTTTCTCGTCTACAACCTTGACACCGCAAATCCTGTCATAAAGACATAACTCCAATTCTGTTCCAAGAGAGGGAATGATGGGATAACAGTCAGGGCCAATTAGAGATAAGCTGCCTTCTTTCCATATAGTCTCAGAATCTTCAGAATCACGGTTATAGAGATGAAAGCGAGGACGAAGCCCTTCCAATGCTCGAATGGAACCGTATATTTCACATGGTTTCCCGTCATCAAAGTCAGTGGAAATGTGGACGGAAAAAACCTGAACTAAAGGTGTCGCTTCGTCACCCTCATAATCAAAACTGTTAGATATATATCTTGTATATATTAGTTAGTCTAGTAAATATCTCTTTTACCTAATTTAGTTAGCATATCTCCTAATTATAAGGAATGTAATCCTCTAACAATATTGTATACTTCCTATATAATGATGTGAATAACACTAACCCTAGCAAGCGATTTCATTATATGATATGGTATCAGGTTTCCATTGGTGAAAATCTCGATTTTCTCCCTCGATCCTAACCTAGCGCCGCCCGGAGGTATTTCGATACCACCGTTGTCACCATGACTGTCGACGCTAATACCCCTCCTCCTCCTCCCTCTTCCAAAAGCAACCTTCACCCTGTATTCACCGTAAACAATATCCAAAACAAAGTTCGCGTCCTCGACGGCACCAAGGTAACCTATGTGACATGGGTTCGCCTTTTCCGTCTTCACGCTGAAGGGTATGATGTACTCGCTCACATCGACGGTACACCGGCCCCAGCCTCTTCTTCGACTGATGATACATACACGGATTGGAAGAAGATAGATGCGCACGTTTTGCAATGGATTTACGGGACGATGAGTGACGATCTCCTGCCTCGGGTTCTTGAAGACAAATCGACCGCTCGCGAAGCATGGCTCCGGGTGGAAAATATCTTCAACAACAACAAAGGGGATCGCGCTGCTGCACTTGAGTCCGAGTTCAATGGCCTCCGACTCGAGAGTATGCCATCTTTGGATGCATACTGTCAACGCTTGAAGGAGCTCGCTGGTATGCTTAAGGATGTTGATGCTCCGGTGTCCGATGCTCGCCTTGTTATTCAATTGGTACGTGGCCTACCCGGTGAGTATGATACGGTTGCATCTTTTATTAATCAATCGTCTCCTAATTTTGAGACGGCTCGTAGTATGCTAGATCTTGAATTCCACCGCAAGTCCGGTAGAGAAGAAACCGCCACTGCTTTGGCAGCCCCGGCGGCTCCCCAGTCTGACCCGTGGGTTGACCCCACTCCCAAGGCCACCCATGGTCCCCCGCGTCAGTCCTCGTCTCAGAATAATAATAACAATAATTACAATCGCCGTCGCAATAATAATAACCGTAATAATAACAATAATAATAGTACTACACCACATAGTAACACTGTTTCGCCACCACAAGCGACACCCCAAGGACTGCCACCACCTTATGCGTGGCCTTCTCCCCCTGGTTGGCCATCCCCGTGGACCCCCCCACCGTGCCCTTACCCCACATACCCGGGTTGGGCGAATTCGTGGCCGTATCCGATGTCCCAACAGCAGCCACGAGTTTTTGGTCGAGGCCAACAGCGAACTCGTCCTATGGGTCAGGCCTATATGCTCGACAGTGAGCCCCCGCAACCAACGGACTTAACGCAAGCTTTTCAAGCTCTCTCGGTCCAACATCAAATGGACCCGTGGTACATGGATACGGGCGCTTCATCTCATTTGGTCTCCGACTCCGGTATGCTCTCCTCTCCTCTTAATTCGAGTAAAATTCATTCTATTTATGTTGGCAACGGTAATAGCATTCCTGTTTTGGGTTCCGGCACCACTACCATTACCAATTCCAACCGAACCCTCCATCTAAAAAACGTCCTCCACGCCCCTCACATTATAAAGAACCTTATCTTCGTCCGACAATTTACTAAAGATAATCATGTTAGTGTCGAATTTGACCCCTTTGGTTTTTCTGTGAAGGATATTACGACGGGGAAACTGATATTGCGGAGTGACAGTGACGGCGAGCTCTACCCAGTGTCAACCACGAGTCCGTCCACAACAAACCCACGCCAACCGTCTGCCTTCTTAGCTCATAGCCACGATTTGTGGCACTCTCGTCTAGGCCACCCCGGTCAAGTTATTTTAAGTCATTTAAATTCGTCGCGTCGTATTGCTTGTACCAAAATTTCGAATTCTTCCATTTGTGCTTCCTGTCAAATAAGTAAAAGCAAACGCTTACCTTTTTACGATTCTACTACTCACACTCTTGCACCGTTTGATATCATACATAGCGACCTTTGGACCTCCCCTATTGTGAGTAAACACGGATATAAATATTACATGGTCCTTATTGACAATTTTAGCCAATTTGTTTGGGTGTATCCTTTAAAATTCAAGTCTCAAGTTTTTGATAAATTCCTACAATTCCATAAATTTGTCCGCACTCAGTTTAATACCAACATCAAATCTTTTCAATGCGACATGGGTCGGGAATTCGACAACAATAAATTTACCAACTTTGCCAAACAACATGGACTTGTCTTTCGATTTTCCTGCCCACATACATCACCCCAAAACGGCAAATCAGAACGCATGCTTCAACGACTCAATGATGTCACCAACGTTCTTCTCCAACACGCATCGGTCCCGTCTCACTATTGGGTCGACGCACTTCACGTAGCTACCCATCTTCACAACATTTTACCCACTTCCACCCTCAACTACAATACACCTACCTCCGTCCAGCCTTGAGTAAATGATAAGGTCTGGTTAACGGCCTTGGGGACGGAACCTCGGGTTTAGTACAAGGTCTTAATGAGTTTGCCTCCCGATCTTGCATTCTCCTAGCCCATATTTTCTCTAGGGTAAGTTCCGGTTCATAGCCTACCATCTGTGTCCAGAGTATTTGATAATTTAGCTCTAATTATTATATTTACACCATATTTCCAAAGATCTCAAATTCTCATTTGTGACGGGTCACAAATTGTGTCGGCCATTTTATGATACCATTATTGATAAATAAGAATTTGTAGATGGTTACTTTTTATTATAAATTGGTTACATTTTCTCCATCCGTCACAAGGGAGACATACTGTTCAAAGATAAATGGAGATGCGACGAAATTAAGTATACAAATTATGACAGCAGCTCTATAGCTCACTGCAGTACCACCAAAATAACAAAAACAACATTGGCAAACCAATATTCAAGTTTTACTCCATATTGAACTTATTCCCTCCGTCCAAATCATTTGTTTACCTTGGATAGTAATTCAAAGATAAACAGAGACGCGATGAAATTAAGTATACAAATTATGACACCAGCTCTACAGCTTGCTGCAGTACCACCTAAATAACACAAACACAACACTGGCAAACCAATATTCCCTCCATCCTGATCATTTGTTTAAGTAATTCAAAGATAAATAGTCATAGAGACGCGTCGAAATTAAGTATACAAATTAGGCAAATTATACACCAGCTGTAGTAGCTGATTGCAGTACCAACTAAATAACACAAACACTGGTAAACCTATATTCAAACTTACCTCATATTGAACTTATTCCCTCCGTCCCGATCATTATTTGCTTACCTTTTAATCAAAGGTAAACAAGTAATTGGGACGGAGGGAGTATATTATATGGAATAATTGAAATCAGTGTATTAAACAGTAAAATCATATGGTCTCACACTATAAGACGTCTAATTTACTCCTTTTCATCAATAGAAGGACCGTTTCATAAATATATAAATGTCCATGAAGCAAAGGCTAACATAAAAGATGTTTGGGGAACCTCGAAATTCAATTAAGGTTGACATAAAATATTGATTAAAATCGAAACAAAGACACAAAATATGCAAAAGTAATCTAATTATAAGTCGATTTTCGTATAATGATAAAAAAAAGTTACCCCTTCGGTTAATAGTTTACCTTTGTTTTATTTTGTGAGGGGAAAAAATAAAATAAATGTATACTATTGATTGTGACGGAGGAAGTATATAAGAAAGAGGGAAACCTTGTAACGCCTAGGATTTTCGGGTAGATGTTTGGGAGATGAGAATTGAGAAGAGGATTTTTTTTTAACTAGACTGGAATCAGATAAGTATTGGGCCAAATCCAATTTCAAATGATTAAGTTACATACCTTGTTGTAGAGGTGGTCAAATATTCGGGTTGGGCTGTTGGTTAGGCGGACCAGGAATTGGCGTGGGATATGGGGCCGGTTTGGGCCTGGTGGAGGTGGACCCGGAACCGGCCCAGGATAAGGTCGAGGGGGGATTCAAGACTGGCTAAGGAGGGTTGAGGGCGCTTCCGAGTAGATGGTGGTTCGGATATCATTGCTCAACCCAGACCCGACCCTTTTTTTGACGGGTTAGGTCCCGGTGGAGTTTAACATGCTTACAAGTTACATGGACACGAGACAGGTTTAAAATCTATCAGATTGTTTAATTGTTACTTCAAAAATGTTTTAAATATCAGTCATATTTTGCATCTCATTACTTCGTTTTGACACTAATTAAGGTTGATTCCAACATCGCTATGTCGTGTTAGAAATGTTCATGAAACGCGTAATCGTAAAATCCCGAGGTGTAAATAGACTTAGTTACCCACCCTGGTGGCTGGTGAGGATAAATACACGAATTAATTTGCTTAGGTTTTAGGTAATAAAATTTGTAGGGAACAAGGTAAAATTTGTAGGTGAAAAAGCAATTGACTTTTTTTAACCTTTTCATAATTAAGTTAGTTTATTGAAAAATAGTTTAATCTCCGTTCTTGTAACTGTTTTAGAGAGTAATTGGTATTTTAATTTCGTTACTAAGTTGTTGATAAATTGGTTTACCATTGGCATTGGAATTATGAGAACTGAGAACACATATTCTTGTGTAAGACGGCCTTAAACAAGAATATTGTAAAACGGATCTTTTTGATCGATAACTTTTAGCATAGGAGTATATGGGTAATTCAGATGTTTGTGGTATTTGACTATTCATTTTACAAAATAATAGTGTCACAACACCTTTGATTCAGGTGTTCTCCGTCAGCATTTCTAGTTACTTCGATGACGGGAAACCATGTGAAATCAATGGCTTAATTCAAGTTTTGGAAGGTTCTTGTCCTTGTTTCGATCTTTATAATCGTGACCCTAAAGATTCTGAGACCATTTGGAAAGATGGTACTTGTCTCTAATTGGTCCTAACTCCTAATTAGACTTTTGTCGTACCCTCCTTGTGTTGGGAATAAGAGATACAAATGGCAAAGCAAAATATGTAATTTAGGAATAAAAGACATAAATGGCCTAATATATAGGCTTACAAATATAAACTCTTCCTAATTCTAAGCAACTAACTAAGCACACATTTGACCACTACATAGTAGAGTTGGCCATTAGCACGGGCCGACCCGACCCAGATCCAGCCCGCTTTGCCCCGTTATTTTATGCAACTTGGCTTGACCCGACCCGACCCGGCCTTGGCCCGCCGTTTGCCCGGGCCTGGCCCGGGTCCTAAAATTTCAACCCGGGCCGTCATTTTAGCAAAAATAAAAAATAAAAAAAAAAAGTGTTAAGGCCCGTCAGCCCGGCCCGCTCTTGGCCCCCTCGGGCCATGGCCCAAGTCAAGCATATCTTAGCCCAGCATGGCCCGACCAAGCCCGTCCCTCCCCCTAGCCTGGCCCGGGTCTAATCGGGAGAGCCCGGCCCGCCCGGCTCGAGTACAGGTCTACTACCTAGTAACTAAACACTAAACAAACTTGAATAGTGGAATGACCAACAACGTGTAACCACTACTCCTATTAGCATGTTATTATTTGAATAATTAGCTAAAGATAAAAGTGACAATTTTCCCCTTTAATTTTGTTTAATGGTTAAACTAGTTTAGCTCACGTGCAATGTATGCACGGTATATATAGAGTTTTATCTTTTTTAGTGTATTAATCATGAAATGAGTATTTAAATGAAAGTTTTTCCTATTAGCGAGGGATTAATGGTGTTATTTTATAAAATTGTACTGATAGTATATTTTTAGCCGCAACTTTTTATCATAGAAAATCACTGAATTTTTTTCGTATGATTCTTTAAACAAAAAAAAAATTATATTATAAAAAGATTGAAGATAATTTTGTGTAGAATGTAAAATACTAAATGACATGAATATCACAAATAGGATTATAAATCTAAAGATTATGTGTATTATAACCCACAATAGTTATAGAATCACTACTACAATTTAAGGCTACGAGAACGCCACTTAAAGAACGGTTGATAGCGGAACCGGTGTGTTTCTTATTTTTAGATATGACGCTCATATATGACTCCAAAAGAGAACGGTTTTTCAACCGCGTCAGAATTAACACTTAAATCGGTTAGGTTTGACCAACCGTCTTAAAATAATATAGAGACCGGTTAATAGATATAACCGTTCTCCTTGTAAATACAAAGACCACGGTCCCTTTTAACCACCGTTCTATTTGTAAATCCCGAAATACTAAACCTTTAAACTTTCATTGCTTTCTGAAACACAATTCGTCATTAGTTTCTCTCAAACACCGACAATCATTGCGTTTGCCCTATCTAGCACGGTCTCGCCCTTGTTCTCCGCCGTCGCTCGTAAACCGGCCACCACCTGGTTGTCCCTGGTCGCTCGCCTTTCTCGTTGCTGGTCGTTATTGCTGCTGGTAAGACCATTTTTCACTACTTTTTAATGTTAGCTTTAAGATAATACTACAATCGACATTATATTTTTCACTTAATTCATTAAATTGCTACTTTAAGACAATATCCATGGCTTAAACATGGAACCCCATGTATAATTAATTCAATTTGTGGTGATGTTAGGGTTAGTATTTAGTGATGTTAGGGTTGCGATTTTAGTTAATGGTTCACTTAATTCTTAGTAATTGACGATTTGGGGTAGGGATATGGTTAGGTTGATGGTGACAAAGGGTTTACTTGATTTGTGTTTGGGTATTGGGTTTGGGGGAGATGATGGTTACGAGAATATGGGGAATATGAAGGTTTGGTGGTTGGGACAAAGGGTTTAAGCAATTTGCTCATCCAGGGAGGAAAAAAAAAGTAAAATTGGTTGCTTGTATAGTTTTTCAGGTTTTCTACTTCCTAGAGAATGATGGTGGCTTGCTGTTTTCTCCATTACATGTGGATTTCTTGTTTATAGATTATAGTTTAGTGTATTCATATTGTTTTTAAATGAGCTGTTTTCGAATTATAGTTCTGATTTCTAGATTTTTGGTTAGTTTTAGCTGATCTAGCTTTCATTTTGTTGATCAATGTGGAATGTGGTACATAGCTTAGTAAAGTTCTGGTATTTGCTATTTCGATCAGTTTGGTAACATCGCTTGTTGACAAGACACTAACTCTAACACTCTCACAAGCAGGCTAGATAAGCTCCAACATATTTCAGTTTGGGGTAATATTAATATATCAGGAACAATTTCCCCTGTGCAATAATCACAAGTAGTTAAATTTCATACTTATTCCAGGTATCATTGCTCTGTGCTCAATTAACTTCTTGCTGCAAAAAAAATAAAATGGCTGAAACACCTTCATTTCTTACACACAAAAGGTTTGTTATCCTCTTTTCCCTCCAACTATCATGTTTGAATCACTTCAGCCAACAAGGCAGTCTTACCTGTGTTTTTTGTGTATTAGGTATGCGGTGGTGACAGGATCAAACAAAGGACTAGGCCTAGAAATAAGCAGACATCTTGCTTCACAAGGGGTGGTTGTACAGCTGACTTCAAGGGATCAAAAGAGAGGTTTAGAAGCCATCGAGCAGCTCAAGAATTCAGGGGTTAATTCCGAAAATCTTGAATATCATCAGCTTGATGTTACTGACCCACCTAGTTTTGCTGCTCTGACCGATTTCATCAAGGCTAAATTTGGCAAGCTTGATATCTTGGTACTCATCATCTTAAATGTTTTCTTTTTCTTTGGTCACTAGATTTAGATACGATCACATTAATCAGAATAACCCCGTGGGCTTTGCAGGTGAACAATGCGGGAGTTAATGGTGTTATTGTTAATTTTACGGCTTTACTGGAAGAAATTCGCACTGTAAGTATTCCTACACATAGCTCTAATTTTGTGGTATTCACTCTGTATTAGTGGATATTAACATTATCTATTCTAAAATTTTATACAACTGTAAGGATTTGTGTCTTAAATAATTGGCCTAGAAGTTACTGTAACACCTCCTTAAGTTCTTGCTGTTGTAATCTTTCAACTTTTAAGAACATCCGACTTTTCAGAAAAAATAGATGTCCTTTCCTTTTTTATCACTATGACAAAATCTAATGTCAGACTATAATATAAAATCTAATGTAGCAAATTAGCTGCCACACCAAGCTGCATTATCCCATTAGGATTAATATCCTTGTCATAAGGGTCACTTTTGGCCATGTCAAAGTACACTCAGAAATCCCATGAGCCAGGGAAGAAATGGTAAGAAGCCCAAGAGGCAGGGAGCGAGTAAGTGACAGATGTTGAGTGGTGAGCATTTTTCATATCTTAAGTTAGACGATGTCATCTCTTTTAAATCTGACAGCTTAAACGAGTTTTATTTTGACAAGGATGGTGAAAGAATTGAGTGGTGGTTATACCGTTAAGTATCATTCAAACGGTTTTTTGACAAATGTAAGAAATGAAGGTGCTTCAGCCATTTTAGTGAAGTTCTGATATATGTTGGAGCTTATCAAAGGAAGATATATTAATATTACCCCAAATGTAAGTTTTTTTTATTCATCATTTCAATCATTTTTTTGTTGGAAATGTAAGTAATATATAAGCAGAGCCTGCACCATAGAATACCCCCAATCATTTGTGATAGTTTTATGAAAGTTTTGCTACAAAGGGAGTATATCTTTGTGAAAGTCTTATGAGGGGTTGAGTTTGTAGAGTCAATCGGCTATACATACTGTTATTCTTCTTGCAAGCAAACAAAGATAGGAAAAGTTTATATTCATCTAACAGTGAGCTAGGACTTAGGAGCCCAGTGACCGTCTCAAAATCACAAATGAAAGGCAAATTGGTAAGTGGATTATGGTTATTAGTTTACACCTGGAACCCACCTTTCCCAAATTATACCAATTTATGTGGATATAGAAACTTAGCAAGCAAGATGTTGGGATTTTCTATGTTGTTTGATATTGTATTTTGAGTAATTGTATCAGTATTAGATTCTTATGGTCTATATCAATATTAGATGCTTCTCGACTGGTGTTATGACAATCTTACTGATCATGCAGTCATGCTCAGATTGTATTTATCACTTATCTGTTAAATGTAGGTGTGTAGATATGAATCGGAGAAAGAGCGAGAACAAGAGCATGATCGGTACTTTGTTCCGAGCTCTGATGATAAAGTCGTTAGGACTGACCACCGAGCCGAAATCAACTTTCTGAGTCCTAGTTCGTTCCTCTCGGCTATTCATCTGGATTATGACACTCCTATTATTGAGCATGCGTTGCCTAAGCTAAGGTATAAAGATGGGCTATAAGTTTTTCTTATACGACTTTGAAAAATATGATCTCTAGTATATTAAGCTGTTTGCACGGGTTTGCTTTATTTTGTTCACTAGGAGGTTAAGCTAATTTTGGTTTGAATTAAGCTTTGATAATGACTAGAAACTGATGGCTACTACTATAGCTTTAGCAAGAATTGTTGGCTATAAAATGAAATTGATTTAATGTTAGTGGCCTTAAACACTTTTGTTAGAAATTGGAACGACCAAAAATCAAGCTCTACCTGTGCAAAATAATGTTCAGTAGTAATGTCAACGGTCTCATCATGCATTCTATACTAGTAATGTTAATGGTCTCTACCTGTACAAAATAGTGATCACTAGAAATTTATTTAATAGGCGGACCAAGATAACTAAAGGGAAATGTTCCTTCTGTATAGTCAGTTTCCAGCATAATTTTCTTTTTATGGCACTCTTAACTCTTCTAAAGTATCTCCTATAATGCTTCTCTGTAATTTTGTATTTGCCGATATATGTGGAGCTTATCAAAGAAAGATATATTAATATATTACCCCAAATGTATGTTTTTTTCTTCATTTCAATCATTTTCATCTCTTTGTTTTTTCGCATTTTGATCTTAGTAATTGTTTTACTTTACACGTCATATATAGTGTATTAACTAAATTTTTGGGTGTCCTATGTATATAGTTCATGCTTAACGCTCCAAAGCCATATACTGTTGAGCAAATTGACGAGGTGCGGAATATTTGGGCTGAATTTACACTCCATTTTAAGCCCAAAAGTAATGGTGGATGAAGACGATGATACAGTTTCTTGGTGTTCAATTATTGCACTTGGATACGACTAAGTGATGAAGATTCAGGGATTTTTATTTATGTTTTGCAAGTATTTTCTATATTTGTAGCCTATAGGCTCTTAAAAACATGATAGGACTTTGTATATTTTTTCAAGGATATGTCCTTATGAATTCAAATTAAATTTGAAGGTTTTTGTTGCGTAAAATATGCAGTAGTTTCAGAATTGTAATGCAAGTTTAATTCTTATGAGCTATACGATTCAATCGTGTAGGGGTTACAATAAAAATAGATTTTTTTTAATAATGTCGGGTTCAAAGAGAACGGTTACTTGTAAAACCTGTTCTCTTTGAAAAGGTAAAACAAAGGCGCCAAATAAATCGACAACTATATCAAAGAGACCGGTTCTCATATGCAACCATTCTCTGTGATATATCAACGAGCACGGTTATGGAGCGTAACCGTTCTGATTGTTGTTACAAAGAGAACGGGTTGACTTTTTTTTAACCGTGCTCTTAAGTAAAAGAGAACGCTTGGCCACAGGACGGTCCAAAATGGCTTTAAGAACGGTGTTTGACCGTTCTCTTTGATCAAAATTGTAGTAGTGAATATGCTAAAAATAACTAAACTTTATTTTAGAAAATATGTTTAGGCGGGAAAATTTGGAGTTTTGCCTATTCATTTAGTAAATAGGGGATTAGGTCCCTTCAGTTTTTATTGTAGCAATCAACTCTCTCAACTTTAACAAAAAAGTGAAATTCAACCGCGAATTTTAATTGTCACTTAAATCTCAACAAAAAAATCATTTTGCATTTATATTATACAACTAATATCACATAAAAATTACAAATTTTAATTTTATTAATTTATATTAATTAATTTCCACCTCAAAAATAATTTTATATTCATCTATAATAAATAAAATAAAAATATGATTAAATTTTATGAACTATTCTTACTTTTATAATAAATTGTCTAACAATTGTAAAATTATAAAAAACAATATCGCTACAACAATTATAAATTGTATAAAAGCTGTAAGGTTATAAAAAATAAATTTTTTAATTGATTAATTAGATTATATAAAATGAATTTTGGTGGAATTTCATGAGAAACTAAATAATGAAGTTTAATTTCATTTTAACTAAAGTAAGGGACTTAATTGCTACAATTGAAATTTAAGGGTCTTGATTTCACAATAAGACAAAATTAGGGGGTAAATTGCCACTTTCGCGATTAACTAAATTATATTTTGAAGCATTTACTTCAACACTTTGAGCACCGAATTGGAATTACGTCTATATGATCGACTGCGTGACGTCGAGTTAGTAGCAGGGAAGCTCAGTTTGGATTCTGATTCAGATAATAGGCTTCAGAAGGCTGAGGTTAAATTTATATTCCCGTCTGCATCTGTAGACGTTAATTAATTATCAGATAAGAGTCTTGCATCTGTAGACGTTAATTATCGTGCTATTAGAAACCATGCGTTTGGTCTGATTTTGAGGATAACCTATATGCGACATGATGGCACAATTCGGGATTGATCTTGAGGATGCATATTCTACATACGACCATTCGAGGAGATCATTATTGGATTCAAGTTTCCGTATCCACATGTGATTGTCCTTGCCTTCTATGGTAATGGGCTTGCTACTTGGCTCAATTCCCCTTTAGGACCCTTTTTCTCCTTTTTACGGAGTAACTTGTATCTCGGAAGTTAGATTATATCCTAACTCCCTTAGTCGGAAATATTTATGTAGAATATAAGAATATTATCACTTTGACCTCCGGAGATATTTATTTAAAATATGATATTATTTATCACTTTGTCCATGGGTTTCTTCTCTTTCATTTGTTTTTCGTTTTTCTTTGGCGATTGTAGGATAAAATTGGTATTTCCTTTAAGTATGGTGATTGAAAAACCTTCATTATTGCAGAATTATAGCTCGGCTTGTGTCAATGCAAAGGTCAAGGGAGTGAGTAGTAGGTACACACAATTCTGTAAATTCCAAAGTTGGGCATTAAGATTTATGTTACTCCAATACTTCATTTAACCCTCGGATCACGTATCCCATACGTATTATCATCAAGTCATTTCAGTTGGTTTGGATCATTTTAGGTCAGGTTTTTAATTGCCTTAATTAAATCATTTTGGGTCTATCAAGCCATTTCGGGTCACTTCGATCAAGTCGGGTCATAGTCGAGTTGGGTTACTTCAGGTCTGTCGAGTCAAGTTCAGATCATACTTTCGAGTTATTTCCAAGCCCCGGGTCAGCTTTATCGAATCAAGTCGGATTTGTCGTGTCTAGTTGCGTGCAATATATACCACTCTTTAGCCTAAAATGTGTTTCCATGCAAGCATGTCTCACGTTACGTATAAAACTCTCATCATTCATTAGTCCTCTTTGCTTTCTTTAATTTGCCCCAGGCTCACGTATAAAACCCTAAAGCTAGCTAGCCGACCTAATATTTTCAGCACGCATAGATTAAGAAAATCGTATAATTTCTAATGCTAAATATATCAGATGAGAATTTGAGTAAAGAAAAATGAGATGACGACAATGAATGATACTGGGTTTGATATATACCACCGAGGGCATACTTAAAAATTCGATTCCATTTTTACTCTCACCCTCAAACTTTCAAATTTCATTGTTAAAATATAGTGTCAATGAACTGCAGCTTCATTGACTTATTGTCTCGAGTTTTTTTTTTAAGTTCAGACAAAAAAAACTCCGTCTTAATTAAGGGGAACTTGCTTGTTGTTTTAAAAAGGGACATGTCAGATAAAATATAAATAAATAGGCCAATAATGATATCCTAAAATAGACATAACTAGTGTAATTATTAGTTGTAACCCTAAATAAGGAAAGCTAAACCTTTTTTACCCTGTTTGCATCTTTTTTACGCTTGTGAAGAGTGAACTATTCACATAAATTTATGATGTAATGTACTTTATACATGCTTATCAGTGTGAACTATTCACATAAAGAGATATGTATGTATAAGAGATCTTTTTTAATAGAAAGTAGTCATTTAATGAAAAAATATTATAATTAAAGTTGTCATTTTTTAATCAAAAAATTTACCAATGGTAACATTTTAGCATAGTACATTTACATTTTATTGTAAAACGATCACATTTGATCGGCTTGTCTGGTCCGTCTTAATTTCAAACGAAAATAATCCGTCTAAAATAAGAATTTGCCATAATAATAATTACTTCGACAATCATTTCATTTAAATTATCCATTTTTAAGTCCTTCATTTATAATGTTCTGGACTTCTGGTAATGATCGAGCACACAAAGAAGATGATTCACTGGCCGCTTCAAACCGTCAACATGCA
Source organism: Silene latifolia (assembly GCF_048544455.1). Lineage (NCBI taxonomy): Eukaryota > Viridiplantae > Streptophyta > Magnoliopsida > Caryophyllales > Caryophyllaceae > Silene > Silene latifolia. The sequence continues at coordinate 10,774,261 of NC_133537.1, read as the reverse complement.
TACAAGGGTCGAACCTCAGGTTCGAATCCATCTTTAGCTCGGCACGGAATATGCAAAGCAACAAATGCATATAATGATGGAATTGCTGGGAAGCTAGGGCACACAAGTAAAATTAATGCTCTTAAATAAATCTTAACTAACCAAAATCGTCCCACAGTAAAAGATCCGAAATAACCATCACACCAAAATTCAAACTGGCGAATTCAATGGCTGCTACAGTGGTACTAATCTACTACGGAGTATCAATTATTTTCATTTTATAGGCTGGCTACTACTAAAGTGATGATTTACCCTTTTTACCCACGTAAAAGTTCCAGGGCTCAAAATACTTGTTCTGACATAGGAGGATACGGAGTATAACTGCTTCAGTGCTTCATGATACACACACAGCTCAAAATTTTACATTAAACACCAGCCGACCTATAATTTTGCAATAATAATGAAGGTCTTTCAATATGCACTTTGTATGAGGTGTTCTTATTATCATTATATCATTATTATAATATTCATTTTACTTGTTTTAAAATATAAAAAATATTACTCTTTCCATCACGATCATTTGTTTACATTTGGTTTTTGTACAAAAATTAAACCAAGAAAAGATGAGGGAGCCAATTATTAGACGACAAGTTGATCAAATTGTGTATGTAGGATAAAATTGTCTATATAAAAAGGTAAACAATTGACGGAGATAACCTAAAATAAAAATGGTAAACGAATGACCGGGTTGGACCAACCAAATGAACCAGATTAACTTTATTTTAATCAGCCCTAGCTTATTTGACATATGAATAATTAGCCATTTTCCTGATAATAATTTACATTTTATCTTGCAGTTTCAAATTTTCTGACCAACTTAATGCCCTATCTGTTGTTACATGATCTCTTCTTTTAATATATCAAAAAAGCATATTAGCTATTAAATATGGAGTAATACTTTCACCTTTCTATAATATGGAGTAATGCTTTCACCTTTCTACAATATGGAGTAATACTTTCACCTTTCTACAAGTGAATATATATTGCGTAAGATTAATATTGTCATGTAGTATAGGACGGTAAACTATATTTAAGCCCTTCATTTAATGTTTTCAGAATATACAATTAATTAGGTCATCACATATTCACGTAATAATCACGTCATTAAGTTGGCAACCAATTCTGTAAAATGTGTTTCCATGCATGCATGTTTCACGTATAAAAACTCTCATCATTCATAAGATTAACGTTTGCTACCGAGCTAATGCATGTTATACCCTGCCTAAAGCGAGCAAGCGGACGTAATATTTTCAGCATCAATTAAGAATTAAGAAAATCATATAATTTCTAATGCTAGACCATAAATCAGAAGTAACATTTTAGTGAAAATATACCGGATGAGAGTTTCAAAAAAGAAAAATGAGATAGTGATACCGGGTAGTACTAAGGTCGATACCACCGAGGACATAATTGTAAATTCGTTGCCACTTTTACTCACCCTCAAACTTTCAAATTCATTGTTAAATTAGTGTTAGTATGTGAACTACAGCTCCATTGACTTATTGTCTTGAGTCTTTTTTAAAACTAAATTTTATTTTATTTTGGAATGATAAATTAATTATGCTAACCTGTTTAGTGGATAACCAACATAGAAGATCAAGGTCGAGAAAAAATAACTCATTTTTCTCCGTCTTACTTTCAATTGGAAAACTCCATCTTAAGAGAGAGACTTGTTTTAAAAAGGGAAGATAGATATGTATATGAGATATGCTTGGTCAAATAAAACAAATAGACCAACAATGAATTAATGATGCCCTAAAGGCCTAAAGTAGGCAATAACTAGTGTAGTTATTAGTTGTAACCCTAAATAAGGAAAGCTATACTTTTACTCCGCATCATTTTACCGTGTCTTCTTCTTTTTTACCCTTTTGTACTATTTACATAAATTTATGATGTACTTTATACATGCTTTTCAATGATATTTGGGTTATTTGGGTCATTCTTTGGATATTGGAGAGTAGAATGGTGAGGGTTTTAGCGTGGAAATGAATGTACTTGTGATTTTGGTCATACAAGTCTACGTATTTATTAGAAAAATAGCCTAAATGAATTACGTAATACAAAAAAGTAAATAGTGAACCGTGTAAAAAGACAGATGCATAATAAAACAATGGAAGCTATAACTTTCCAAATTAGGTCAAATTCATTTAAAGGCTACATTTTTTCGGACTTATTTTCAACTTATTCCAGTTCAACTCAGCAATATTCAGTTCAATTCAGCTCCATTAAGTTCAATTTAGTTTAGTTCAGCTCAGTTTCATTCATTTCAGTTCAGCTTCACTAAATTTAAACTCATTTAAGTTATATATGCTCATCTTAAAATTTAATAGTTATTATTATTATTATTATTATTATTATTATTATTATTATTATTTATTATTTATTATTATTATTATTAAAACGCAAACATTTGTTGAGATCAAACAAAATTTTACAAAAAATTAAAGTGGTGGCAGCCGAGACACTATTTGGCGACTAGGTTGAACTGAACTGAACTTAATGAAGCTAAACTTAACGTAATGAAGTTAAACTCAATTGAATAAAGTTGAGCTGAACTGAAATTAAGACGGGAAGAACGGAGGCTAAGTGTTATTGCTAGCTGTATCAAGTTAATTACTCCCTTCCTCAAATTATTTGTTCACCTTTTAATATAATATAGAAAAAACATAAACAAATGATTAGGAATAAGGATGGGAGTAAGTTAGTCACATATACTCAATATTAATAACCTTACAAAAAGTAGATAATTTATATTTGGAAAAAAAAAAGTATGCACTAGACACTTTGATTTATCAATCATACGGAGTATATAATATACTCCACCCGTATAATGGATTAATGGTTAATAATAGTAAGTAAATTTATCAGTAAACAACTTGTTCATCTGATCTTCTATAATTAGGTTCTTTTAACCATGAATACATGAAAACGTAAAGTTTATCCTACGTGAACATAAATCCAATATATTCAAGACACTATTTTGCAACATAAATAAAAATATTTTTTTGTAACCATAAAATATGAAGAACGTTGATCAAGCATCGATGTTACGAAGGAGACACTTGTGAGGTAATCGGCCGTCAATGAACCACATTTACTTATAACTTTAAAATAGAGTAAAGTTATTGTTCCGGGTGTAATTCCAGAGCAAGTATCGTTACCACCCGTGGCTTGTAGAATGATGTCTTGAGTTAGATTCTCCTTTGGTCTTATTCGTTCCTCTCGACCTCTCCTGCAACAATGAACGAACTGAGGGCTTGGCTTTGTGCCAAGCGTACTCACTCCGACGCCCAAGTCAGTAAACTTAAATGTATATGTTGTATGTTAATTGACTAGGAATATATTGTAGTGAGATAAGGAAGATTATACCGGATGAATAGTGTATTTAGGTTAAGTTGTGTATTTTCTGGATTGGATTACTCCTCAATGAAGGTTGAGGAGTATTTATAGACTTCACCTTTTGTCACGTAGTGGCCAAGTGGCCAAGTGGCTAGCAGGTGGAAAGACTGATCTACCCCTCGGCCGAGGTCTCTATGGCAGGCCGGCGGGCCCTGTTGACTCACCGCCGAGGGGTCTTGGATGTGAGTACGCGGGTATGTGTCCCGGCTGGAAGGTTGTCATGCCGAGACCCAGGCTGACCGGCCGATGGGCTTCATTGGCTAGGCTGTCTAGGTCGTTGACTTGCTGTGGACATCTTTGACCTTGCTCAATATGTTGACTTGGTCAGCGGTGCAGAATATGCCCCATCAATTTGCCCCCAGCGTAGTCTATGCCGTGGTATGGGCTTCGATGTACGTCTGAGCGTATATTCTGCGCAAGTAGTTTGTAGAAAATTTTCCTTCATCGGCTTTTTCTGCGGCGGCTTCTTCCGCTCTGCCTAGTCTTTCTTAGGCCGTACCATATCCCCCCTCCATATGGATGTGTATTGGTCATCCGATGTGGAAAAGAAAGGGACGCTGGCCGAGACCGGGGTTGAGACTGCCGGTTATTTATGATCGCCCCCGGCCGGCGGTGTCTAGCTTGGTCGATTACGTGGCCGGCGGAGAAAAGGTGCATGGGAATTTGTTGAGGAAGGTGAATAGGCGGAGAGATTTGAATAGGCGTGTTGAAAACGTTTGGTCACTGTTGCATTGATTGACATAACTGTTGCAACGATTGACATCCCGTGGTTGCATGTCCGACACGTGTCCGCACGCCGATTGGTCGACGCTTCATGGGTCATTTGCTTTGATTGGTCCTGCTTCATGGGCTTTTCCCTATAAATAGGGCAATTGCTCCAAAAAATTGGCCACCAATTTCATTCTCCAAAATTTCCTTCTCTCTAAACTTCCAAGGGTTTCTTTTTCCAATTTCCGAGTTGTTACTCCGTGAGCGTTTTCTTCAAGGTAAACAAACAAACTTTCCAATTTTTAATTTTGTAATTTCATTGTAAACATGTCTTCTGCCGACGCCGGGCCTAGTAAGCCGGGCCGTAGGTCACCTTCTCCCGAGGTCGATCCTCGAATTCTGGAGGAATGGGAGGATGATTCTGATGTCGATGATGACGCAGAAGATTTTGGTGACGATGCTGAGGAGGCTCGTCCTAACAACGTGAGGAAGTACGTTATGGATCACGGCCTTGCTTGTAAAGTCCGTCTTGACTGTACTTGGACCCATAAGTTAGCCCGCTGTTCCGGCGAGATATTTTTCGAGAAACATTTCTTCTTCGGTGAGGGCTACGAAATCGTTATCCCGGAGGAGGGTCAGGCTGTCTGTTGCCCTCCACCGGGCCACACCGGCGTATATATGCGACATTTGGAGTTTGGGCTCCGATTTCCGCTGAATGGGTACGTTGTGGCCATCCTTAAGGCCATGAACGTTGCCGTTGCCCAATTGCACCCGTTGGCCATGAGGACCATAATCGGGTTTGTCTGGCTTTGTCTCTTCAAGGGGGAGGCCCCAACGGTGAACTTATTTCGCCGACTTCACTACCTCCACCGTCATTCTCTGGCGCGCCGGTGGTTCAGCGTGCACACGGAGAAGGGTTATATTATCACGACAAACTTTCCTCTTGCAAGGGCTGGCAGGGTCGGTGGGTGTACGTTAAGGTGCCGAACGACTATCCGCTTCCCTGCTCCTTTCAGCATCAAGTTAACTTGCGGTGTGAGACTAAGGCGGAGCATGACAGATGGGTCTCCCGGAAGAAACTCAAAATGGATGCTGGCAGGGTTCTTCTCTCGGAGGACGAGAGGTTGGCAATGCGGCTTTTTGAGGTAGACAAGGGTGGGCTGCCGAAAAGATGGATTCCTCCAACGCAGATCATTCTTCAGGATGAGCCGCTTTGCCATGTCGGCCTCATACCGGCCCTAGCGCAGGGTGAGTGGGGTCGGTGTGAGGCCCATCACTGTTCTCGTTGTGTCTTTAAACTTTGATTTATTTCTTCTACTTAACTATTGCTTCGTTTCCTTCGCAGGCCATTTTGGACCGGACCTGTCTGAGGATATCCTCCGGAGAATGGGGCTGAACAAAGATAAAACCGTTGCTAACTTACATCCCAAAGCTCTCCCCAATGACCGCAGGAGGTCGCCGACTGATCTCATAGAGCAAATGCCCTGAAAAGCTTGAGTGCGGTGGAGACCCAGGCGAAGGTTGTTAGTAACGTGTCGCGTCATACGCGCAAAACGAAGTCCTCGGCGGCGGTGGCGTCGACACCGTCCCCGCCTTCCATCCCCCCTGTTCAGAAGGAGACGGTGGAGGTCATTTGTATCTCCAACGGGGATGACTCCGACGAGGAGGAGGGCTCGCCCCTCGTCCGTAAAAGAAAACAGACGGCCTATACCGCGGCCGTTGATTCTGCTGCTGACGAGGAGACGCGCGTTTCGGCCAAGAGGGCCAAGCACGGTATTGTTCTTTCTGTGGCTTTAGATTTAGCCGGTTCCTTAGGTGCTTCGGCATATCTGCGTATGTCGATACTTATGCTTGCTTTAAATTTTGTAGATCGGCCCCAGTCGTCCGCCGCTCCTGTTGGGCAGCAGGTGGAGGGGAGCTCTGTGCGGGCTGGTGATCAACACGTCACCGTGAACTCTTCATCCCAGAAGGTTTCCTTCCCCCGGCTACAGGCCGGTGATAAAAATGTCGCCACTGTCCCTTCATCCCAGAAGGTTTCCTTCTCCCAGCTCATAGATGAAGGCACGGAGCGATCAAAGAGTCAAGCGAGGTGGAACAGTCTTCACGGTGCTCGTATCGTAGAGCAGGAGAAGGTCGTGGCTCAATCCACCTTGGAGCTAAATGCCACTAAGAGGGTGGCCGTGAAGGCCAAGCAGATCTTCTCAATGAGCAGAGGCTTAGGGAGAGGCCGAGAGGGCGCTCTTGGTCGAAAGAAAACTCAGCAGACGTTGAGAAAGAGGTCCTTCCGAGAGAGCCAAGGCCGAGGCTGCGGCAAACAATCTGCTAAGTCCGCTGGAGAAGTGTACACTCGTTCAGAGGCACGCCGACCTCTACCTCAAGCAGAGGAATGAATCCAGGGACTGTTTAAGGCCCAAAGTGAGGTGGTTCGGATCAGAGATGCCGTCATTAGGCAAAAGGATAAGGACATTGAGATGCTCCAAACCGTCATGCTCCCTAACATGTGTGCTGAATTCCGGGATTTAGCCGAAGGAGCTGCTAGGGAAGTGATTGAGGAGCTCTTCCCTCTTGATGGTTCCTTTCCGTGGGACAGATATGACAAGCTGCTTGATGACAAGCTCGAAGCCAAGGAGCAAGCCGTGGCGGAGAAGGCTAAAGAGGCGGTGAGGGCGAAAGGAGAAGAGGCGGCCGGCGAGAAAGCGCTAGCCGAGAAGGCTAAAGAGGCCCAAGAGGAAGCCAAGCGGGCAAAGGCGGCCGAGGTCGCCGAGGCTAAAGCCGAGGTCGCCAAGCCGAGGCCGCTGCTAAGGGAGCTGCTGGGGTACTCATCGAGGAAAGTGCCGCTGCCGCTGCTGATGGCGAGCAACAACGGACATAGGGGGATAGCATTTGTAATTTTTGGTCTTTTGGCTTATCCTTGTAATTTCTTGTGATTCGTTGAATATATTTAATAAGAGTTCGTTTTTACTTCACTTCTTTTCCTTGTGCTAGTATTCGAGCTTCGACTGTCCTTTTAGCGTCTCCATCTTTGTCCGGGTTGTCTCTTTCCGTTATTAATTGAGTCTCTTATGTTCCCGCCTCGGCTTGGCCGAGGCAGTCTAGAGTGCGTGTCTCAATTGTGTTAACGCTTCCAAGGCATCTTGATCGTTTCAGCGAGTATTAACCGCGCTGGTTATAACCGTCGCAGTGTCTGCTTCCTTAGGGTGCATGCCGCTCTTGTCGGTACGACAGTGTGAGCTGTCGTCTGCCGTGGCGTCTACTACTTGGAGTGACTGCGACGGTGCCTGTTTCTTGAAGGAGACTCCCGTGGCGTCTACTACTTGGAGTGACTGCGACGGCGTCACACCTCTTGGGGTGACTGCCGTGGCGTCTACTACTTGGAGTGACTGCGACGGTGCCTGTTTCTTGAAGGAGACTCCCGTGGCGTCTACTACTTGGAGTATCGCGAAGCGTCACACACCTCTTGGGGTGATCGCCGTGGCGTCTACTACTTGGAGTGACTGCAACGGTGCCTGTTTCTTGAAGGAGACTCCCGTGGCGTCTACTACTTGGAGTGACTGCGACGGCGCCACACCTCTTGGGGTGACTGCCGTGGCGTCTACTACTTGGAGTGACTGCGACGGTGCCTGTTTCTTGAAGGAGACTCCCGTGGCGTCTACTACTTGGAGTGACTGCGACGGCGTCACACCTCTTGGGGTGACTGCCGTGGCGTCTACTACTTGGAGTGACTGCGACGGTGCAAGTTTCTTGAAGGAGACTCCCGTGGCGTCTACTACTTGGAGTGACTGCGACGGCGTCACACCTCTTGGGGTGACTGCCGTGGCGTCTACTACTTGGAGTGACTGCGACGGTGCTTATTTCTTGAAGGAGACTCCCGTGGCGTCTACTACTTGGAGTGTCTGCGACGGCGTCACACCTCTTGGGGTGACTGCCGTGGCGTCTACTACTTGGAGTGACTGCACGGGTGCTGTTTCTTGAAGGAGACTCCCGTGGCGTCTACTACTTGGAGTGACTGCGACGGCGCCACACCTCTTGGGGTGACTGCCGTGGCGTCTACTACTTGGAGTGACTGCGACGGTGCACATTTTCTTGAAGGAGACTCCCGTGGCGTCTACTACTTGGAGTGACTGCGACGGCGTCACACCTCTTGGGGTGACTGCCGTGGCGTCTACTACTTGGAGTGACTGCGACGGTGCAAGTTTCTTGAAGGAGACTCCCGTGGCGTCTACTACTTGGAGTGATCTGCGACGGCGTCACACCTCTTGGGGTGATCGCCGTGGCGTCTACTACTTGGAGGATCGACGGTGCACATTTCTTGAAGGAGACTCCCGCTCTTGTCGATATGACAGTGTGAGTCGGCGTCTGCTCCTTCCTAGTGATTATGGGAAGAGCGTACATTCTGATGGAAGACTTGGATGATTTTTCATTTTAGGTAAAAACATGCGCCGGGCGCCCACAGCTATTTTGGACACCTCCGACGTTACATGGGGTATTCCCGAGATTTTCCGGCGTCCTAATGGCCCGTTGAAGGCGTACCTCCCCAGTTAGACGCTAGTTACATCCATGAGGTCGCTCTCCTGTTGTAAGGATAGACCTTTCCCTTTCTCCGATTTCTTTGCCACCTTAAGGGATTGCATGTTGCATCCCCGGCGGCCTATCCGGGCATTCACCACCTCGTCATTCTCGTCTTTGGAGACGAGCTTATGCGCTTCCCCCGGTCCGAGACGTACATCAATGTTAGGGCCCGATGGACATCATCTGCGTCGCCTCGCTCGAGTGACGCGGCCTATGAGAACGTTGTAGGCGGATGAGCCGTCGATGACCACGAACTCGGCTAGGACATTCTTGGCCGCATTCCTTTCGCCGAACGTTACGGAGTCTGATTGATCCCAGTGGTACCAGTCCGGCCCCAGAGAAACTGTATAGCGGGTTGGTGCAGGGGCTTAAATCCTTGACCTTCAGGCCGAGGCTGAGGAAGCACTCCCTGAACATGACATTCGTGTATGCGCCTGTGTCAATTAGGCACCTTTTGACCAGGTGGTTGGATATGTCCAAATTGACTACAAGTGGGTCGCTGTGAGGAGCGATGACTCCTTCGTAGTCCTTTCTTCCGATAGTTATGTCGGGGATGTTGGAAGAGGGGGTGGCTGTGTTGGGCACAAAGTTGATGGCCTGATAGAGCTCGTTCAGGTGTCGTTTGTACCCATGAGCGGACCCTCCGTTCTCGTGGCCCCCGATGACAACGTGGATCACTCCTATCCGTTCGAAGACGGATTTCTTCTCTGAACTGCCGGCGTCGGTCTTTTGGCTTTTGGCAACGTACTTGCCGAGGCTCCCTTCCCGATCGCTCTTCAATGGCATTCTTCGAATGCGCGATCGTTGGTTAGATGGCCGGTGTGGCCGTGGTACTCACGATCTTGGCTCGTGTCACCGTCACTCTTTGGTTTTGGGGTCTCTCCCACTTCTCGCCCTCGCTTTGCTCGGGCGAAGACTTCGGCGAGCGATACGACGAGAGGGGTTTTATCGTTATACCGCCTCGGTGGTACGTTCCCGAACTCCACCGGCGCCCGCCGAGTCCTGTTTCCTGGCAGATGTCGGCCGTGACCTATTATTGTCACGGCGTCTTTCTTCGGACCGTGACCCGTTGTTGTCACGGCGTCTTTCCTGCGGGTTGTCCTCCTGGCGGCTCTTCTTTTCCGAGTGCTCGGCCTCGCTCGGGCCTAGCCACGTCTTGTGATAGTCTTCTACCTTGATGGCTTGGTCGGCCTTCTTTCTCGGCGGCATCCAAGCCCAAGCCTCCGCACTTGATGAGCTCATTTTTCAAATCTCCCCTTGGGAGGCCTTTCATCGGCGCGGCCGCCGCCGATTCGGATTAATCTCCCGAATCTGTTGGACCTTTCCGTCGAACCTCTTCATGTAGCTTCGTAGAGACTCGCCCCCTTCTTGTTTGATAGTTAGGAGGTCCGATGTCTCCACGGCCCTTCTCTTGTTGCAAGAGTACTGGGCTAGAAAGGCGTCCCTTAGGTCGGCGTAGTAGTACACCGAGCCGTCGGGAGGCCCCTTGTACCAACTTTGAGCCATCCCATGCAATGTCGTTGGGAAAACTCGGCACCATACTTCATCGGGCTGCTCCCATACCGACATGTGAGACTCGAAAGCCTCGGCGTGGTCGGCTGGATCACCCTCCCCTTTGTATGATATGGGTGGCAACTTGAGCTTAGTTGGCACCGGACTTCTAGGACGTAGGCGCCGAGGGGTGTCGATCACATGCCGGACGACACGTGGCGATCGGCTCCTCGCATTCCTAGCCCGACTCCTCTCCTCGTAGCGGGAGGGACTCCTTCCCTGACTCTGGCGAGTCGGGCTTCTTCTTCTCCGACTCTGATGGGTCGGACTTCTTTCATTCCTCCGGAGTGGGCCTCGTGGGCTGCTGTGGTGACGCCGTCCCCCGCGAGTGCGGTCGGGACTTATGTCCATCACCGCATTCAGGCTCCTCCGGTGTTTCAACAGGCCAACCTCTTCCAAAGGTGCTCGTTCAAGTCTCTTGGAGTCACGTTCGGCCTGGTCTCCGGACGGGTCCCGCCGCTCTTGTCGGTGTGACAGTGTGAGTCGACGTCCTACCGATGAGGTCCAGGATTTGCTTTAGCAATGCCACGTCGACCACATGTCCCATGAGGGTGACTTGGTTGGCGGGGCACGTCGCATCTCGGTGTTATTGGCATCCCGAACTCGGTTGGATTACTCCGCGCGGAGGGTCGTATGACTCCGAATTGTTGAAGGTATCATCCGGGTGGAGGGGCTCGTCGATTCACGAACACCTCTTGTTCTTTTGACATCTTCTTAGCTTTTTGGGTGGGTTTCTGTTGTTTTTTTTTTTTGTTTGGGAATGAATGTGACTAGCCTCTAGTGTCTCTCCCCACAGACGGCGCCAATTGTTCCGGGTGTAATTCCAGAGCAAGTATCGTTACCACCCGTGGCTTGTAGAATGATGTCTTGAGTTAGATTCTCCTTTGGTCTTATTCGTTCCTCTCGACCTCTCCTGCAACAATGAACGAACTGAGGGCTTGGCTTTGTGCCAAGCGTACTCACTCCGACGCCCAAGTCAGTAAACTTAAATGTATATGTTGTATGTTAATTGACTAGGAATATATTGTAGTGAGATAAGGAAGATTATACCGGATGAATAGTGTATTTAGGTTAAGTTGTGTATTTTCTGGATTGGATTACTCCTCAATGAAGGTTGAGGAGTATTTATAGACTTCACCTTTTGTCACGTAGTGGCCAAGTGGCCAAGTGGCTAGCAGGTGGAAAGACTGATCTACCCCTCGGCCGAGGTCTCTATGGCAGGCCGGCGGGCCCTGTTGACTCACCGCCGAGGGGTCTTGGATGTGAGTACGCGGGTATGTGTCCCGGCTGGAAGGTTGTCATGCCGAGACCCAGGCTGACCGGCCGATGGGCTTCATTGGCTAGGCTGTCTAGGTCGTTGACTTGCTGTGGACATCTTTGACCTTGCTCAATATGTTGACTTGGTCAGCGGTGCAGAATATGCCCCATCAGTTATAGTGAATAATAAAAATGTAATCAGTGATTATTTTGTTCTTATAGTGTGTAATATTGATCAAATGTCATAAGGACACATGTGCGAGCTAATCAAACATCAAAAAATTTCACAACCCTGCTTGCTAAAATAATCAACAGTTTATTTGACGTTGCTTAGCCCCTTCCTAAACAATGTTCTATGAAAAATGACCTAATTATATTACGGAAATTTTTCATAGTATCTCTTAATTTTGTTAGAGTTCTCATGTTATCCTACTTTTAAGAATCTGCCTATGATACTTTTGAAGTTTCAATTTTGTGCTCGTGCTACCTCTTAATGTAACCGTCGTTAACATTGTTCCGTGTATATCCCTAAGATATAACAATTTTCCATGGTACCCTTAAATTTATACAGCTTTTCCACTACATTCCTAATTTAAGCAATGTAATAGCTTGATAAGGTCATTTTTCTATCATTTAGTGTGTCATCTCGATTTACTCTTACTCAACATCAATAATAGTCATCTCGATTTACCCTGTACTACTTTTATGTTAAAATATACATAAGAGAGTGAAGAAAATCTACATCACTACCTTCATGTCATCATTAACTTTATTTCTCTAATCTTCTGTTAATTTACATAGGTTGGACACTTGTCGAGCTTCTTCTACTGAGTTAACAAACCCAAGTAAGTCAGGGTTCATTTTCAATATAGTTTCTTCCTAAATCAAAGCCAAGAAGTATACAAATTATCCATCCTTGTTAATTTTTTAGGTTGTGAGTTGTAATGGCATAACAAGATGCTTCTTTTGTTGTAACGAGGATATCTGGGAAAAAATATACTCCCTCCATTCAACTCCACTTTACATGTTTGCTTTATCACGTTTGTCAACGCGACTTTTACGCGGTAAATATCTTTAATTACGTATTTGCAAAAATTATAAAAGTTAGATATTTTTAATGTACTCTTAAAGACGAATCAAATAAGATCCCACATGAATATATTTTAACTTATGTATCGAGAGAAAATTGAAATTGAATGTCCGCTTGTGAATACTGTGCAAATGAGAAACATGCAAAGTGGAGTTGAATGGAGTAGAAAGTACAGGGGTATCATAGGAAATGTTTAAACTTTTACTTTTATTTCATATTTATTATTAATTTTTAATTTAATAATTGTTGTCACGTAATCAAAAATTAATGTTCTATTAACGGCCGTTGCATTAAGATGCCACGGGCACAAAAATAAAGTCTCAAGGATATAATGAACGGATTCTTAAAAATGGGAATACCATGAAAAATCTGACAAAATTAAGGAATACCATAAAAAATTCCTGATATATTACAAGTTTATAACAAACTCAAATAAACGTGGACCTTAATGACATGCATGCCTTGACATAAACACAAATTATCCATAACCAAAGTACATAGTACATTGAAGGATGGATAATTTGTATACTTCTTTGACATGATAACCCATTTAGTTCAGATAAGTTGTTCCCTTTTTCGTTCTTTTACTTTATATCTCACTTGGAAATTTAAATTTAAGTACCCGTAAAATGAATATATATGTTTTTAAATTAAATCGAATAATATTCCATTTATATAGATGGAATAAGCTTTTCGCTAATCTCAATGCATTCTACTTAATTTTATTTTATCTATCTTATTTGATCCGTTTAAAAAGTATTCGTTCGTCTTAAGTATTTGTGTTCAGATTTACGATCCAATTTAGTGTCTTCTAAGTTATGACAATTATCCCTTATTTCATGATCCTGTTTTTACCTTTCATTATTGAAGAAAAATTCTAAGGTCCACCGGGTTCTCTTCGTTGAATAATTGATTGATGGATAAGATTATTATACTCGGTACTCCTTGTTATCAATCGTTTATTTACCCTTGATTAAAATATGATCTTATAAAAATAAAAAATGTAAATAAATAAATAAAAGGGAGTACAAATTAAATGATATCTATATTAACCACTTTATTCTATGATGGCAATAAGTATTTTTAGGCTTTTATTTAGCATTTAAAAGGATTGTTGTTTGAGCACACACTCAACTCTCAAATCTCAAGTCATCACATGTCATTAAGTTTATGACCAATTTAGAACATACGTGGTACTCGCTTGTCATACCCGTCGGAATAGGAGAGCACTCATCTTGGGGTGGGCCGCGGATTTTTTGGTCCACCACATTCATGGCAATCATCACTAATAAATTTCGAGGACATGGATAGGCCGAGTACAGGCTCCTGGGTACAGTGGAATCTAACCCCTGAGTCGAGGTGATCCCGGCTCAGTGAGTCCCTTCTTTCGTGATGATTTCGATAGATAATTTGATAAGCCAATGATTTTTTTCCGTGTTTCAGAATACGGTTAACCAACATGTTAACTAATCGATTACGATAAATTGGATAGTATAAAAGATCTCTTAAATTTTTCCGTCTAAATGAATTTGGATTAAATTGGGCTTTCATTATATCATATCTGTAATTGGACTTTTATTATATCATATTTGTAATTGAGTTTTCATTATATTATTTTTACAACTGGAATATACTGAACTTTTCCTTTTCCAAATATTAATACAAACATTAATAATAATAAATTTTACAATTAAAATTTAAAATTGAGTTAAATAAGAGTTAATATTAAATCTAAAAAACTGTGCATTCACGCGGGATCAACACTACTATGAGACTAAATGAGTGAAAGAGATGAACTACATATTTTGATGTTTCAAAATAGGAACGTGGACTCTGGTAATACATACAATGATGCTCGAATCCTTTTTTTTTCCACTTACACAAATCTTTCATATTGGAAAAATAAAAGAACAAATCAAGGCTGGTCAGATGAGTAAATGGGTATTTGGGTTTGGTTCAGGTTCAATCGAGACTAATCATTTTCGGACAATAATTTATCGGATCGAGCCGTTTCTAGTCAGGTCGTTCAGGGTCGCTTTGGGTTTTTGGGTCACTTCAAATCGGCGCTTTTCGGGTCAAGTTCTGGGGTCACATCTTTCCCTCTCACGTGTGAAACTCTCATCATTCATTAGTCTTTGTTTTCTTTGCCATGCCTATTTTATTTATGAATAAGAAATCAGCCCATAATGCAATATCGTAACATGTAAAAGTGCAAAATAATGAAAGTGGATACCTAATGCATGCTAAACCCTAAAGCTAGGGGACATTAATTAAGAAAATCTTTTTAGACGGATCAAATATCATATCATTTATTATATAAAATAAAATATATTAATTTTTCTTATACATTCATATACGGTGTATATCCAACTCATCTAAACTTAAGACGAATAATATCATCTTAAGAGAGATTTACTGCACTCCATTTATATTGTTGTCACTTTGATCAATTAAATTACACAAGGACTGTTAATAGACATTACGACCAAGAACGCGAGAACACATTTCTCATACCAATTCATGGCTATATGTGTGTAGTAAATACGGAGTAGTAATTATTGTGCCACACAGCTGTCAAAAAATAATAATTTAAATTTGTAAAATGAGGCTCATTTATATTGTCATTTCTGCATTTATTGTAAAATGATTACATTTGTTCCGTCTTAATTTCAGACGAAAATAATCTATCGGAAACAAGAATTTGCCGTAATAATTACTTCGACATTCATTTAAATTAAACGAGGCTCTATGACTATGAATGTTGCTAATAAGGACACCAACAATCTAACGTACAAGTTTTGTCTTTTGAAGAATTACTTCAATTATCTATTTTTAGGTCCTTAACTTATCACAAAATCCTTTTTTTTTTTTTTTTTTGACAGCAACAAATAGCATAGCTTACATAAGAGCTCCCTGAGCAAGATTATGAGCTATCCTATTCACTCCCCTAGGACAGAAACTAAGAGAACAACAATGAAACAGAGACACAATAGACTTAATATCTTTAATAATGCACTTGATAGATGCAATCGGCTTCTCCGCTCCCGCAACCTGCAAAACCAAGTTAAGACAATCTGTAACAAGTCTAACATGAAGGTACCCTTCGTCCAAGGCCCATCTGAGCGCCCTGAAAGTTGCATATCCTTCGGCATGTAGGACAGAAGAGGCAAACGAGCGAGTGTGAGCAGAATTCCTTAAGGTCCCATTATCATCCAATAAGCACCACCCCATGCCAGCGCTTCTATCAGCCCTCCAAGCAGCATCACACTTGACAGTACAAATATTTCCGCATCCAGGTCCACCAACGATCCAAAAGGGGAAGGAGTTTCTAACCCTCTTAGCTAAACCAAGATCAGGGGAGGAGTCCAGCAAAGGCGCTCGAAGAAGGCTAGCATCCTTATTGCACACAACCTCCTTCATACACATAATGTCACTAAGAATAGAATGTAGAGCACTCATAGGCCAAGGGCGATGATTCTTGAAGACCATCTCATTCCTGCAACACCAAATTCTCCAGAGGGTAGCGATAAGGGGGAAAAGGAGGGAGTTAGGATCTGGGCCAATTAGGAAATAGGTTACCCAGTTAATGACCCAAATCCTAACGTCAATGTCCACCCCTCCCGTGATTCTGAGTCCTAAAGGACAGCCAAACCATAGAGCCTTAGCAAAACTACAACCTCTGAACAGATGAGAAATAGATTCCACGCAAGGAGATGAGCCATCACAAAGAGTACAGAAGGAGCGCCAATTCATTTTTCGTTTGAGGAATTCAGAGCCCACTGGTAGGGCATTAGCCATAAACTTCCATAAAAACACCTTAAGTTTGTTAGAGATAGGCAACTTCCAGAGCTTAGCTCTGCAAAAATCCACAATTGTTGCAGACATTCTAGAAAGATCAGCAGTTGAGGTAAGTCCATTAGTTAAGGCCATAGCAGCAACATAGTATCCCGACTTGACAGTGAAAGCACCATGTTTAGAGAATTTCCAATAGATTGAGTCATTCGAGGGTTGACACGGGATATAAGTTGCGAGGATTTTCTTTGTAACTTCCTCACCCGGATCGAAACCAAGAGAAGAGAGATCCCATCTCCTATGACTATCATGAAGGTCACCAACCAGTAACGCGGAATCAATAGGAGCATCAAAAAGATCCCCACAAAGATCATGAAGACTATAACCCTCTATCCATTTGCTCTTCCAAGCATTAAGACGAGAAGAAGATCCAATAGTCTTAAGACGATACTAAATGCATCTCAGCAAACTGGACGTCTCAATAGCCTTTCAAAAAGGCTATTATCATCAACGTGTGTACAAGGGCCGAACACTCGAACCTCGGGTTTGAATCCATCTTGACCTCGGCAGTCGGCACAGAATAGGCAATGCAACAAATGAATATAATGATGGAATTACTGAGAAGCTAGGGAACACAAGGAAAATTAATGCTCTTATCTAACCAAAATCTCCCCACAGTAAAGTAAATTAAAAGATCCGAAAGTAGCGCACACACCAAAATTCGAACCTGCGAATTCCAGGACTAAAAAATAATTTACCCTTATTACCCACGTGAAAGTTCAAGAACTCGAAATACTCAAAAGGGTCAATTGTTTATCGATTAAAAACAATAGTATAAAACACAGCATATGGACAATTAAAATAACCTAGCTCAAAAATGGAACATGGTTCGACTCGAGGTCTAATGTATGTTTGCATTTTTTCTGCCATAGGAGGATACGGAGTATAAACTGCTTCAGTGCTTCCTGATACACACACAGCTCAAAATTGTACATTAAACACAAGCCCACCTATATAATTCTGCAATAATAATGGTGGTTTTTCAATCACCAAAGAAAAATGAACGACAAATAATGAACAAGAAGAAATCGTTGGACGAGTGATAAATAATGATATTATATTTTACATAAATATTACTGGCGGACAAAGTGAGACTTCATATTCTACATAAATATTTCCGACTAAGGAGTTGGGATATAATTTACTCCCGAGCTACAACTTACTCCGTAAAAAGGAGAAAATGGGTCCTAAAGGGGAATTGACCCAAATCATTCCTTATCAGAGAAGGCATAGACAATCATATGTGGAGACCAACAAAGTAGGAATACATCAGCTAAGATACTCCAAAGTTGGTTTCCTTAAATTATATGGAAATTTCGATCCAGTAATGTTCTCCTTCAATGGTCGCAGAATATACATCGTCAAGATTAATCTTGAACTGTGCCATCCCGCATATAGGTTATCCTCTTACTAAGTTACTAGACGCCCTCGATGGGAATTGCCCCAGCTTTAGCACTTAAATGTTACAGAGATTTCAATACCACAACGTTCTCCTCTAATACTCGAAATGGTTTTATTACACCTATCGATCTTGAACTCTGCCATACCGCATATAGTTTCAGCAACACCGCCAATGCCAAATGTACCCAGCTTTGCTTCAATAATCAAAGAAGACTCATTCGGAACAACAATGATAGATTTCAACAATGCAATTTTGGACCCAGACTTCAGTTCTACCGACCTGTATTTTGGCTGGTCGAAAAGTCTGCTCGTATAGTATTTCTTCTGGTAGCTTGTTGAATAATCATCACCGCTACAACGACCAAACAAAGTCCCGTGTAAATTTATAGGAATGTCAGGATTACCATCACTAAATAAATTCACCTCCACCCAAGCTTCAAATGCAAAGCTAAACATCTGATAGTGCACAGCGGCATAACCATCATCACCTCGAACGACTGAGCAAAAGCGCCTGTTATCCCCTTGAACGTATTGACCAACAGTACAGTCGTTCCAACCAAAACTACCCCGGCTCACTTCAAGCTTACCAACTGGATCCCTCAAATGCAAAATCAGACCAAAGGTATGGTTCCTAACAGCACGATAATTAACGTCTACAGATGCAAGACTGTTATCTGACAACCGCTCTGCACAGTTATCATCTCTATTATAGAGAGTAAAATAATCACCTCCATCATTGACTATGATGGCTCCACATAAAGCAGTAATCTTTCCAGCGATTCCGCCAACAAATACACTGAACACATCAACTTTATGGGTTCCATAATACAACGGGTTTATTTCTCTGGTTCATAAAAAACAAGGTAATAGTTAGAATTCGAGAGCACTTAAAATTAGGGCTGAGCACAAAAAACCGAACCGCATTTTTAAACCGAAACCGGACCGAAACCCGAATAATGGAGACCGAAAAATTCGGGTTTTTTCCGGTGCGGGGCCCAAACCGAATTTTTAAGCATAAATGAGGTGCGGGTGCGGGTCTAAATAAAATCAAACCGGAGACCGCTTTTAAAACCGGATTGACGTTTTCCTCAAAAATATAATTTCATCTATGAATTAAACACACTCAAGCCAAGACTTGAGCCCAAAACATCAAAACGCTATTTCTTTATGAAGTAATTTTAGATGTGTGACTCTTTAATTGTAGTTTTGAACATCATTTACATGTCTATGACTCTTTGAACTTTAATATGTATGACTTTTTTATGAAGTAATTTTAACATTTGACAACCAATGTCTTCAAAAGTCAAATTGGCAGCATGTTTATTGTGCCATTCAAGAGCATTCAACCAAAAACCGGGTTCGAAAACCGGTTCGGGTAACCGGTTTTCAAATCCGGTTTGAAAATTTCACAAAAACCGGTTACCCGGATTAAAAGAGGTGCGGGTGAGGTGAAATTTAAGGTTTTTAAATCCGGGGACCGAACCGGTTTGTAAAACCGGGCCGGGTAACCGGTTTTGCTCAACCCTACTTAAAATGGATAAAACATCCAAAACAAAAATCAATATTTGTTTAAAAATGGCAATCCTCTTCTCTGGAAGAATACAAGGGATTACATAGAGAGACCTACCTAGGGAGAATAGGGGGTTGAACATGTCGACTACCACTCGATTCCTGAACATAAAAATAATTTAGTCAGATCAAAAATTGGGTAAAGGGTTCAGAGACACAAAACACTAATAATGAGTAACTTCAATAATAATAAAAATGAACTAAAGAATGAAAAGTTATCAATACCATCCCCATTTTCAGTGTCCGCTCGGGGTCATTGATTGATAATATTTGATCTTTATAAAGATACACATAGGCATGGTACCATTGGACTTGCACTGTAACACAAGCATATTGTGTCCGAATGTATGAAGGATGTTCAGCAAGCAAGTAAGCTGGAAATCGCAAAAAGTCATCAGCAATTTTCCCATTGGAATCCCACAATTCCAGTTTGATTGTAAGGGATGAATATGCTGGCACAGCTACCACATTTCTGGACAATGTAATGGGTGTCCCAACCACCACACGCAAAGGTCGATGTGCTGGCATGTCAAAAAGCCGTGTCTCCAACTTCTTTACATCCTTGTCAGCACTGCAATAAGCCTTACCATTTTCGTACCCAGTGACAATGCTTCCATAAATATCGGCAGCATTACAATTCTTGTCACTGTCATCATCATTATTTTTGTCAACTGTAACCTGCACAGCACCCTGAAGTGCAAACGGGAATACAGCGTAGTATACAAAAGCAATGCCATGAGCACCTTCAACCTCACCCTTCTGAAGCCTATTATCTGAATCAGAATCCAAACTGAGCTTCCCTGCTACTAACTCTACGCCACGAAGTCGATCATATAGAC
The DNA here is from genome assembly GCF_048544455.1 of Silene latifolia. Classification (NCBI taxonomy): domain Eukaryota; kingdom Viridiplantae; phylum Streptophyta; class Magnoliopsida; order Caryophyllales; family Caryophyllaceae; genus Silene; species Silene latifolia. Next base: position 10,753,987 of record NC_133537.1, on the reverse strand, counting down.
GTAGCTCCAATTTGGTGCTCAAAGAGGGTACCACAAAAGTCTCATCAGGACCAATTAAAGACAAGGTGCCATCTTTCCAAATGGTCTCAGAATCTTTAGGATCACGATTATAGAGATCAAAACGAGGACAAGACCCTTCCAAGACTCGAATTGAGCCGTTGATTTCACTTGGTTTACCGTCATCGAAGTAAGTAGAAATGCAAACGGAGAACACCTGAATCAAAGGTGTTGTTAAACGACCATTATAGTCATCATCCTCAACTCCGCGTAAATGATAAGGTTTGAGAAACCGCCTTGACGAACTGGCATCATCATCGCATGTATTACAAGGTCGGAGTACAGGGCTCGACAGACTGGCATCATCATCTCGACTATAACACGGTCTAACTAAAGGTCGGAGTAAAGGGTTTATTTCTCTGGTTCATAAAAAACAAGGTAATAGTTAGAATTCGAGAGCACTTAAAATTAGGGCTGAGCACAAAAAACCGAACCGCATTTTTAAACCGAAACCGGACCGAAACCCGAATAATGGAGACCGAAAAATTCGGGTTTTTTCCGGTGCGGGGCCCAAACCGAATTTTTAAGCATAAATGAGGTGCGGGTGCGGGTCTAAATAAAATCAAACCGGAGACCGCTTTTAAAACCGGATTGACGTTTTCCTCAAAAATATAATTTCATCTATGAATTAAACACACTCAAGCCAAGACTTGAGCCCAAAACATCAAAACGCTATTTCTTTATGAAGTAATTTTAGATGTGTGACTCTTTAATTGTAGTTTTGAACATCATTTACATGTCTATGACTCTTTGAACTTTAATATGTATGACTTTTTTATGAAGTAATTTTAACATTTGACAACCAATGTCTTCAAAAGTCAAATTGGCAGCATGTTTATTGTGCCATTCAAGAGCATTCAACCAAAAACCGGGTTCGAAAACCGGTTCGGGTAACCGGTTTTCAAATCCGGTTTGAAAATTTCACAAAAACCGGTTACCCGGATTAAAAGAGGTGCGGGTGAGGTGAAATTTAAGGTTTTTAAATCCGGGGACCGAACCGGTTTGTAAAACCGGGCCGGGTAACCGGTTTTGCTCAACCCTACTTAAAATGGATAAAACATCCAAAACAAAAATCAATATTTGTTTAAAAATGGCAATCCTCTTCTCTGGAAGAATACAAGGGATTACATAGAGAGACCTACCTAGGGAGAATAGGGGGTTGAACATGTCGACTACCACTCGATTCCTGAACATAAAAATAATTTAGTCAGATCAAAAATTGGGTAAAGGGTTCAGAGACACAAAACACTAATAATGAGTAACTTCAATAATAATAAAAATGAACTAAAGAATGAAAAGTTATCAATACCATCCCCATTTTCAGTGTCCGCTCGGGGTCATTGATTGATAATATTTGATCTTTATAAAGATACACATAGGCATGGTACCATTGGACTTGCACTGTAACACAAGCATATTGTGTCCGAATGTATGAAGGATGTTCAGCAAGCAAGTAAGCTGGAAATCGCAAAAAGTCATCAGCAATTTTCCCATTGGAATCCCACAATTCCAGTTTGATTGTAAGGGATGAATATGCTGGCACAGCTACCACATTTCTGGACAATGTAATGGGTGTCCCAACCACCACACGCAAAGGTCGATGTGCTGGCATGTCAAAAAGCCGTGTCTCCAACTTCTTTACATCCTTGTCAGTACTGCAATAAGCCTTACCATTTTCGTACCCAGTGACAATGCTTCCATAAATATCGGCAGCATTACAATTCTTGTCACTGTCATCATCATTATTTTTGTCAACTGTAACCTGCACAGCACCCTGAAGTGCAAACGGGAATACAGCGTAGTATACAAAAGCAATGCCATGAGCACCTTCAACCTCACCCTTCTGAAGCCTATTATCTGAATCAGAATCCAAACTGAGCTTCCCTGCTACTAACTCTACGCCACGAAGTCGATCATATAGACGTAGCTCCAATTTGGTGCTCAAAGAGGGTACCACAAAAGTCTCATCAGGACCAATTAAAGACAAGGTGCCATCTTTCCAAATGGTCTCAGAATCTTTAGGATCACGATTATAGAGATCAAAACGAGGACAAGACCCTTCCAAGACTCGAATTGAGCCGTTGATTTCACTTGGTTTACCGTCATCGAAGTAAGTAGAAATGCAAACGGAGAACACCTGAATCAAAGGTGTTGTTAAACGACCATTATAGTCATCATCCTCAACTCCGCGTAAATGATAAGGTTTGAGAAACCGCCTTGACGAACTGGCATCATCATCGCATGTATTACAAGGTCGGAGTACAGGGCTCGACAGACTGGCATCATCATCTCGACTATAACATGGTCTAACTAAAGGTCTCGAAAGACCGGCATCATCATCCTCTGTATCACGAGGTCGGACTAAAGGCCTCGACATACTGGCATCATCCACAACATGGGGTTCGATGGACGATGTTGACATATTGTCATCACAATCTAGCATAAGTTCCTGTAAGAACTTCAAAAACCTCGCACTCCGATCTATGGGGTTTAAGTCAGGTTCATATCCAACCATCTGTGTTTCATTAAATTATAAGATAAGGTTAGGCCCCAATTCTCGTAATCGCAATGCAATAATAATGTCTACGTAATTCAAAGAGAAAGATTAAACAGCTGTAATAAACTTATTCAAATATTAATGAAGAGGTGATGGATTACGAATTGTGAGAAATATGAAACAAAGTTACATACGCCCCATCTCAGTTTTATTGTTCCGTACTCCTTACTTTACCATCGAATTAACTAGAGTTGAGACCGTATTATTGTGGTAGAGACTAGCGCTGCAACTGAGCTGAGCCCGCTCAAACATGCCCTCAGAATCGGCTCGGCCAAAGATCAACTAGAGGGGTGAGATTGATCAAAGTGAGCTTTAGCTGGGCCCAAGCACACTAAGGCTTGGCTCTGAAGCTCATTTGAGATTGTGTTTTTTTTTTTTTTTCTAATTACTTCATTTTTATCAATACTATTTACTTCAAATTACAGTATGTCATTGATCATTTTTCTAATAAATTAATTAAAATATTAGTTTAGAAAAGTAAATAACATCTGAAGGTGTTCTTTTTATTGCAATAAAGGAACAAATAAAAACTAGTTTGAATTCAGAATTTTACCTTAAAAATTACGTTAAAATTAAAATAATGCTCGAAAAAAATGTACTCCTACTCCCCCATATCTCGAGCTGGAACTCAGGCTCGTAAAATATCATATGATGCGAGCTTGAGCTTTTGTTTCAAGAGCTCAGGCTCAAGCTCGATTATTTACAGTATGAGCGGCGCTCAATTACTACTGAGCTCGGGCTCGGGCTTTATTTTTACAGTATGAGCTAGTTGAGCTCGATTTTTACAGTATGAGCTGAGCTCTCCATAGGTGAGAGCGGCTCGGCTCGGCTCGGCTTATAAAAAATTTGGTACAGTCCTACTTATTTCATAAACTACTTCCAGATTGGATTAATTCGATTAATTTATATAGGATAGGATGACAAAATTCAAGCAACATTAAAGAAAAATTGAGCCATGTCACTGTAAATCAAATATTTTGAGATTAATCAAAAAATAAATAAATAAATAAATAGATAAAAAGAAAGAAAGCAAACAATACAAATGATAGAGAAGAAATTACCTTGATAGAAAGACGATTTGTGAGAAGGGGATATGTACTCGATTGATTTGGGAATTAGGGTTAAAGGGGTGTAATGTGCAATTGGAATTTGGGAGGCACGTTTAAACAGTTTAGGTTTTACGGAGTATATTTTATATACGCGGAAGTGGTAATCAAGCATTTCATAAGTGTCTGGTATTTATATGTAATTAAATAAAGGGTTTTTCTAACGTATGCCCAGTTAACATAGACTAATAAACTAAAATAGGAAAGTATTACATACATGTATTTTTTGTGAAGAAAAAGTAAAAGTAATGAGATATTACAATTTTCCATGAAAATATCATTTAATACTTTCCTTTTTTTTGATTTCTTATCCTATGCCTAGTGGGCATAGGTTAGAAAAACCGATAAATAAATCTATATAAATTAATTATTATATTATATAGTTTTTAATCGACAATGTGGTATCCGAATATAGTGATTTTTCCTTAAAATAAGTATGCCTTACTTATGGTATTAATTACGGAGTAGTATAGAGATGTTAATTATTTAACATACACAAATATAATGAGTATGTTATAATTTGGAAACTATTTAAAAGCTGGGTAAACCAATCAATCTAGATTTCTAAAAAAATATAGTATTCCATAATTCATTATTTGTAATTTAATTAGTAAATAATAATAATTGCTCTTAAATAATATTGTAAATAATATTTCAGATTTATTTAAATATGTGACGGCGGGAAAAGTGTATAATAGTAGTCACAACACATTTAGGAGGTGTTTGGTTGATATCATTGAAATAGCAGTTATCAAAAAACCCTAAATATAATTAAAAGGCAACAACAAAGCATTACCTTTCACCACTCCCCCTTTTATGTTCATTTTAAAAATCCACATCATTAATGCATTATTTAAAAAGGAAAAAGTTGAAAAAATTATATCATTAATTAAACCACAACAAATATTAAACTTTGTTTTTTTTTCCTTAAAAAAAATAAATAACAATTAAAGATCAAAGTAAATACTGCATTTTAAATGATGGGGTTCTATTGTTAAAACAAGTTATATGACAAATCAAAATTACATTTTTCATCACTTTAATTTTACGATATTCATAAATGTTATCTTTCTTTTACTAAATACCCCGTTAATTTCAATTTATTGGAAATATAAAGAGGACTTACAAAAATAATGTCTTAACCATATGGCTTTCATATAATTGATTGTGCTTTAGTTACCGATATAATTTTTCCAACTTTTTCTTTTTTAAATAATGCTTGATGTTATCTTTCTTTTGCTAAATACCCCGTTAATTTCAATTTATTGGAAATATAAAAAGGACTTAAAAAAATAATGTCTTTACCATATGGTTTTCATATAATTGATTGTGCTTTAATTACCAATATAATTTTTTCCAAGTTTTTCTTTTTTAAATAATGTTTGAAGGTGTGGCTCCCTAAAATGAACATAAAAGGGGGGAGGTGAAATTAAAGGTGATGTTTAATCCTCTCTATTTTTCAATTTTATTTTTCTCCCTCTTCAATACATATTTTTTATATTGTCTTTTTGTTACTTTTGTTTGTTTAACATAATTATTTTTGCCTTTAATTTTTTTTTCCTCACATCACTATACATTTTATATATACATTGTTGAATAACAATGTTTTAGAAGAGTTTACATGGGGTACTCTATGTTATCCTTCTAGAATTATATTCTAATTTTGTTACGTTGTTATAATATTTGAACACATTATATGAAAAATATATGGTGAAGACATTTTTCTTTATGTTCTCTTTATATTTCCAATTAATTGAAATTGACATGGTATAAAACTTGGGAGAGATAATCTTTTAATTTTCATACATAATATTATATACCTCATATAATTGATGAAATTATAGCTTTTGTTGCTTGAAATACATGTCTTTAGCGCTTTAAATATTACAAAGAGCGGGGTATATAATTTGATTAATGGAAAGTGTTTGAAAGTGGTTTAATTTTGTAGTGCATAATAGTGAATGACAGATGTTATTTAGAAAAAATTAATTAGTATTAGTTGCTAATCCATATAATTTTAGAAGAGTACAACGATAATATACAGACGGCATGTATGTTACTCTTTTATTGTATTTTTAGTCCTTTTATATACAATCGTGGATTCGTGGTGCAACATGGCTTTATTTTATATATGTAATACATCTTCATAATAAACTTATCATAATATTTTGACCTTATAACTATTATTATTAGCTAACCAATTTATATTATTCGTAAATACTTTATTATTTTTGGTACTTTTGAACTTCAAATTTTAGATGTCTACCACTAAATATACTGTGAGACTATCTCTCTCAAGAGGTTTACTTACTCTTGCAACATGTAAGAAAATATGATATATTACGACGACATAAATAACCTTTTTAAATGGCTTCTGTAAATTGGGTGCTAAGGGGATCAAATTGTTTTTTATCTTTGATGGGCATATTCTGCACCCGCTGACCAAGTCAACATATTGACCAAGGTCAAAGCTAAAAGACAACAAGTCAAAAGAAAAATGTTCCTAACCGACAAAGCCTGTCGGCCTGTCACTGGGTCTCGGCTCGGCAACTAGCCGGCCGAGAGGCATATCCGTGTACTCGCATCCAGTCCCCTCGGCATGGAGTCAACCAGGCCTGTCGGCCTGTCATGGGTCCCTCGGTCGAGGGTAAGACAGTCTTTTCACCTGCTACGCCACTTGGCCACTACGTGACAAAAGGTGAAAGTCTATAAATACTCATCATCTCTCATTGAGAAATAAACTGGAACATCTGGTATAAACTCCCTTATCTCTCTACAATATACTTTGCCAAGTTAAACATACAACGTATCTCTCTAAGTTTACTGACTTGAGCGTCGGAGTGAGTACGCTCGGCCCCAAGCCGAGTCCTCAGTTTGTTCATCTTTACAGAAAAGAGTGAAAGGAAGAGACGAGCAACGACATCATTCTACAAGCTCAAGTGGTCACAATCCTGCTTCGGAATTACACCCGGAACAATTGGCGCCGTCTCGTGGGGGAGACGTACTAAAAGCTAGTCACCTACATTACAAAAAAAAAAAAAAAAAAAAAAAAAAAAAAAAAACACCATTCAAATGAGCTAAGAAGATGTCAAAGCAACAAGAAATCAGGAGTGAAGGAACCGCATTCTTCCAGATGACACGTTCCGCACTCAAATCGGGATGCCGAAGAGCCGTAAACACCGCTGCTACCGACCAAGTCACCATCATGGGACATGTGGTCGATGCGGCCAAGTTAAAGCTATTCCTGGACCTGATGGGTAGTACGCCGATTACCCCCGCACGACGACGACGGGGACGGCAGCGCATCCACAGGTCCACCAACTGGGCCCATAGAGTGGCCCCAACAACTTGTCCGGAGCGATACAAGGAGCCGGGCGTGCTAGAACGCCAACAGAGCCCGTGATGCCAAGTGGCGGACCCGAGTCCTTCCCCCACTCGCGGGAGGACAGGCGTCGCCAAGGCAACAACGGGCCAACCCCGAAGGAATGAAAGAAGTCGACTCACCAAAGCTCGGACAAGAAGCCCTTCCCGCCATAGGGAGATAAGCCGGACTAAGGTTGCGAGGAGCCGATCGCCGTGTGTCATTCGACACGTGGTCGACACCCCTCGCACCTATGTCCTCGAGATCCTTGTGCCGACTAAGTCAAGCCGCCGCCCATATCATACAAAGGGGATAGCGACCCGACCGACCATGTCGAGGCTTTCGAGTCGTACATGTCGGTATGGGAGCACTGATGAGGTGTGGTGCGAGAGTCTTCCCAACGACCCCGCATGGGATGGCTCGAGTTGGTACAAGGGGCTACCTAATGGCTCGGTATCTTTATGCCGACCGAGAGACAATTTCATAACCCAAAGATGCTTGCAACAAGAGAAGGGCCGTGGAAACATCGGATCTCCTAACTATCCGACGGGGGGGGACGAGTCCCTCCGAAGCTACGTAAAAAGATTCGACGCTAAGGTTCAGCAGATCCGTGAGCTGAACACCGAACTGGCGGCCTTCGCGCTGATGAAAGGCCTCCCGAAAGGCGAGTTCAAAAACGAGCTGATCAAGTGCGAAGACCTCAACTTAGACTCCGCCAGAAAGATGGTCGACCGAGCCGTAAAGGTGGAAGACTATCACAAAACCTGGGTAGGCCACGGTGAAGTGGGCACCCGAGAGAGGAAGAGCCGCCGGGACAACATAGATGAAGGTCGCCGTGACGGGAATAGGTCACGGCCTGAGAGATCTAATAGGAAACAGCACTCGGCGGGCGCCGGAAAGAGTTCGGGACCATACAACCAGAAGCGGTACAGTAGTCTCACCCCCCTGGTCGCATCTCCAGCCGAGGTCTTTACCCTAAGCAAGAATGATGGACAGAAGTGGGCAAGGCCCCCCAAGGCGAGGGGGGACGGTGATACAAGCCAGTTTTGCGAGTACCACGGCCACACCGGCCATAAAACTGACAACTGTCGACATCTAAGGAACGCCATCGAAAAGCTAATCCGAAAGGGGGGCCTCAGCAAGTATGTAGCTGGAGGCCCAGGAACAAGCGCCGACGGGGCAACTAGAAAATCAGTTTTCCAACGGATGGGAGTAATCCAGGTTGTCATCGGGGGAAATGAGAACGGTGGGTCAACTAATGGGCACAAACGGCACCTAAATGAGTTATACCAAGCCATCAACTTTGTGCCTAAAACAGCGATCCCCGCTTCCACCATCCCCGATATAACCATTGGAAAGAAGGACTACGAGGGAGTCGTCGCCCCGCACAGCGACCCGCTTGTAGTCCACCTGGATATAGCCAACCACTTGGTCAAAAGGTGCCGATTGACACAGAGCCTACACGAACATCATGTTCGGGAGTGCTTTCTTAATCTCGCTCAAGATTGGAGACTGAGCCCCGCATTAACCCGCTATACTGACTTCTCTCCTGGGGCCTCTACTGTACCCCCGGGGTCAATTAGACTACCGGTGATGTTCGGCCAAGCGGATGCGGCTAAAAATGTTTTATCTGAGTTCGTGGTTATCGATGGTTCGTCTGCCTACAATGTTCTCATAGGCCGGGTCACTTTGAGCGAGGCCGATGCAGTGATGTCCATCCGGGCCCTGACATTGATGTACGTCTCGGACCGGGGGGAAGCACAAAAGCTCGTCTCAAAGGACGAGAAAGATGAAGTAGTCAATATCCAAGTATCTGCCAGGGGGTGCAACATGCAATCCCTCAAAGTGGCGAAGAAATCGGAGAAAGGGAAGAGCCCATCCTTGCAGCAGGAGGGCGAACCGATGAATACTAACGTCGGCATGGTCGAAGGTGCCGAAACCGAGGAAGTGGAAATTGACCCAGGGCGCACCGTAACTGTCGGTGTCGACCTGGAGCCAAAATTCAGAGCTGATCTCCTAGACCTACTGAGGAAGAACAAAGATGTCTTCGCATACTCAGCTGCCGAGATGCCAGGCGTGAGCCGGGAGGTGATCGTTCACAAGCTGAACGTACTCTCCACCGCTCGGCCGGTCAAGCAGAAGATGAGGAACTCCTCGACCGAGAAGGATGAGGCCATCAAAGCTGAAGTAGACAAATTATTAGCGGCGGGCTTTATCATGCCTTGTACTTACCCTGAGTGGCTATCAAATGTTGTAATGGTGAGGAAATCGTCAGGGGCGTGGAGGATGTGTGTTGATTTTACCAATCCTAATAAAGCGTGCCCTAAAGATTGCTATCCCTTGCCTTGAATAGATGGTTTAATTGACGCCACGGTAGGCTACACTATGCTAAGCCTGTTAGACGCCTTCTCAGGGTATCATCAGGTATTTATGGCCGAGGAAGATATGCCTAAATGCGCATTCATCACCATCCACACAAAGACATTCATGTATAAAATGATGCCGTTCGGTTTGAAGAACGCTGGCGCAACTTACACTAGGTTGGTGGACAAAGTGTTCCAAAATCAAAAAGGGCGAAACATCGAGACTTACGTCGACGATGCTATTGTAAAAAGCAAGTCCGACAAATGAGCACTTAGCCGATTTAGGCGAGACATTTTGTTCACTAAGGAAATATAAAATGAAGCTTAACCCAAAGAAATGTAACCGGTGTCCGGCCGCAAGTTCCTCGGCGTGCTTGTCAGCGCCGGGGGAATTGATGCCAATCCGGAGAAAGTCAAAGCAATACTAGACCTACGGAGCCGAGAAATCGAAAAGAGGTTATGACGCCGACCGGAAGGATGGCGGCTCTCGCCCGCTTCATCTCTCGGTCGGCGACAAGAGCACTCCGTTTTTTAAAGTCTTTGAAGGGGAATAAAAACTTTAGTCGGGGAGGAACAGAGCACGGCTTTCAGCAACCGAAAGCCCACCTTCGACACGGCCGACCCCGTCCAGGCCGACGCTGGGGAGACGCTATATCTATACTTAGCGATTACCTCGGCCACGGTCGGTCTGTAATCGTCGGGAAGAAAATAAGCAAAGAATACCCAATTTACTTTATCACCATACACTCGCTGGTCAAAAGAAATTACCCACTAATCGAAAAGGCAACCCTCGTCGTCGTCGTTGCCGCAAGGAAGCTGAAACCCTACTTCGACGCATCATCCGTGACGGTCTTAACCGACCAGCCATTGGAGAAAGCATTAGAAAAATTCGAAAAATCCGGCAGACTTATCAAATGGGCGGTGGAGCTCTCCGGCTTTGGCATTCATCAAGCCGAGGCCTTCGATAAAGGGGCAAGCGCTTGCGAGACTTCCCCGCCGAGTGCACGTATCAAGAAGAATCACACCCCAGCGTGTGGGAAGTGCATACCGACGGGTCCTCCACGGCGAATGACTCGAGCGGCATCCTTATCATCAACCCTAACGGAAACGAGTTTGAGTACGCCTTGAAGTTTACCTTCTCGGCCTCAAATAACGAATCCGAATATGAGGCGGTGATAACTGAGTCGAGTTAGCCGAGGCTGGGGCGGAGCATATTGTGTTGAAAACGGACTCGCTCTTAGTGACTAATCAAATCCGAGGAGAGTATGAGACTCGAGACGATGGGATGGTAAGGTACCGGAGAGGGTAAAAGCGACACCTCAAAATTGAAATCTTTCCAAATACAAAGATGCATCCCCGGATCGAGAACAACCGAGCCGACGCTCTCTCAAAACTTGCCGTTCAAGCATAAAAAAATGTCGGTCGAACCGTCTTGGTGGATATCGAAAATGCTAAAAGCATCACTGAGACCGTCGGCATAGTGGGCGACATCGAAGCCGAGACGACGTGGATGATTCCGATAATGAAATACAAGTCGACAAAAGAGTTGCCGGAGGACCGCATCTGTCTCGAAAGATAAGAAGGATCGCTGCAAGGTACTTAGTGTTCGAAGGAGAATTGTATGTAAGGTCCGTAATAAGACCACTCTTGAAATGTGTCGGCCCAAACGACGCGAGCTTATATTGACAGAGATTCACGAAAGCATCTGCGGACATCACATGGGGGCGAAAACGCTAGCCCACAAAGCTCTCCGAGCCGGCTACTTCTGGCCTACCATGCTGAAAGATTCCAGGGCAAAAACCAAGAAGTGCAAGAATTGTCGGATGCATGCTCCGTGTACATGCACCTTCCCGAGACCTGCAACCGGTACTTAATCCTCTACCATTTGCACAGTGGGGGATGGATTTATTAGGACCATTTCCGACGGCCTCCGGAGGAAGGAAGTACCTGATTGTCGCCTTTGACTACTTCACCAAATGGGTCGAGGCTGTCGCGGTACCTGCCAACACCACGGCGGCCGTAAGAAAGGTGATTTGGGAGAACATCATAACTCGTTTTGGGTTACCCCAAGTCATTGTATTTGACCACGGCCGAGAGTTTTGGAGTGACACGGTGATGAATTGGTTGGAAGAGCTCGGTATCAAATTTGCATACTCCTCCGTTTGCCACCCTCAGAGCAACGGGCAGGCGGAGGTAGCTAATAAAACAATACTGAACGGGTTGAAGAAGAAGGTTGAAGATCTAAAGGAAAGATGGGCTGATGAACTACCCGGCGTCCTGTGGTCCCTTCGAACCACGGAGAAAGAAGCAACAGCGTACAGTCCATTCCACCTAGTCTATGGGTTTGCGGCCGTCCTGCCAATTGAAGCAACGGTGCCGACATTCAGAACGCAAACCTTTAACCAAGTCGAAAATGAAGAAGGCCTGAGAGCCTCCCTATACCTGGTCGAAGAAAGTCGAGATACGGCACGGCTCAACTTGGCGGTATATTAAAACCGAATGAGAAGAGCCTACAACCGTAGGGTCCACAAAAGGGACTTGAGAGTAGGAGATCTAGTCCTGAGAAAGTCGGCCGCAACCAAAAAAGGAAACATCCATGGTAAGATGACGGCCAACTGGGAGGGACCCTACAAGGTGGTTGAAGAAATGAGGCCGGGGACATACCGGCTGATAGACATGGAGGGTGTGCCTCTAATGAGCCATTGGAACACAGACAACCTTAGGAAATATTTCGTATAGCGGCGGAGGTGTCCGAGACTGTTGTGGGCACCCCAACGCGTGATTATATCTTATGAAGAGTGATCCAAGTTTTCCTTCGAAATGCTTGTCCCCTCCGTAGTCGTACCAAAGTAGACGCCACGCCAAAGCCGGCAAATACTACAAATGCGATTGATACTCGCGAAAGCGACCAACATGCTTAAGAACGTATAAGTACAGATTGAGAAACGCAAAATCTGATCCGCCTCGGCCAATCCGGGAGTGGCAGAGGAAGCGATCAATATGTCTATAGATACGAATGCAGTCGAGCCGTAACCTCGATTGCCTCGGCCAAAGCCGGGAGTGACGGGGAAACGACCGATATGCTAACATGTTTACAACAGCAGTTGGGAAGCGCAAATCTGACCGCCTCGGCCAGACCAAGAGCGTAGGAGGAAGCGACCGACATGTCAACATGTTACTGAGCAAATTGGGAAACGTGAACCTTGCTACCTCGTCCTGTTCAGGTGCAGCAGAGGGCACGACCAATATGCTAAAAACGTTTAAGTTCAGTTGAGATACGCAATCTAATTGCCTCGGCCAAGCCGAAGGTAAAACGAGAAAAGCGCTCAATATGTTTAAAAACGTAAGAAGACAACTGAATGGAGGATGAGATCAAAGCCTCGGCCAAGCCGAAGGCAAATAAACAAACTTCATTGAAAATGTTTACAAGTGAGACAAAATAAAGTTGACGGCCATCCCCATAGGGATAGCCTAAGCTCAACCTACCAAAGTTTAACAAAAAAAGAAGGAACGACAAAAATTACAACATTTCAGACATGAAGCGCCAAAAGGATGGCAGGGGGGAAAGGCTCAAAAGTTGGCCCCCGAACAGCTGAGGCTGTCCGAAGGGCCAGGTGAATCTGGTGACGACCGCCCGTCTCCCTATGCTTGTTGCCGCTCGCCACCGGCAGCAGCAGCAGCATCACCGTCGGTGGACGGCCCAGAGGACGACTTGGCAGCGTCACGTGCCTTTGCCTTCTCAGCCTCCTCTCTAGCCTCCTTCACCTTTGCATCATGGGCCGCCATGGCCGCAGCTTCCCGAGCAGCCTTCGCCGCCTTCGCCTCGGCCGCGGCCTTGGCCTCCTCCGCAGCCGCCTTCTCATCCAGAAGTTTGTCAAAATCTTGCCACGGAAAAGTGCCTTCAGGAAGGAGCTCCTTAATCGCATCCCTTGTAGCATCTTCAGCTTGGTCCCGGTACCGGGCACACATTTCAGGGATGATGACGGTTTTCAGCAGCTCAATATCCTTCTCCCTCTGAGCAAGGATAGCCTTTGTGCCCTTATGTTCCTTCGCCTCGGCCAAATGCAGGGTCTTCCATCTTTCCCTCTGCTCAACCATGGCTTTATAACCGCCCTCAAGTTTGTTTTTCTCCTCCCGCAACTTTGCGGCATTAGCCAACGCGGACTCAACCTTAGCTCTCTCGGCCAGGACCACCTTCTCAGCGTCCTCCTTAAGCTTTCGCTCAGCGAGGAAGTCCTGCTTCGCCTTCTCGGCCTCCTCCCTAGATGCGGCAAGCTCAAGCCTAAGCCGTTTGAGCGTAGGGGCAGTTTGAGCCACGAGCTTTTCTTGCTCGATAATATGAGTGCCGGCAACTTCAGCCCACTTCACCAGCCTTTTGGCCAACCTTATGCCGTCCGCCCTGAGCTGAACGAACGAAGCCTTATTGGACGAGGTGTCGACGACGACATTTTTGTCGCCCATCTGCACAGGCTGCTTCTCCAAATGCCGTTCGGTGAGAGCAACAGCTGGCGAAGGTTGATCTAGAAAAAACCCAGACAAAGCGTCCATGTCAACATTAATCGACATATCAGAAAGCCTGTCATCAGGAATGCATAAGGAACCTGCTAAATCCGAGTCATGGGTTAGATCCGTACCAGTCCTAGCCTTCTTGGATTGAGGGCTGACTGACCCCTCCTCTTTCCCTGCCTCGGTAACAGCAGCAGCAGCATGCGTTGTTTCTTTCCTCTTTTGTGAAGGAGGAGGACCCTCCAGAACGGTGAGGTCCTCGTCAACATTGACGACCTCCTTATATTTTTGGACTATGGGGATTGGAGATCGAGTTGGAGTTGACGTCGTAGCCGCCGAAGACGTTGCTTTTGGTCTCCGGCGCGGCACGTTACCGCCAATCTCTGCTTGAGTCGCCCCCACATCCATTGCTTTCAACGCCTGCTCCATGAGTTCATGCGGGGCCTGCTTGCGATCACGCGATGCGGCCTTAGGGTGCAGTTCAACAACTCTCTTGTCCTGGTCAAGTCCCAACTTGCTAAGGATGGAGACAGAGAGATCTCGGCCAAATCGATCTGCAAGAAACAAAGCAGGAGTTAAGCGAAAGAAGTAAACCAAGGCTCAAATATCGAAGCATAAAAGCAAAGGGGGGGCCTCATACCGACCCCACTCACTCTGGCTGAGGGCCGGTATGAGGCCGACGTGACAAAGCGGCTCGTCTCGAAGGACGATCTGCGTCGGGGGCATCCATCCCTTCGGCGTGCCATCATTCTCAGCCTCAAACATGCTCATTGCCCGCACTTCGTCGTCATTAAGATAAACCTTCTTGGCGTCCATCTTAATCTTATTACGGGAGACATATCTTTCATGCTCCCCCTGACTCTCACAAATAAAAATTGACGCGCGCTGGAAGGACCGGGGACAAAGTGGATAGTCCTCCTAACCTCGACATATACCCACCGCCCCTTCCAGTCTTTGCAGGATGTCAGCTTGGAGACGGTCACGTAACCTGGCTCGGTCTGCACGCTGTACCACCCCATGACGCCATGGGTAGACAGCCGAAGATGGTGGAGCCGGCGGAAAAGGTTCACCGTTGGGGCCACCCCCTTAAAGAGACAAAACCATACGAAGCCAATAATCGTCCTAATGGCCAACGGGTGCAGTTGTGCCACGGCGACATTCATGTCTTTGATTATGGCCGAGACGTGTTCATTAAGAGGAAAACGGAGCCCATACTCCAGATGTCTAATATACACGCCTATACAACCTTCGGGAGGGCAACAGATCGCCCGATCACCCACAGGGGACAATAATTCTATACCCCCGCCGAAGTTGTAGTGGTCTTCGAAAAGTTCAGGCCGGAGACGAAGCGAACTTGTTCGTCCAAACGCGATCAGGTTTAATCGAGCAGGCTTCGCCGTGCCACAAGTAATGTGGCCTCTCTGAATCAGATTGGGTCTCTTCCTCCTCATCATCATCAAAATCCTCGAGGTATTTCACGTCGATTTCAGGAGAAGGCGACTTGCGACCCCCGAACCCTACCGGGCAGACAACCAGTGGCTCTTGTTCATCAGGATGCGGCGGTTCGTCCCCCGGGGTTGAGGTACTAGGCGGAGCGTCAGCAGCAGACATGGTGGCAACGAATACTTAACAAATAAAAGTTGGGGAAGAATTTGTTTTTACCTTGAAAGAAAGTGTTACGCCGAGTAACGCTTCGAAAATTAGAGAGATAAAAACTCTTCGAAAACTAGAGAGAGGAAATTTTTCTTGAAAATGAAATTTGCGCAGCAAAATGAGGGGCACACTGCTTTATTTATAGAGCAAAGCCCATTCAGTGGACCAATCAGAGCAAAGCCCATGAAGCATCCACCAATCAACACCAGGCCACGTATCAAGCATGCAGCCGCGGAATGTCAATCGACATACAGTGATCCATCTTCTTCGACACGCTCCTTGGTATCTACTTGCCAACGGCCATCTGATCAACCAGGCTTGGCAGCACCGGCCGGGGGCAATCAAAAGCACACGGCACTCCCAACCTTGACCTCAGCCAGCGCCATTTTCTTTTCCACATTCGATGTCCATTACACAACAATGTGGAGGGGGGATATGGTACGGCCTGAACAGGACCAAGCCGAGGAAGAAGTTCGACATGCGCAGAATACGCTCAACACGCATCGAAGGTCCATACCACGGCATAGACTACGCTGGGGGCAAATTGATGGGGCATATTCTGCACCCGCTGACCAAGTCAACATATTGACCAAGGTCAAAGCTAAAAGACAACAAGTCAAAAGAAAAACAGCCTAACCGACAAAGCTGTTGGGGTTGGTGTCCTTAACAGTTAGTGCAAGGACTTATAAACCTCTAAAAGGATCAAAGGGCATACTTTGGTATTATTATCAGTTGATCCACGTTTATCAATAACGGTTGGCTTGCTAGATAAGTTTGACGTTATTGTCATACAGATGGCGGTGATCAACTGGTCCCTAAAAGTCACACCTATAGGATACGTTCGAGAAATGTGACGGTATGAAAATACTGTCATGTAGATGCCAAAATTGACTAACCAGTTAGTCCGAGTTATTTGACTAGTAATTAGTCAAATATGTGATGTTGAGATATTATATTTAATACGGATTAAATATCATGGGCTAAGGCGGATTAACTTGATTAATTCGTAAAATTAAATATAAACGATTTATATTTAATTAAATGTATATTGAATATAATTATACAATACTGCTTTGTCGGACACGAATTAATAATTCAGCTAACCCGTATTATTAGCTGATGCCTTAATTTCCGATAACCGATAACAGTTTATAATACAAACCCGTCATATACATTTTAGTATTTAACGAACCGGACCTCGAGTTAAAACCAAGAGGAAGTGGAAGCCCACTTCCCCTTGTGGGTCACGGTTTTGGCCGAAATAGGAGAACAAAAGGAGACCTCCTCCTTCTGTCAAACCTAATCATCATTTGAAACAAAATTAGGGTTTTGAAGAGTATTCTCCTCTGAAAAACCTGAGATCTCTCATCTCGACAAAACTCACATCGCTTCTCCTATATTGCAAGGCAATCGGAGAACACTGTTCTAGCACAAGGGCATATCTCGGACAAAGTCTTGGGTGTAACGATTAGGAGGAAATCTGCTTTGATTTCTGTTCTTTACGCCGCAATTTAAAGGACCCGAGGTTATTTCTTGATCCTTATCGTTTCTATTGTTTTTTTATGTTTTATGACCATATTCGCATGTTTAAATTTACGTTATAGTCCTGCAATTAAAGGGTAGTATACGGATATTCACCCACAAGTGGTATCAGAGCGAGGCCACGTGAATTTTTCATGTGTTTTTCATAAAACGTTTCTGAAACGATGATTTTCTGCTTTGAAAACCGTGCCTAGTATTCACGGCAGATTTTTTTCAAACCGTGTCATGTATTACACGGCAATTTCATGTTTTTTCGATTTGGTTTTTGCATATTGTTGTTTTATACAGAGATTATAACAATATGTCGTGTTTTGTCAATTGTCAAATTTGTTTTAATGCGTTTTTGATCATATTTGCAATTGATTTTGTCTCGAAATATGTTTTCACGAGGGTTTTGAATTTTCCAGAGATTTTAGCACTCGATCGACCATGTTTTTAATCGATCGAGTGGCTTTTCTGTATATTTTTGCTCGATCGAGTCCCCGCTTGTACTCGATCGACCCATTCAAAATTTTTTTGCTCGATCGAGTCCTTGCGCTGACTCGATCGACCGCTTTCAAAACCCTCTGCTCGATCGAGTTGTCCTCGTACTCGATCGAGCGATTTGTCGATATAGGTACTCGATCGACCACCAGTGTTGTCGATCGAACACCTCCTGGTTAGCATACCTCTCGATCGACTTGCAGTTCAGTCGATCGAGCCCTTTTGTCCCTCGATCGAGCACTAATGTCCCTGGATCGAAGGATTTCGTCTTTAACAGCTTTGAAAATTTGTTTCTTTTGATTTAAATTTTCTTTTGGCTTAGATATGTACTTTATACGGATACAGTACACTCGCTTAATAGTGAATCGGTTCACTCACGTACCATATAGTTGTTTTAAAGCGTCTTTAAAATGACGGATTATAATGGATTAAAATTAAATGATAGAAGCGGTTTTATCACATGAATTTTAATCATTAAAAGGTGGTTTGGATAAATTTAACATAATTACGGAATTATGTCACGAATGAATTTGTTTTTAGTTGATGCATTTTTATTTATCGTTAATTATGAATGCCGTGAATGCCTTTTATTACGTATTTAATTTTGCAATCGGTTGTAACTTAGTGTGGCCTTAGTAGAACGTGTTACCGTAATGATGGAACACGGTCTTGGTTGTATTTTGAGATCTTGTATCTCCGTTTTGGATTTTTCACTTGTAATTACAGTTTTAATTAGAATGTAAATAGGTTTATATTTGTAATTTTAAATTGTAATTTTTTTTTGAGAAGACCAAAGATGGAGACCAGATGCTCACTCCCGCTACTTGGATCAAGATGGAACATCAAGACAAGCTTTTCGGGTCCAACGGTGGATTCCAAAGTTGTATTTTGTTCTTATACTAGGATAGGCCACACTAGGAAATTTTTATTTACGTATTGCATTCTTTTATTTATTTTTCGCAACGATTATTTGCATCATATTCCGCCTAAAAACCAAACCACCTATAATTTATTGCATGAAAACTGACACATATAGAGGTCACGAGTTAGTTTTTCATTGACATTCTCATGTCACACGATTTTAAGCCATCATCTAAATTAATTCATTCACGACAGACGCTAGTTATTCGTTCACTTAAAATGAATTATAATTTTGTTGATGGGATCTTCCTCGTATAAACCAAAAATTGAGAACGGTCTTTATAGGTCAAACTCCAATGAGTCCCTTCTTCGTCGGTAGGCATACTATGACCCCTTCTACGTCGGGTAAGTTGGAACCGATTGACCTATTTTAACTCAACACTATGGTCACTCGTACGATCCTGTGATCATGGTGGACTATAGATAGGATTTACAGAAATCTATCGACCAAGAGTTCTTCCTAAGAATTAGCTAAACAATTGGCTTATCGGTTTACGAAATTGAGTCTTGGGATCACTTGTATCATTCTTGAGGGAGATCAATTATGCAAGTGGGAGAGTCTACATGTTTAAAATGAATTTTAAAATAGACTTAAATCACCTCGATGAGTTGCTTATTTCGTTTTGTTTTTCTTCTTTTTTCAAAGTAGATCACGTATTAAACTGCTAAACATCAAATGGTCTGGTTCAAGTGATAACCCAATGCCAAGTGCCACATTGGACCGTGAGTCCTGGCTTAGGATCTTCATGAGTCGGATGAATCGGTCTACTCGATCGAAGAATGACGGATCCAACTTCGCGGATCGGGAGGCAAAGATTACGGAATGCTTTGCGCCGCCGCGACGGAAGCTCGGATATCTGCTTGAGCCCATGCCGTTAAACCCAGGCCCCACGGCTGGAATTAACGAAATCAACGAGTATAACGATTTCGCTTTAGAAGCGGGTGCGGTAAAGAACGTACTTATTTTTGCAATGGAACCCAATTTGCAGAAACGCTTCATAGCCCAAGGTGCAAACAAGATTTTCACCACGCTCACTAAGGAATTCTCGAAAGCACCGAGAATCGTGACCTATGAGCATACCACTCGCTTCTTTGATGCGAGACTCGAAGGGCCAACCGGTTAGCCCACACATTCTCAAAGATGATTGAGAATGTCGAGAAACCGAGACCTTTAATCGTAACATCAGCGAGAATATTGTTATCGACCGTATTCTTCACTCACTCCACGATGGTTATTCGCAATTCAGAGCGAATTACTATATGAATGATTTGAAGAAAACTCCCCATGAATTGCACTCCCTCCTCGTACAGACCGAGAAGGACATGAAGTTCAGTGGGAGTTCGAAACAGGATGTTCTCGTTGTGTCAAACAAAGGGAAAGGTAAGGGCAAAGCTCCAGCAAACCTAACAAAGAGGTAAGGCGAAGTTCAAGAAGTCGGGTTCGGGGAAGAGTGGTCCTGGTGAGGCGAGTAACTCATCGTGGCATGATAAAGAGCAAGAGTGAAAACATGGAATGCCATCATTGCCACAAGACCGGGCATTGGAGACGCACATGTCCTGTTTATCATGAGGACTTAAAGGCAGGTCGTGTTAAACCCGTTGGTATGTCTTCTCTCTCTTCTACTTTTATTCATATGATTGAGATTAACCACGCAAGTTACGGAACTTGGGTACTTGATACTGGTTGTGGTTCTCATCTGTGTAATCATGTGCAGGGGCTCCGAAACATCGAACCCCTCGTAAAGGGTGAGGTGGACCTGCGTGTTGGGAATGGAGCAAGAGTAGCTGCCATCTCCAAGGGGACATATGTGATCCAGCTTCCAAGCGGATTTGAGTTATCATTATATGATTGCTATTATGTTCCTAGTCTTTCGAAAAACATTATTTCAGTTTCTGCGCTTGATAAACTTGGTTTTTCATTTGTAATAGAAAACAATGCTTGCATTTTCTCATTACACGATATGATTTACTGGCAAGGCGGTTTCCATGAACGGAATTTATGTTTTAGATCAGACCTCGGAAATATTACACGTAATGAATAAAAAGTTAAAGGTTGGTGACAAAGATCAAACGTATCTATGGCACTGCCGTATGGGACACATTAATGAGAAACGCGTAAAACAGCTCATCAAACATGGAGCTATCTCGGCTTTTGATTTTCAATCATTTGGCACGTGTGAATCATGTCTCATCGGTAAGATGACTCGAATTTCCTTCAAAGGTGTTGGAATGCGCGCTGCTGACCTATTAGGGCTCATACACACGGATGTATGTGGTCCTATGTCAATCACCGCACGAGAAGGCTATAGGTATTTCATCACTTTCACGGACGATTTGAGTAGATATGGCTATGTCTACTTAATGAAGCACAAAAGTGAATCCTTTGAGAAATTCAAGGAATACCAAAATAGGGTACGTAACCTGTTAGGTAGAAAGATTAAAACACTGCGTTCGGATCGTGGTGGCGAGTATCTTTCTCACGAGTTTGATCAACACCTAAAGGACGTGGATTGCCCTACGCTTAACTCCACCTGAACACCTCAATGAATGGTGTGTCCGAACGGAGAAATCGAACACTACTTGATATGGTTCGATCCATGATGAGTCACACGGTTTTACCCGATTCATTATGGGGTTATGCTCTTTTGTCGGCCGCTCTAATACTTAACCGAAGTCCGTCTAAAGTCATTGACAAGACTCCATATGAACTATGGAAGGGAACGGTCCCTAACTTGTCCTTTGTACGGGTTTGGGGCTGCGAGGCTTATGTCAAGTGGAGACCTGAAGATAAGCTCGGCCCGCGATCGGTCAAGACGTACTTTATAGGTTATCCTAAAGGATCACGTGGTCATTACTTCTATTCGCCAACCGAACAACGTGTTTTTTTTGCGGCTAGTGCGACATTCTTAGAGAAGGAATTTCTCGAGAATGCAAAGAGTGATAGAACCTTCGACCCGTCGGAGATTCCAGAACCAAATACCGAGCAACTATTGGAGGAACCTATTCCTTCAATCCCTACCGCGGTGAATATTCCCGAGGAACCTAGGAGGTCGGGAAGAGTCTCTATTCCTCCGGACAGATACATTGGTATGGTCGAGGAACATGATATAGATGACGTTCTACTCTTAACGAGTAGTGAACCCGCAACCTATAAAGGTGCCGTGACCGATTCGACTCGAAACTATGGCTTGAGGCCATGAAATCCGAGATGGACTCTATGTATGAGAACAACGTATGGGATCTTGTTGACTTACCTGCTAAGGTTCGTCCCCTTCAATGCAAATGGCTTTACAAGATAAAGCATTCTGTGGAAGGTCAAAAAGATATCTACAAAGCACGACTAGTTGCTAAAGGTTTCACCCAAGTGCCTGGTTTGCACTACGATGAGATTTTTGCACCCGTAGTCATGTTGCGTTCCCATCCGGATTATCTTAGCGATTGCCGTTTTTCATGACTATGAAATTTGGCAAATGGATGTGAAAACCGCCTTCTTAAACGGTTTTTGGAGGAAGAGTTGTACATGGTACAACCCGAAGGTTTCATCGATCCAAAGACATCCTAAGAAAGTGTGCAAGCTTAAGCGTTCCATTTATGGACTTAAGCAAGCATCAAGGAGTTGGAATCATCGCTTCGACCAAGTGATAAAAGACAATGGTTTTACTCGATCGGTCGAGGAACCATGTCTATATATCAAGTCGAGTGGGAGCAAGATTGTCTTCCTAATATTGTATGTTGACGACATACTCCCGATTGGGAATGACATACCTCTCTTAACTTCGGTGAAAGTATGGTTGAAAAACCATTTCCGGATGAAAGATCTGGGAGAGGCACAAAGAATTCTAGGCATCCGTATCTATCGAGATAGAGCACGACGGATGCTATCTCTCGCCGAGTCTTACATAGACAAAGTCCTAGAGAGATTCAGCATGACTAACTCCAAGAAGGGGTTCCTTCCTATGGCTCCAGGGGGTGCATTTGAGCAAATCTCGTGCACCGAGACACCGGAAGAGAAAGAGCGCATGACACGGATTCCTTATGCTTCGGCTATAGGATCAATCATGTATGCCATGATATGCACACGTCCGGACGTGGCATATGCATTGAGTATGACAAGTCGATTCCAACAAAGAACCAGGTGAACCACATTGGGGCTCATCAAGAACATTCTTAAGTACCTCCGGAGGACTAAAGATTGGGCATTGACTTATGGAGGCTCTCAAACGCTATGCGCAACCGATTCTGTGCAGATGCTAGCTTCCAAACGGATCGTGATGACTCGAAATCTCGGTCAGGATTCGTTTTTACTCTTAATGGCGCTGCAGATCACCGGAAGAGTTCGAAACAGATCACATTTACAGAGATTCTACGACCGAGTCCGAGTACTATGCCGCGTCTGAAGCTACAAAGGAAGCGATATGGATGCGTCAATTCTTACATGGGCTATCTGTAGTGCCTAGTTCGAATGACCCGATCACCATCTATTGCGACAATAGTGGTGCCATCTTCCAAGCTAAGGAGCCTAAGTCTAGCAACAAGTCTAGACATGTACAACGGAAAGCTCATCTAATCCGGGATTACGTGGAGCAAAAGACAAGTGATAGAAAAGATTGCTACGATGACAACATAGCATCCTCTCACTAAAGCATTACGACAAGATAAGCATGAAGGGCACGTTAATTCCATGGGAATTAAACGTGTTCCTAAGTTGTAGTACTCTTTTATGGATCAGATTCATTCTCCTTTGTACTCTATACGACATCATCGTTTTGATATTTTAATATATATATATTTTGTTTTTCATGTGGAATTGTACGACGATTTTGAACACCACAAAGTGAACTGAACAAACATCATATCTTGTTAGTCCTTAATTGCCCACATGAGCTGATAACTCTGGCAATTATTTTGTGACGTTGGTTGATGGTGGGTTCAACGAGCCATAAGTCAACCGGTTGACTGACCAATCACAGAGGCGATTTATACGGATATTTCGTAGGACACCATTGTGACAACGACGTGGAGTCCTAAATGTTTTATGACATTCGTTGCCCGGTCGTGGATAGGACTTCCATGGTGATCCTTAGAGTCGAATCTCTTGACTATCGACTGTCTCTTGAGACTACGGCAGATTTTGGGTGACTTTGGTTTCTTTCTCACGGTCATCCGTAACAGGGGGCCAAGTAGATTTTTTCTGGGTCATTTCATGCTGTGCTTAGATCGGAAGGAGTCGAGTTGAAGGAAATATTCACCTTTATCGGTACTCGATATTTCTCGGGGCCACTCGAGGAGTCAGAATCGAAATGCATGGCCATGCTCGGATACGGATTCGTTTTATCAGTTAAGTTACTCTCTAGTCGGGGAAACCACTCTAGATACAGATCGATTGTAAAATACGACCTTTGCGGATCCGGATCTGCAAATTGTTTTACATTGAGTGGGAGAAATTTTAAATGAATATGAGAATCGGTTATCGCACATACACTTGTACGGACAAGTGGGAGTTTGTTGGAGCTTGTGTCCTCCAGTTAGTGCGGATAACGTCATTGCACATGCACTTGTACGGACAAGTGGGAGCTTGTTGGGGTTGGTGTCCTTAACAGTTAGTGCAAGGACTTATAAACCTCTAAAAGGATCAAAGGGCATACTTTGGTATTATTATCAGTTGATCCACGTTTATCAATAACGGTTGGCTTGCTAGATAAGTTTGACGTTATTGTCATACAGATGGCGGTGATCAACTGGTCCCTAAAAGTCACACCTATAGGATACGTTCGAGAAATGTGACGGTATGAAAATACTGTCATGTAGATGCCAAAATTGACTAACCAGTTAGTCCGAGTTATTTGACTAGTAATTAGTCAAATATGTGATGTTGAGATATTATATTTAATACGGATTAAATATCATGGGCTAAGGCGGATTAACCAGTTAATTCGTAAAATTAAATATAAACGATTTATATTTAATTAAATGTATATTGAATATAATTATACAATACTGCTTTGTCGGACACGAATTAATAATTCAGCTAACCCGTATTATTAGCTGATGCCTTAATTTCCGATAACCGATAACAGTTTATAATACAAACCCGTCATATACATTTTAGTATTTAACGAACCGGACCTCGAGTTAAAACCAAGAGGAAGTGGAAGCCCACTTCCCCTTGTGGGTCACGGTTTTGGCCGAAATAGGAGAACAAAAGGAGACCTCCTCCTTCTGTCAAACCTAATCATCATTTGAAACAAAATTAGGGTTTTGAAGAGTATTCTCCTCAAAAAACCTGAGATCTCTCATCTCGACAAAACTCACATCAGTTCTCCCTATATTGCAAGGCAATCGGAGAACACTGTTCTAGCACAAGGGCATATCTCGGACAAAGTCTTGGGTGTAACGATTAGGAGGAAATCTGCTTTGATTTCTGTTCTTTACGCCGCAATTTAAAGGACCCGAGGTTATTTCTTGATCCTTATCGTTTCTATTGTTTTTTTATGTTTTATGACCATATTCGCATGTTTAAATTTACGTTATAGTCCTGCAATTAAAGGGTAGTATACGGATATTCACCCACAAAAGCCTATCGGCCTGTCACTTGGGTCTCGGCTCGGCAACTAGCCGGCCGAGAGGCATATCCGTGTACTCGCATCCAGTCCCCTCGGCATGGAGTCAACCAGGCCTGCCAGCCTGTCATGGGTCCCTCGGCCGAGGGTAAGACAGTCTTTTCACCTGCTACGTCACTTGGCCACTACGTGACAAAAGGTGAAAGTCTATAAATACTCATCATCTCTCATTGAGAAATAAACTGGAACATCTTGTATAAACTCCCTTATCTCTCTACAATATACTTTGCCAAGTTAAACATACAACTTATCTCTCTAAGTTTACTGACTTGAGCGTCGGAGTGAGTACGCTCGGCCCCAAGCCGAGTCCTCAGTTTGTTCATCTTTACAGAAAAGAGTGAAAAGAAGAGACGAGCAACGACATCATTCTACAAGCTCAAGTGGTCACAATCCTGCTCCGGAATTACACCCGGAACAATCTTACAGTTAACAATTTAAAGAGATTATTTTAAAGAAATTTAGACAATTAAATAAAAAACAACTCGTGCGTGGCACGGGTATCAAAACTAGTTTAATATCTATAAATACTATAAAAAGGCAATCCCTGGACATTTCTCTAATCCACGTGTCATCTATAAAAAACATCAGAATCCTACATGTTATGATATACTGACTACTATTTTTCTATTTTTAAAAGAAAAAACACAGCAAAATCATGCGTTACATTTCTTCTCCATCTTCCTATCCAAACTTAATTTTATGTTCTAACTGAATGCTCTTCCTCACATTGTTGATAAAGAGACGTTCCACCTTCCCACTCCATATTTAATACAGTATAATCACTCCCACAATGTATTTAATAACCAATGTATTGATTTTTTCCGTTTTCCTGACCATTGATCTTATATCTGCAGATTATCTCGGTTATTAAAACCACATTGCAAAATTGTATATATAACTAATAGTCTTGAGAATTGTCTGAAAGGATAAGCATAACTGGCAGTAACGCGAGCATCCTTCACTGTATTCCCATCATCGTTTCGGTGGAATTTCGACGAACTTTGTAGAGTATTTACGTGGTAGATTTGAAGTGTATGATAACCCAGTGCAACTTTTGTATCAGCCTTTCTCTATCAATGACGCGATCACCCACCATTCCCTGCAACCGTTCGTTTCCTCTCACAGATAAGAACTTTCTATAACATGGAGCTCTTACAAGTGTTCCCTATAGCATACATAAGTTTGCCCTATTTCCAGTATATTTAGTCGTCCATTCTTTTTATTTGACCATTAACTAATTTCGAAAGCAGTAAGTCTCATGAGAGACCGTCTCTCACTAATTTAGTGAGAGACATAATAGGGAAAAAAAAGAAATTAAGTGGGTCCCTCACTCTATCATGTGAGAGGTCTCTCAATAATGCTATTGAGAGACCGTCTCTCCGAAACATTGATTGCATTAATTTTGATTTATTTATTGTTTTTTATTTTAGTTGTTTTGCAGGAATTGTTGTTTGCTATGTGAAATTGACTCATAATGGCTTGTGTGGAGAAAATAATTGGCAGTGCAATGGTAACAAATCACTCATGAAGCAAATTACAATACAGAGTGTTTTTTAAAACAAATTTATAGTATTTTGTTTTGATTTGTTATCGCAACGAAATCGAGTTTTTGTTGTTAAGTTTATGCAAATTATTTATTTTAGCTACGTTTTGGTCTCTTACTCTCTCCCTGGCGGCTTTGGCTTTCTTAATGTATATTTTTATCTCTAAACAGGTTACTTTAAGGTTAGATATTTGGCACAGAGATCAGTGGATAAATTCTACCTTATGTCGTCTACCTCTTCATATTGAGCGACAGTTTTTCCGCTTACATTTGTTTACCTTTCATTTGCGATGCGCAATAGTTCTCTTATACAACGGTCTTTTCCGTGTTTTTGGCAAAATGTGACAACTTTTTGGTTAATGGTGACCACGTTTAGTAAATAGTCGCACATATGATGACCGTCTCACAAGAGAATTTGCGATGCGCAATTCATTCATATTTTTGAATTGGTCATTATTTTCTTTAGCAGGCTTAACATTTATGTATTTGAGAAGAACATTAGGTGTATCCCTATGTGAATAAACTATCAGTGATGGGGTTTTCGCGGAGATTGCAGTTGCCCAGGATATAAACATATTTGATTGTTTTCTGATGAATTCTATTGCTTATCGTTCATAGTTTTTCACTTTATTCATCATTATTACTCATAGATAATATATGGAGTATAATATTAACATGGAGTAGTAGATTGAAAATCTATATGTTAAATGAACCATCTCAACCAAAACCTTAAGGTGAAGGTTGACGTCCAACTAATATATTTATCCTATTACTTATGTGAGTCTATGGTGGCGGCTACCCGACTCCTTCTCAACCAAAAGACGGACATACTTTTTAGGCTTTTACTATTCATTCTCTTTGCTAAAGGTTAATTTCATAAACAGTATAATTTCTTGAGCCTTTATTCATCATATATTTATGGATTTTATCCTCTTACTCTTCATTTGTGATTGCCTGAAACCCAGGGAGTATTAGATCGTGCTTCTAAAGGTTCACAAGAAAAGCTACTAAGTAATCGAGTAATATTTAAATTATTCAAGGAGTATTATTGCGAAATTTATTGCTATAATATGAGTTTAGGGCTTGAGGCTTTCCATGATCGAATACCGAAGGAGGTTGCATTGACCAAGAAGGTACACAACAAACAAGTGATAAGAACATCACATCTTTTAATTTGCTCACAATCACATCATGACTCATATTAGTGTTAAATGTTGTATTCAAAGAGATAGACTCCATTAGATGGAAAAGACGTGGGAGGAAAAGTAAATATAAATGTATAATAATCAATAAGCACATTAACTGAAATTTCATTATACCGAAAAATTTGTTATTTTTCATAAGGCGTCAACTGTCAAGAGTAAAAGTGTAGGTGCAAGGTATTTAAGGTCTTATTCTCCTTCACAAATCAAAGTCAGGTTTGGAGGTAGATTTGTAAAACCAAAGAGAAATTGAAAATATGGTTCCTTTTTAGCAGATGTGTGCATAATACTTATAGCACTCACACTGTCTATGAATGGTTGCTGGGACCTTTTGGAGAAGGTGAGCTGGTTCCCTTATGTATGGAACAAAGTTTGCCTTCCTAAAGTCAATTTCATAAATTGGCTGTTTGCAATGAAACGTCTCCTGAGAAAGGAAAGACTGATGAAGTTTGAGGTACTAATGATGGTGTTTGTAATCACTTGTGTGGTCTTTGAAGAAAAACTCAAGACCACTGTTTTTTTCGCGTTTTAAAGAGTTATGTGCTCGGCGCTTCAAAATTGGCTCAATGTCAACTGGACTGGAGATGTAATCAGCTGGGTTATAGCTTCGCGCTGCAAAGCTCTTTTGAAGAAGAAGGTAGTAATGGAATCGAAGCAAAGTTGAGGGTGTGCTTCATCATCCTTAATATAGGCTTTATATTCTGAATTTAACTAATTAAGGTAAAAATTAGAAATGGTGAATGACTAAAATCTAGGGGTTTGATATGTAATTAGTATGGGATTTGTGTATGTAGCATGTTCATATGTATTAGATGAGTGCAAGAAGAGTATGTATGGTGGTATGTATAATCCGTTGTAAATTTTTATGAGCTTAATGAGAAATTTCACATTTCACTAAAATAAAATAAAAATGAAGGTATTTAAGGTTTGTTTTAGTACAAAAAATTACCAAAATTATAACATTGTTAGCTTATACGACTTTTTGTTTGTTGTGACATTAACTAATATATACTCCTACAAGATTAATTCGTGTCTATATGCAAAGAACAAAAAAGTTTGCGCACATAATAGTTTTTTTAAACACTTCAACTTGTATAATTAACATTCTCAAGTTGAAGTGAAATAATCTTTCGAAAACGATTATGCTCAAGTTACGGAAAGCATGTGGTCTGAATATTAGTCACTTGTAATGATTATTTTCAACATAACCCTAATACGAACAACATTCAACAGACCCGTGATTATCACGGGTTACAAAACTAGTTGATTGATTGAGAAATCAAATTTTTTATCGGGACTAATGTGTCTACAACACTACGAGGACTTCAACACAATTACCTTAAATGGTCGACAAATTACATTAACGGAGATGTTTTGTGTTGTAGACTTGTAGCCCAAAGATTCTAACTTGGGCTCAACCCAAAAGAAACCAAACTTCTCCATATAACCTTTTAAATTTTACTCGCTCCTCTAATAGTTTAATTCAATTTAATTTAATTTAATTTCAATTAGAATGGACGACTCAGAGAAGCAGAATCAAGCACAAAACGGCGAAAACGCGGCGGAAGAAGCTGTTGCACCGGAAAACGCCGTCGTAGATGAGGCGGACGATACGGAGGTGGGGCCCATATTACCACCACAACGCCGCCCTAAACGACCACTTCAGTTCGAACAAGCTTACCTCGACGCTCTCCCTTCCGCTAACATGTTCGCTCTCTTCTCTCTTTTTTTTCTAGGGTTTCCTCCTTTGATTGCATTGTTATTATGCTTTCGATTTAAGCCTCGCTTTTATATGTCGTATAACGGTCTTATTTGAGTGTTTGCGTTCGTCTTGTTAATTTCGCTGCTAGTTTTTGGTGTTGCTACTTGCTAGTGAATTCAGTATAATGTCACTGATTCTTTACGTTTGATTAAAATATACTCAATTTACGCTCGCTTGTGTATGTTGTACAACGGTCTTATTTGAGTACTCCGTATTTGTGCTCTTTTGCTGCTGAATTTTCAGTGTTGCTAGTGAAAATCAATATAATGTCGCTGATTCTTTACGTTTGATTAAAATACTCCTCACATGAATAAAAACTTCCTCTTCATATGCTTTCGATTTTACACTCGCTTTTGTTTAAAAAAATGAGGTGCCTAACATAGTTTGAGGTCGGTCTTATTTGAGTATTTGTGTTCGTTTTATTGTTTTCGCTGCTAATTATTCGGTGTTGCTAGTGAAATTAATATAACGTGGCTGATTGTTTAGGTTTGATTAAAATACTCCTCACACATGAATAGAACTTCCTCTTCCTATGTTTTTGGTTTTACACGCGCACTTGTGTAACCGTCATCAAATGAAGTGCATAACAATGAGCGCTTTCTTATACTGTTTTCAGTGAATTTAGATACATAGTACTTTATTTGAGTATAGACAGTTAGTGTTCTGCAGTTTCTTTAGCTGAATTGATGTGTATAGTTCTCAATTTTACACCTTTATTATCTGTTGTACGTAATTGCGTACTCATAAGGATTAAGGACTGGTAGATCTGAAGGTTCATGTTTTGTTATCAAATGTAATTTTCTGGGATAAGTGACAATGTGATTGCCCTGAATCAGGTACGAGAAGAGCTATATGCATCGTGACATTGTCACTCATGTTGCCGTCTCCTGTGCTGATTTCTTCATCACTGGTAGCTGTGATGGTCAGTGTTTGTCACTTCATTTGCCTTGTTATTTGTGTAACTGTGAATGTATTTATAAGATAATAACCTCCTAGCTGAGAATGCGTTTATAGCCTCTTAGCCTAGAATGTGTAACTGTTTTTTTTAAATGAAATTTGGCTTATGGATTATTGCTTTCATTTGGCGTTAAGAAATTTTAGTTATGGGCCTGATCAGTTGTGGAGCACCCAATCGTTGTTACTTAGATGCACAACTAAATTTGATAGCATCTCTTGATAGTGTACCAGCAGTTTGTCGGCAATTTTTTTCGTCCATGTAGTCTTAGTTGCTTGATTTATCAGCATAAGAGGAGTTGTATTGTCTGATAAGTTCATCTACAATCTATAGCTGCGATATTGGTAGAATGGTAGTATCTTGACAATATGCTAAGAACAACAATTAATACGACCTTTAGTTATGATCTGCTAGGCTATGAAGTTGTTAAACTCATGAGAGCAGCGTAGTAGGTGTTTTGTCCACCAAAATCTCAATTTGAAACCAATTACCGGGCATTTCTTTGAATGTTTTTTACTTTAACTTGTTCGATGACCTGAAGTTGTGAACTTCTTCAGTTTCCTAATTCTAATCAAGCAACTTCAGTATTATGGGTTGTTTGTAGGGATATTTACTTCCCATCACATTTCCTCTATTAAGTTATTGACCTTGGCATTTAATGTGTTTTTTTCAGGACATCTGAAGTTTTGGAAGAAGAAACCAATTGGCATTGAGTTTGCAAAGCATTTTAGATCCCATCTGGGGCCTATCGAAGGATTAGCTGTGAGTTAACTTAAATTTCGTTTGTTTGCTTACATTTTACGCCTATTGCTTGATTATTCTTGAGGATACATCACGTGTTGTTTCCATCTGTTTAGACTTTAGACCCCTGAACGATGAAGCAAACCCGTAATCAGTGGACACTTGTTTGCATTTAACACTCCGTAGAAAAGGACTCAGCAGCTTACGTTTGTAGCGCCTTGTAACGCACAAGGATACTATCTGAACATGTCATACTTTGATTTTTATTTTTGCTGTGGTTTTAGTAGTCTTTGTACTCTGAAGTGCTACATCTTACACTGTATTCAGCATTAGCTTTTTTCAACTGTGCAGGTTAGCATTGATGGCTTGCTTTGCTGTACAATTTCCAATGAAGACACACTAAAAGTATACGATGTGGTGAACTTTGACATGATGGTCATGATACGGTTACAGTTTATCCCGGGTGCTGTGGAGTGGGTTTACAACCATGGAGATCTCAAGGCTAAGCTTGCTGTCAGCGATCGTAATTCTCCATATGTCCATATATTTGATGTGCGAGCTGGTTCAAATGAACCGATCATTTCTAAGAAGGTAGGTTATATGTCACTACTCACTACACCTCTTTCAGGGTAATGATTGTTTTTGTGAGGGAGAAATAAAAATTAAGAATCATTGTTTGTTTTAGATAGTTACTGTAAATTAATGTTACTAATTGCTATTTCTAATTCCCCTCTTTTGGCAGATACACGTAGGACCTGTGAAAGTGATGAAATACAATGCTGTATGCGATTCTGTTGTTTCTGTGGATACAAGGGGAATAATTGAGTATTGGGATCCTGCGACACTTGAGTTTCCAGAAAGTGGGTATGTTCTTATAAGTGTGATTTGCCTTGCCCTGTCAACTATTGCATGTAGCCATGTATCTTTGTTGTATATACTTGTATGATGTACATTATATGAATAAATTAGCTTCTACTGATCACAACTCACAACCATGGATGCCATCTATCATGTTTGTGGCTCAGCCCTTCAGTTTATTCTGGTTGATATGATGTCATTAGTAGATTAAACTTAATACATTGAGATGGTTGTCTGTGCAGAGTGTGCTTCACAATTATTTTGCCCCTGGTGAATCGTCAGTGATCGTAAATTAGTTATTCTTGCAGATTCTTAGATCAAATCAGAATTGAAAGCTTTGTTTTTTAATTGAAACTCAACCTAACAAGTGCATTGCTCTCTTTCCTTTAGATTGAGAATGAGAAATTTTGCATACTATATTACTGTGTGTAATTGAAGGATTTATTTTTCGGCTATATCGTGTTGTCTCTTTTCGTGATCTTTGATATCCAATGTTAATTCTTTACAGGGTTTTATTATTGCAAGCTGTGTGCTTTATTGTTTTAGTTAACATAATATTTAGGGTCATGCCTTTTCACATACGGATTTTATTCTTTCTCATACGTTTTTTTACAATTTTGCCCTTGTTATTTCTTCTCATCCTCCCACTCAAAATCAATTACCCCCTTCCCTCCCCACCACCGGCCTACCTTCCTTGCTCCGGTGTCCTCTGCCCCCCCCCGCCGCCGCTCCGACTTCCCTTGCTCTGGCAGGGATACTCAGGCCGAAAATCTGTAAACCCGACTGTATCAAGTGGATGTAACGAAGTACATACAATGAGTAGAGATTTGATGGATTAACATTCCAACAATACTCCACCGTCGCAAACAACACTATGCTGCAAAATAAGTACACAAGTTCATCATGGATTCTCATTTACTCAAGAATCTTTTTATTCTTGTGCACTCAATAAATATTCTTCCACTTTGACGATCCCAGAGTTCATCAATTTCGTTTTTTGGTGATCTAATGTTTGAACAATCTTTGACTTTAATGACATATAGGTATTAATGAAATAAAATCAAACAAATAATATTAATAATTGATAAATAAGTACTTCATTAATTGAAGAATTGGGATCCATTATTCAAAATCTTGGAGCAATTATATTAGGTTTTAGAAAAAGGTTGATGTGGGGGTTAATTTGCTTAGGTTTTAGGTAATAAGGGTATTATAAGGGTATTAGATGGAAAATTAATGAAAAAGTGTATGTGAAAAAGAAAAGTCCGTATGTGAAAACAAAGTAATTTCGAATATTTATTGCTCTTGTGTGCGTGTGATCGTTGAAATTTGTTGCTGCTTAAATCTTAAAAGTTGTACATGACATATACCATCTTTGTGTGCAGTGTTTCTTTCAAGTTGAAATCGGACACCGATCTCTTTGAAATCATCAAATGTAAAACAGCTGTCTCAGCATTGGAGGTACTATCTATTGTTTACATTCCCTCCCTTCACTTCTAACAAATTTGTCGTTGACCAAAAAGTTATTTTGGCCTTGCCTTGTTTTTTATATGAATTTCGTCACTTACGACTAATAATATGGTCCTTAGGTAAGCCCTGATGGTAAACAATTTTCTGTTACATCGCCTGATCGCAGAATACGTGTCTTTTGGTATAAGACGGGAAAATTGAGGAGAGTGTATGACGAATCCCTTGAGGTAATATTTGACTAGGTAGAATAATTCTTAAATTTATTTTCACTCCCTTGTTTAGTTTTCTTTTCTTACTTGTGGACTCAGGAGGCTTTGCTTTTATTGATTAGGTAGCACAAGATCTACAAAGAAGTGATGCTCCCATGTATCGTCTGGAAACTATTGATTTTGGTCGACGAATGGCTGTTGAAAAACAGATAGAACAAACAGAGACAGCACCCCAACCAAATGCCGTTTTTGATGAAAGCTCGAACTTCCTTATATACTCAACACTCCTCGGGATTAAAGTATGTTATAACTTCGTTTCATAGATACCGCTGGTTGATTTAAGTTTATTAGTTAATGAGAACAAATGGTATGCATATATGGCTCACCAACATTCTTTATATATTGCCGTCCTTGTTCTAGGTAGTAAATTTGCACACCAACAAAGTATCACGTATTCTTGGGAAGGTGGAGGGTAATGACAGATTCTTGAAGATTGCTTTGTATCAAGGTGACCGAAGTAATAAAAGAGTTAGAAAGATGCCTCTTGCTGCTGCTAATGCTAACGAAAGCAAAGAGCCCTTGATAGATCCTACTTTGCTCTGTTGTGCGTTCAAAAAACACAGAATCTATTTGTTCAGGTACTTTTTTCCTATTTAATCAACCATATACTTTCATGATTGAGAGAAAGGCAAGTGTGCTACATATTTGAATTTAATCGAGTCCTAATACATGATGTTGCTTATATCAGTCGTAGGGAGCCAGAAGAACCCGAAGATGTGACCAAGGGAAGAGACGTGTTTAATGAGAAACCTCCTGCTGATGAACTTTTGGCTGTCTCGGAATTAGGAAAATCAGCCACCACCTCCCTACCTGATAACGTGGTAAGTTAACATAGCCCATTTATTAGTATAAAATTAAATTTTAGATTTGATTGCATTCACCGACTAGGAAATTGCTTGGGGCGGCTATTTCGGTGGTAATAAAGCTTGAAATAAAGGGAAAAAATTACAAAAATGTGGCGACATAGTGGTGGTGGAGGATGGAATGAAGGGGTGATGTGAAACTATTACTATCGTAGGGGATAATGCACTACCATAGGGTGATGTGGATGAGTTTTACTCACCTTTTATGGTAACAGTTACCCTCCCTCCATGTTGGGATAATACACTTAGCTTTGATGCTATTGTTGTATTACTAGGGATGCTTTTGCTGTTTATCGTTCCTTGGCCTTTTTCACTTACTTATTTTGAACATGCAGATTTTACACACTACAATGGGAGACATTCACATGAAGCTTTACCCAGAAGAATGTCCCAAAACTGTGGAGAACTTCACTACACATTGTCGAAATGGATATTATGATAATCTGATTTTCCATCGTGTCATCAAAGGTTTCATGATACAGACAGGAGATCCACTTGGTGATGGAACTGGTGGCCAGTCAATTTGGGGAAGGGAGTTCGAAGATGAGTTTCACAAAAGGTAACCATTTATTCTATGCTGATTCGGACTATCTGGTTGTCATATCAAATATCAGTCATTTTTGTTTTACCTCAAAGATCCATTGTCCCTATTTTTTGAGAAAGGGCTCTAACAATGGTGCATTTGATAGTATAATTGTCTCAAATATATTGGCTAGTTTGTCACTTTTGATTGATCACACCTCCAATCCTTCCCTAATTTCCAGTGCCATCCACCACTCTGCCACGGCGCGATGGGGCAATTACTTTTTCTCCGCGCTTCTCTTTTTGTGGCATCATAGCTGCTAAGGAGCGGCACATACTGACAGGAGGTGTTTCAGTTGGGGGGAGGGGGTCATTACATAAGCAGAACTCAGGGGTTGTCCTTGGAATTTTACCTATTAATGCAAAAAAAATTTGATAGATGCACTTGATAGTGATAATTCAAAAAGTTAAAATCTTTAGGCATTAATGCATTATATATATTGTGGTGTGAGTCCATCATCAGAGTTAGGAGTATTGTTTATCTAATTGATAGAGAATTTATCGATGGACTGAATTAATTTTATTTGTTTAAATATACCTTCCATTTTACTTGATTCTGCTAATTTTTTGCCATTTACATGACGTGTATTATCTGTGTTGCTTTGTAGTCTGCGGCATGATAGACCCTTTACAGTTTCTATGGCAAATGCTGGCCCGTGTACTAATGGCTCACAGTTTTTCATCACCACGGTAGCCACTCCATGGCTTGACAACAAGCATACAGTCTTTGGTAGAGTTATTAAAGGAATGGACGTTGTCCAGGTATGATGTGACTATTTTGATCTCACATTCCTAGATTAGCCTTTTCTGCTCTTGGGCGTTGTTTGGATTGATGGATTTGGTGGGAAAGGTAGGGGAGGGAGAGATGCAAGATCCCTTGTTTGGATAGCAAAGGGAAATGGAGGGATCCATTTTCCCTCCTTCAAGCTTACTCAAAATCTCTCTAATATATGAGTGATTTGCACATCCATGCTCCGTTCTCCTCCCCTCCTCTTCCCTTCCCTTCCTTTCTCTCCCCTCCATCCCGCTCCCCTCCCTTCTCCTCCTCTTTTTGTTATCCAAACACACCCTTAAGGTATTGGTTGTTCGTCATCTAACTTCCTTTTTGACTCCTTTGAACAGGCGCTAGACAAAGTGAAAACTGACAGGAATGATAGACCTTACCAGGACGTGAAAATTCTTAATGTAACTGTTCCTAAATCTTAGGAAAGCACACAATCATGATAGAAATGGTGGCTGCGGTGTCCTGCATGTTATCTATGCAGGTATACGGAATTTAATTTACCTTGATTCAACATCATCTTGTTGGCTTTCATTAAAACACACATCTTCGAAATGTATCGTATGTGCGCTAGCAGATTTATTCTGAGATTGAAAGCTTTTAATGCTTCTTAAAAGTAGGGTACAAAAGAGAGATTCTTTCAGAGTTGTGGCTGTTGTTTTCCCTCCCTGCTCTCTCTCGTTTTGTTTCTGTTTTGCTTATAATAATCATTCTTGTTCTTCGCAAAAAATGTCCATTTGTTCTTGTCTCATTGATGTAGTCAGAACTCAGAATGTTAGGATGGCGATACCCAGTTACTTTTAGGCTCCACCTGAGATGTGGCGTCAATAATTCAATATATTTGGCGATCCCCTTACCAATCTACCTCATTCCCATGTTTGACCATAAATTTGACAATATAGAGATATTTCTGTCTCTCTGGATTCTGGACATATTTTCTTCAATAATCACTGTTTTTACACTCTGATATCTCATCACAAGTGTTTTAGTGGGAGTTTCCCTTGATTATGTTTTTGTCACTCCTGAAATTATGTTTCATTCATACTTGGACTTTTTATTAATTAGTATTCTGTGTTCCCCAAATTGATTTAGTGTTTCTTCCTATTATAGACGCATTGAGACTTGGAGAATTGGAGGGCAGTGCTTCAGTGCTGCTTCTCCATGGCAGCCTGATGGTAGTATTCGAATTCCTAATGTCAGCGTGAAAGCATGAAACCTTTCTTAATGTCAGCGTTAAGGTTTGGTTTCTGAACTCTGGTTAATTATCAAAGTGTGAATCGATTACTGACAGTGAAAGCGGAAGTCCCTTCGTTATGTACCTTTGTACCCTTTATTTTAATATGAGATGATGTACCAATGACAGGACTCTCCTTCTGTACCAATAGTGTATAACTATAGCCCCCCAAAATTTCCGATAGAATAGAATTGAGTTGCCTAGTTTGCTGCGATAAATGATTGCTTTACTCTTAAATTGTACCTCAACATTTTTCAGTTAGTATATTTATTCCATTAATTTCCTCCCTGTTTCAGCCAATTAGTTTTGTGGACCATTTTGTTCTCTTGTAATGTTGAAAGACGCCTTTATACAGCCTTTCAACAGAAAGGTTCGATGGCTGTTAAACATTTTTGTTTCGCATCATCACTTCTCGTCACAAACAGCAAACCCCTTCAAATTCAGGTTTCTTGTGCACCCTGGCGGCCTGGCCTGCCTTTTGTAATTATAGACCCCCAAGTCCCCAACTTACGAGTAGCTCGATGCCATCAGCTGTTCATATGGCAAACAGCAAGTTTCTCGACTGCCGTGAGCAGATACAAAGTGATTTTGTGATTTTTTTTTTTTTTTTTTTTTTTACTGCTTTTGGCCAAAAATAAAGACTTATGTTTTTGCCTCTTAGTACTGCCAGTGTCCGTGTAACATGGGTGGAGCTCAACTTCTTGTGGTCGTCGCCATAAAACTCGAAGTTCAGGGTCGACATTCTCAGTCTTGGTTTAGTGAATCATAGTATGGCCTAGTTTTTCTTTACAAGCAATGCTTTAAAAGGACCAGTTCAGGGTGGACGTTCTCTATTTCTCTGTCAGGTTTTATGAATGAAGCTTTTACGGTGTGAATCTATTACGTTTTTACATATGCTCGCTTAATCTAGGCAGTGTGAATTACTCCCTTTGTCCCGCCGAATAGTTTACACTTGCTTTATTTTGTGAGGGGAAAATAAAGTAAGTATAAACCATTGACTAGGGCGGAGGGAGTAGCTTTTAAGTGGAAAATTAACGTCTACTTTGATGTGTGCTGCTTACTCGTTGAGCGCCTGAAACTGTTCTTTTTACTTTCAAAGAAAGACGTTAGAGAGACTAATTCCGGTCAAGAAGATGATGTTCGTTTCTCTCCCTTTTTACTCCGATTGGTCTGAATTAGAATCAATCAGACTATTTTTCGCAATATACAATGCCTGCCTCATTGTCTCATTGGTTAATGATACTCGTATTTGGTGTGTGAAACTCGTCAACAGCATATAAACGAGTTGTTCTTTGGTCTTAGCCCGGCAAAAGCCTGCATAGGCCCCATTTCATCTCTTGTTCACTGGTTGGCTACTTCTAGTTCTAGTTAGGGGGGGTGAGCAAGTTTAGAGTGGGATGTGGGATGTGGGATGTGGGAACTGGGAACCATAAAATAGACCGGTTTAGATTATTGGCCTCGATTGAACCCGGATCGAATTCGTTTTGGGCCGAAGAAGCCGACATAAAAGCACTCTTGTTTACTTGGTTCAATATAGATCTGGCAAAATCAACCCGACCCAATTGACCCGATCTGAAAAGGCTGACCCGAGACCCAAAATTGATCTGAACTGCAACTCTCGACTTTGACCGGAGACCCAAATTAACTCGACCCGACCCGATCTTATTGACCCAAATTGACCCGATCGGAAATGACCCGGCCCGAAAATGACCCGACAAAACACAACCCTAATTGAAGAAAAAAAATTAAAATGACTAATTTAAAAGTACACTTAATATTGTTAGTGTTAAAAATAAAGAATCAATTATCAAAACTGAATTAAAAATAGATAATAATATTAAATGTACTTTTTAGTCTTAATCGTTGACCCTAACCCGAAATAATCTGACCCGCTTTAACTCAAAAATGACCCGACCAACATATCCGAAATACACCCGAAATTCGAAACGACCAGTCCCGACCAGAAATAATCTGATAATATGAGAGACTCGAACTGACCCTACCCGACCCCGACCCATTGACTCGTTTTGCGAGGTAAACTCCAATACTCTTAAATTTAGACATGGTAAAAATTGACCCGATCCGACACCCGAACTCAAGAACGAGATTGACTCGAACCCAAATTGACCCGACCATTATAACACGACCCAAATATTTATTGTTGCAAATTGATTACTTTCCATAAATAACTTGATAATAGTTGACTCGATACTCAAATTACTCGACCAGGCCTAAAATACGTAAATCTGAATTGACCTGACCCGGTTTGGTCAATAGTCTTAATAAGCGCAGTTTGAGCATCCGCAAATGTGGGATGCCCCATATGTTATCTCTCTTTCTATTTGTCCATCTCATTTTTCACTTGTTGATTTATAATTAGTGTAGTTCCGTGCTATAGCACGGTATTTTTAAGATGAAATTTATAAAGAGGAACTTTTAATAAAATTATTTGCATAAATTAAAGCTACTTTTAATTTAATGTTATAATATACTAAATATAATAATAGTAAGTAGATAGAAAAGAAAGTTTACTGTTAAGAATAACACTATAATGTTAAATCTATAAGGGGAACTAATTTATGAAATTAAGTTAGATGTAAAATCTAGTTAAAAAACCTATTAGCCTTATTAAGAAAACTGGTAAAAATAATATACTACGCG
Source organism: Silene latifolia (assembly GCF_048544455.1). Lineage (NCBI taxonomy): Eukaryota > Viridiplantae > Streptophyta > Magnoliopsida > Caryophyllales > Caryophyllaceae > Silene > Silene latifolia. The sequence continues at coordinate 10,713,897 of NC_133537.1, read as the reverse complement.
TCTAAAAAGACAATTTACAAAATATTAAAACTAACATTTTCACTTTCTATTTCCTATAAGAAAATACATAAAAATTGTTGTACATTATTGAAAAAATACTCCACTCCATATACTCCATATTACTAAAATAAAGATTTCATAATTCGAGAGTGCAATTGATATGTTGTAAAATTGCATAATATATTAGGGGGTAATTGATTGTGATTACATATTTTCGGGATAATATTTTAAAGATTGCATAATTTGAGAGGTTGTTTCCATGTATAGGATTGCATTTATTCGAAAAGTCAAAGCATACATTTGTTTCCATGTATAGGTTTTCAATTGATTCAAATCATACATTAGACTTGACGCAAAAGCAAATTTGATTTATTAAAAGTCGACGGCCCAACTTAGATTGACCCATCAAAGAGTAGTGTAAGTTAGGCGGGAAAACTACTTGAGAATTTTATTCTCTTAGTAGTAGGGGAAATTTTGTTATTCTAAACAATTTTATTGAAATACAAAAATAATAGAAAATCTAAATATTTAATGATTCAACAGACCGCTTATACGATTATTATTATATTTAGTCATTATAATGAAGATTAGTTCAACTTAATAATATAATTATATACTAGATATCAACAAAAACTCTATTCCGCATGTAAATATGATGGTGTATTTTTATGAAACACCTAAAAAAAGCCTCTTATCAAATTTGAACCGATGACTTACGCCTTACCATGGCGTTACTCTACAAATAAGAAATATAATATACATGGAAAATATATTTAATTAAGTTATTATATTCTATATTATACAATTTAGATATAGCTTTTTCATCTACTCTTCCCTAATTTATATCTACATATATGCAGGACTCACCAACAATATTAATTTACATTTAAAAATTTGAGAACCTCCTTAAAAGTATATAAATGACTCTTACTTTTTCTTTGAAGATCTCCCCTAAAAACAGCGGAACCTCATATTATCAATTAGTAGACTATATAACCAGTTGTATACATCTGGTTATAGATTTGGAGCTTTATAATAAAGGATTTGAGTTTGTATGTACATTTTACGAGTTTTATCGGAAAGAATCTGAGCGTCTTTATAAAAATTGTAAACTCAATATATTATAATGAAACTCAAAAGTAATACATAACTATATAAGTAGAATGCAAAAGTAAAATAGTAGTCCCTATTAAATTAAGTGTAGGTAAGACGATCAAGCATCAACGATGAGATTCATTGAGCGTCTTTGAAAGAGGTGATGTTTAGTCTCAAATATAGTCATGCGGAGCAACCCACACAACATGGCGACTTTGACTTGGAGCAAACCCGTGTCCTTATCAATTTGGGTGTTACTCTCGGGCCATGTCGGCCAGTATACCTCGAAGCCTTCCTCGATACCCTCTAAATACGAATCCAGACCCGGCCATTCATCACCCTCCAATTCTTCCCTCATTATCTTCATAAACGGATCACGCCCCACCCATTCCACCTCGTCGACATTATCATTCTTCATACCTGCCCGATCCAGGTAGGAAATCAAGTAATCCAATATGGATTGGAGGTAGTCTTTATATTGAGGTGTTGACTTGAATTCACAAGGGATGACTTCTTGGTTGAAGATCCCAGGGAAATAATGGACGTAATACATATATTCACGACGACGCCCGAATCCATACCTCACATACTTCTCATGTAACTCATGAAGATCAAGTCTTTCTCCGTTTTTTTCTTCTTCCCTGAACTTAGGGATTTCATGATTTCCACTTGATTCATCCATGATTTGATGATTTCCAATTGACGATTCGCTGAATTTTGGGATTTGATGATTTCCAATTGATTCATTCATTCTTAGGGTTCTCTGTTTATATATATGTGTATATGTCCATAGGTCGGTTTACAACATCCTTATTCTTTCCTAATTCCAATCCCTCCGACTTTCCTTATGTACTAGGTAGTATTCCGCGCGGCCTGTTTTAAAATCCCCTTTCTATAAAAGCTGAAGCATTTAGCTTCATCTTATTGGCTCCTTAAAATCAGGGATTGTTAAAGCAATTTTTTTTTTTTTTACTGAGGAAAGGACCCCCACGTTGTTAGCCAAATTAATTACTTCTTTCCTTCCTTTTAATCCTCTCTCTTATTTATTATTATCCTATAATCCAGAAAATATTATATGATATGATAGATTATATTATATTATATTATATGATTATTAACATTGAAATAATCAAATTAAAACAAAGAAATTATTATAAATAATAATTACATACCCAAAAATTATAAATACGTTTTATTAATATATATGAAGTGTATTCCGTATTATAACACCTAGAAAATTATTTTCATGAAAAATCAAATTTTGGACCGATGATTACTTTTTTAGTTATGGGTTCTGAAAGCGGTGACTTTCTTTTATTCAAGTTAATATTGATATCAATACAATACAAACTGGAGTGCACCAAAAAAAAAAAAAATACAATACAAACTGGTTCCTTGATCAATCATGGATTATTTTCTATTAAGAATATGATTAAAAAATTTTAAAAAATTATTAAATCTGGGAAATTACTATATAAATAAAATTTTAAAAATTAAAAAATCATAAAATCTATGAAATACACTACAAACTCATAATTAAAAAAAAACTTGGGTTTCAATTACTATTATGAACATAATAAAAAAAATCAAAAAAAATCAACAATAATCATAAGATTTAGGATATTGGAACAAAAAAAATGACAAAAAATAATAGTTTTGATAAATAATGTAAAAGAAGCCCAAATATTTAAATGCATGTGATGAAATTGGAGAGAATAATAAAAAAAAAATCTATAAATGCACAAACTCACTTCAGTAAATTCCATATCTCCTTCCAAATTCATGAAAATTGTATAGAGTTAGAGATGACTTAAATATAGAGGAAGAGATAATATTATGATATAGAGGAAGGATGAGGGAGATAAGCGATTGAGTAGTTAGAAAATAGCCAACTATGACCGGGGGAGTGAAATGAGGGAGGGTTTAAAGGATGATAGACGGAATAGATAAATTTGTGATACATACGAACGAGGAGCGAAATTGAATTTTACAGTGGTGAAGCCGTGGAGGAGCAAGGAGGGAGCCGTTCATGTGGACAAGTGAATGAGGTCATAGGTTAAATAAATTTGATGAGATGTAGTTTATAGTTAGGTTAAGCCAAGTTTATTCAAGACAATGGGCTGATTCATTTGGTGTAGGATTAGCCCAGTTCGGTAGGTTTTATCTTCAAAACAAGAGTTTTATTAAGGTGATGAGTGTTGTGATAGATAATTACTTACCAGTAGGTCTTATGAGAGACCGTCTCCCACTAATCTAGTGAGAGACATAATAGGGAAAAATGAAATTTAGTGGGTCTCTTACCCCATCATGTGAGAGGTCTCTCAATAACGCTATTGAGAAACCGTCTCTCCGAAGTTTTTGTGATTACTTAATTAGCTACAATTCTACTTTAATTCGTCATAATATAAACGGGTTAATTATCATCTCACAAGTACATATAAGACAAATTTATTATTTTCATTTTTCCATAGCTATTCGATCCGTCTAAGCTTAAGACGGGTGTACTTCTCTTAGATGAGAATTTGTAAATATGCTAATTTAACTTTATTAATTGTTTGGTTGTTTATTTTGTTTCTTTGTGGATTGATAAATATAAAACAAATTTGTTTTATACGGAGTACTTGGATTATGATAACTAATCTCCCGACTCCCCCAAGTAACATTTTTTTTTTTTGGTTCATAACTCTCTAAGTAACAGAAGTGCATTGAATCATAAACGTGACAAAAATAACCAGCCCAAATAATCCGATCTGCGCCCATAGACGTGAGTCACGTGACAAATAAATAAAGTGGTCGTAGATGTACGAGATTTGAGTCGTAATTTGAATTAAGCCGCCCAATGTGATCTGACTAGAATCTTAATTATTACACAATGATAATTATCCCTAAAAAAATTTATAAGAATTGACCAACGAGCGGGTCCAACCTAATCATACCTGAACGGCCGAACCGACAAGACTCACATTCGACCCGGTTATACGTTTAGCAAGTCAAGGTAAGGAGACCGCCACGACCTTGGAGCATGTATAATTGAGGTGTTCCTCAATTTTCAATCCAAACGAAATTTTGTGTGTACATGAATTTCTCCTATTAATTGGTCTTACTTGTGACAGACACTATCTGTCATAAGCTGAAGACGAATAATGCTTCTCTCACAATAAGGTAAGTGGAGGGCAAGTGGGGGAAAATGGAGCACTTCATGGATACTGCCACTTGCATATTGTGGGAGGGGTACTATCTGTCTTCAGTTTGTGACGGATAGTACCCGTCTTCAATGAGATTTTGTGTTCTCCTATTGTATAATAGAATTTTATACTCCCTCCGTTCAACTTCAAACACAACATTTCCCTTTTACACGTTTGACAATGCACGATTTGTAACGTAAATCTTTAGTTTTACATTATGAAATAATATAAAATAAAAATTTCATGTTCTTATCGTACTCTTAAAGATGAATCAAACAAGATCCACATGACCATATTTTTTCTTATAGATCGCAAGGGATCATAAAGATACTCTTCACTTATGAATAGTGTCAAAAAAATGGGTTATTTGGAGTTTTTTTTTTTTTTTTGGCAGCTTTGATTATTTGGAGTTGAGTGGAAGGAGTATAACTTATTCCATTTTCAAAAATTTTAGATGGTTTCTCAAGTAAGAAATGGAACAATTTTATACTCCTTACTATAGAGCAAAAAAGGGAGATATTTGCTAAGAATTAGATTGAGGTAGTAAACAATTTTTTTTCCCATTTGTATTCATTTATTTAGGTTTTACAAATAAATGTTAAATGAATAAACCCGTGCAAATTTGCACGGGTATAAAACTAGTTTTATTATTATAATTAAAGAAAAATAGAATAATTCATATATGACATTTAATATTGTTACTTATAAATAAAATAAATTAATTTTTTTAGGTTTAACTTCAATGTTTTAAAATAAAAATACATACACTTTTAATTAAAACTAATAAGTGATAATTAATTATGCATGATCAACATTTTATAAACAAATTTGTGACTGATCAAATATCATATTAATTAAAATAAAATTTATTCGAATAATGCAACAATCAACATTAAATTCTCAAATTATATCATTTCACGATACGTTAAGTTTCAAATCAATTAATATTTGTTTAAAATGATGTGAATATAATTTTATGTAATTTTTGATTTTTTATGTATAACGTATGATATTTATGTATCAAACATATATGGTCCAAACTCAACTTATTCAAATGTTTTGATTGTGTTTTGCATGTGCTATGTGTCAAACATATCTATAAGAAATTTGCACTTTTTGGTGTTTTAAACAACTATATATAATGATGTTTAAGAGTTTTCTGTAAATAAAATAGGTTGAACTTTTCTCAAATATTATTTTTTTAGGTTTAACTTCAAAGTATTTAAAAGATAACATATAAAATATTTAACTAAAAGTAATGTAGTTAGTCATAATCAATATTTTATACTTGACGTATATACATAATTGGAAATATTAAATAAAAATGTAACGTATTTTCTACTTTTTTATGTCTTTTTTAATACTATATTAATTGATAATCATTAATTTTTTTTTAATTATTCAAATGCACTCGCGATCACTGTGTACATACATACTTGTACACATACTCGTTTTCACACTATTTAAACCTATCAAAATCTCATATGTATTTAAATTTCTCGCAATATAATTTTTTTCATTCCCACACTATAAAGGCTTATTCGCGAAAGTTTTAATTAAGCCCCTTAACTTTGTTTAATTGTGAAATTAGGCCCCATAATTTTCATTTGAAGCAATCATGCCCCTTAAGTTTCACCAAAAGTGAAATTCAACCCCATTTTCTAAATTTTCACCAAATTCTTATATTAAAATTATTTTATATTAGTATTAAACAATTTATTAAATACTAAAAATAACTAATTAAAACTTTACGAATTTCTACATAATTTATTAACCATTGAAGAACGCTTTTACATACATATTTAGTAAATTATTTATAATTTATACAGTATTCACACATATATAATAAATTGTCTATATACTATAAAATTAAAAAAAAAAAAAAAAAAAAACTCAGTATTTAATTTAAATATGAAAGTTCTAAAATTATAAAACAAAATATTTTATATTTGATAAATAGTATTAAAAGTGATTTTAATATAAAAATTTGGTGAAATTTTTAAAAATGGGGTTGAATTTCACTTTTTGTGAAACTTAAGGGGCATGATTGCTGCAAATGAAACTTATGAGGCCTAATTTCACAAACAAAGTTACGGTGCTTAGTTACCACTTTCGCAAAAACCTATCTCTTGTAATTTTCTTTACGTTTTGTTTTTAACAAATACAATAACTCTTCCAAATATGTTTTTCTTAATGGATGTCTAAGTTTTATCACTTTCTCAAAATATTTTTTTACGTAAATTTAAATCATTGTGAGACACTCCCTCTAATCCTCTCTGCATATAAAAATATTTCGATAAATATAATGAAAATTATACTCAATTGAAAGCACTTTTCGCAATGAACATAATTATTTACATTTTAAATTTTTTATGAAGATAATTTTTTAATAAATTTAAAATCAAATCATCGTAATTGTTATCTGTAATTTTATAATACATTTATTAAACTCTAATTAATATTTTGATGAGATTTATGTGTCATTTATTATGTTTATATTTAATGTTCAGCTGTAATTAATACGTGTATTAAATGCTGGGTTGACATGTTTCGCATCCACAGTGCTTCAACCCAGTTTTATATATATACTAGATTTAATGCCCGTGCGATGCACGGGTCTTTTTGTAGTATCGTGTATGATGTAATAATCGTAGATTTTAAAGAGCATAATCTAAATTTTTCTAGTTAACCTTTACTTAAGTAAATTCATACTCCTTAGTGCTTCATATATTCATTCAAATCGGACTCTATTCAACCCGTCCCGAATGTTTTTGTTACAAACTTACCATTATCCCAAAATGACTTGGAAAAAAATTAACCCACTCGCAAATGACTTGAATCCGAAATGATCCGGCCCGACTAATTATATAATGAGAACTTCAATAGAGCTTTAAATTGTATTCGCTGTGTCGAAATAGAGATTAGATTTAGTCTTAAATACGTGACAATACTCAAATAAAGCTCTAAGTAGTAAGTTGTAGTATATTCTATTATCTTATGATTTCAAAACTTTGTCTTAATAACTATCCTTATCCCCTAACACTATCATGTTATTTTTATTGTCACTTTGTCAGTTATAATTATTTTATATGTTTATTATGCTGTGTATATTGGACTCTCTATATGACTTGAAAATTTTGTGCAAAATTTGGAAAAAAAATTGCGATGTAATTAAGGGCCACTTAAGCACTTAGTGTGTAGAATCTCATGTGTGAGAAGCACTTGTTTAAATAAATACTCCGTAGATGGTTAATTATGTTAGTGTCTTATGATGCGTTAAACTTAGCTTTTGTAGTATCTAGTTTTTATAAAAGTCAACTTGATTAACAATAATCTTAATTGAGCCTCAATTAGTGATATTCAGACATCTATAAATACTATTAAAAGGCTAGGATAAAAATGCCACATAGACAATACCACATGAGATGAAAAAAAGCCACTTACACAATAACAATGTGACTTGGCAAACTAATATGACATGGATTATCAATTTATTCATATATTGCATTAATTTAATTCACTTATTTTCTTTAAAAATCCATCCATATTCCATTAGCTTTAAACTTAATTAACTCAAAAAAAAACTACAAAAAGAAAATACACATTAACTATAAGTTAATAATTTCAAGAAATTTCATATGGATTAGTATTGTATGTATTCGAAATAAAAAAAACTGAAAACAATTTTTTTTTGTATTGTCAGATTTGTCACTAATTCACTACTTTTTTTTAAAGGCACCAATTCACTATTGTTGTTATTATAACTTTGTTGTATATAGAAGATGTTTTATAGAACTAATTAATCAACAATTGAGTATTAAATATCATATAAAATATTTACATATGACACCAAGCCACAGACCACCACTAATTAATAATTGTTCTATTGTTTTACGGAGTACTAAACTCAAATTATAGAGTAATACGGCGGTTTTATACCGTGAAACGGTCTATTTTATAAGAAAACTATTTATTTAGTGGTAATAAATGAGATGTCGTTTTACATAATAAGACCATCTTACCGTGTAAAATTGTCTCACATAATAATTTCATATTATAAATAGGTTAATGATCTGTTCCAAGTTATTTCCAACTTCCAGAGTACTGACCAGATAACCTTATGTCTTACACAAATTCTTGTTTTAGATGGACACTTTTGGTCTTATTTGTCAGACGGATAAAATGTTGCCATTTTTTAAGAAAATGTAACCAATTAATTCACAAAATGTTATGACTAGAGGTGTCATTTTTTACCCTGAAAATGATGTGAACAATAATGGTAACATGTTATAAAAAAATAACAACATTTTATTAAATGATGTCATATTACCCGTCTTATTTCAGACCAAAAACAATGGTCTTAAGAAAAACGGACCGTATGTCTTATGATGATCCTTTATGTGAGATTGAAATATATATGGATAATAGTTCAATTAGGAAACCGGGATCTTTGGGGTTTGCGTTTCCACTCGTTTTGGTATATAATCTATATTTAGGAATATCTTGTATCTTCTGTTGATTTTACCTTATTCCGCAAGGCAAACTATGTACTCCCTCCTATTTCAGATAATCGTCCCATTGTCCATTTCCGTCTAGTCGGGTAACTGTCCCATTGTCTAATTTTGGTAAGTGTTGTGTGGTCCAAATTCAATTCCATTTCCATCTATTCACATAACTGTCCCATTGTCCGTTTTGTGTGGTCTAAACTCACTTTCTTAATTCTTGTGCCATTTTCACAATGGGACGGTTATGTAGAATAGGAGGGAGTATATATGTATTACACTTTCAATTGAATAATACAATTCAATCTTTCCCAAATTCATATTCTTAACATGCTAACAGGATTAGGTCATGAGATGAAAAAAAGCCACTTACACAATAACAATGTGACTTGGCAAACTAATATGACATGGATTATCAATTTATTCATATATTGCATTAATTTAATTCACTTATTTTCTTTAAAAATCCATCCATATTCCATTAGCTTTAAACTTAATTAACTCAAAAAAAAACTACAAAAAGAAAATACACATTAACTATAAGTTAATAATTTCAAGAAATTTCATATGGATTAGTATTATATGTATTCGAAATAAAAAAAACTGAAAACAATTTTTTTTTGTATTGTCAGATTTGTCACTAATTCACTACTTTTTTTTAAAGGCACCAATTCACTATTGTTGTTATTATAACTTTGTTGTATATAGAAGATGTTTTATAGAACTAATTAATCAACAATTGAGTATTAAATATCATATAAAATATTTTCTTAGGAAAATATAAAATTTATGGAAAAAAATATTTATTTAATTTAAGTAATTTACAAACAAATTCAGTAAATACTTAAATGAAATTAAACACTACTAATAAAATTCTAAAAGGGGAGTAATACCGTATATTTAGTTCATGAAATTATTTCACGTAAAGGATAAGGTTTTGGAAAATATAAAATATATGGAAAAGAAAATATTTATTTAATTTAAATAATTTACAAACAAATTCTGTAAATACATAAGTAAATTAAACACTAACTAGTTTTGTGACCCGTGAGAATCACGGGCTTGATTGTTTTTGTTCTTTTATTTTTGCGGTATCGTTCATGAATGCGTTATTTGGCTTGTTTGTCTTTTTGCTTATTATCTTGGAGATATGTTGGTAGGGTACCTAAGCAAGACAATAAAGAGGGCCCTGTCATAATTCATGAGGGTAAGATATATTATAACACTAAAACCCATGAATCCCTCATTTTAAAGAACAATGAATGTCCATTATCTGATTTCGAAAACTGGTATTGCATATAAATTAAATGGGAAATTGTATTGCCTTATGTTTCATTAGAGCACTTTAAACAACTTATTCTCAAAACCTATAAGCAAAGTCAACACAAATTATCGAAAACGTAAAATTGCATTCAAACAGTGGAATATTAACTTTGAAAACTACTCTTATTTTGCTACGGTCCTCATTGTCTTTGTCCTTTTACTGAATGTTGTCTTGTTGTGTTAATTACTGTTAGTCCCTTTCTGTTTTTGTCCTGTGCTTTTCTTTTTACGGTGTTTAGATTGTCTCTAGATTTCGAGGGCGTTTGGCTTTGTCATGGTGGTTATTCAGTTCACTCAACATTGACGGCTTTTGGCATTCTAGTACTTGATAAATTGTTTTTAGTGTTGTTTTGGTGCGTTCGGAGAACCTTGGTTCTATTTTTATCCGACAAAGAAACAAAATGTTGGACACTTGGACATCTAATTCTATTCTTTATTACCTAAGTATTCTAATGAAAAAAGAAATGTAAAATAAAGTAAATATGTAAAATATATAAATGAATGGATGGTAATGATTTTTATAACTGAATTTTACATATTGCCTTTAGTCAATTAGAAACGATATGAATAATGCGCAGAAAGCGCTATGTTAAAATACAACTTATGTTTATCTTACTAATTAGGCTAAAATTACAAGTTTATTTTCTTAAATGCAATGGAGTTTGTTAAACTTTTAACAAATAATACATTTACAATTCTTGTCGGCTCGTCGGTCTTGCAACATCGTCCTTGTAAATTCAATTGATTTCCAACGTATTGGGAAAAATATTATTGAAATGATTTTTATATAACAAAATACCTAAGTGATATACTTAAATTATTAGCAAGGAATTGATGACATGTGACTTATACAAATAAAATTCTAGACTAAATACGCATTCAATAATTTTAAAAATAAATTTTATGTGAGCAATTATTGAGAGGATACACGAGAAAATGTATTTATTAAACAATGGACATCATTCTAGTTTCATTTCTATTATATCTCTTGTCAATTAGAGTCATCTATATATCTTTTGTTGTTGGTAAACTTTTATGTGAGGAGCTTTAACGCCTATCCAAATGAATTTCAAAGAAATAAGGATACACAATTCGTATTATTATACTTCTTCCATTTTATTAATTATCACCTCATTTGCTTGTGTGCAATAATTAAGATTAAGAAAAGATAAAAACCAATTGAAAATAAAAGGAAAAAGGTTGCAATTGGTGGAGTAATGCGAGAATTTTACCCTTAAACGATGACATTATTTTGTAATTTTAAAAAAAAAAAAGTCCTAAGAAACATTGGTAAAAAGTAAGTCCCAAAGTAGAAATTAAAGAAAAAGGGTGATAATATAGAAATGGACAAAAAAAGAGAAGTGGGGTGATAACTAAAAAATATTCGTAACAATCGATTATGAGAAAACAAAAATATATACAAGCAAAAAAAGTAAATATTTTTCGAAGAAATATTGAGAGTGCTAGAAGAAAATATTTGATGGAAAACAAAAAATGATTTAAAGGCTTGAAAGCATTCAAAATGGAACAATGGATTGGAAAATGATCATTGGATTTCAATCAAAAACCATGCAAAATATTTACCTTGATCCGCATTAAAAGATCCGATTTATATCCTTGGAGCATATAACTTCAACACTTCCATTAAAATATTTTATTTATAATCTGTTTGTCGACTAATATATTTGATTTATAACCTGATTGACAAAATACAAGTTGAAGAGTACACGGAAAACTAATAAAGTGCACGAAAGGGTATAAGACAATTTAGTACAATTTACAAAATTTGTCAATTAATGTTCTAAGGGTTGGAATATATAATGTAACATGTCACCAATAATTAGAGATTCATAGTACAATTTGATATTGCGCATACATCATAATAATAATAAAAAAAGGAAAACTCAATGAAACTGAAAAATTATTCAAGTCAAAAGATAATTGCAAAGAAGTTTCATAACCATTATTTCTATATTTCATGCAATGTTTTTGATATGTAAGTATGTCATCCTCCAGCAATTTTAATACAAATACAAAAATAATAATTAAATAAGATTCTAACTATTAATTAATTTAAAACATAATAAGAATAAAAAAGTTAAATAATTCAATTGTTTATATATGCATATTTTACCTAGCAACTTTTTGGATAAAAATGAAAAATAGGATTGTTGTAATATTTATATATGATTCAAACTATTAATTAATTCAAAACATAATAAGAATAAAAAAAATAATTCAATTGGTTATATATGCATACTTTACCTACTAACTTTTTGGATAAAAATGAAAAATAGGATTGTTATAATATTTATATAAGGAAATTTTTGTAATTAATTTCAATAATTTATTTGAGAGAAGAAGAATGTTGTGTGAACTAAGGGGGAGATAAAAAATGGTGAAATAAATACAAAGTATAATAATTGTGAGGAAAAACCAAAAGACCATCTATTAAATAAAAGAAAAAAAAAGTTAAATGAATAGGTAGATTAATACCAAATTTATGAGAGGAAAATAAAGAGTTTGTATTAATTTGTTTTTTGTGTTTAGCACTAATATTTTTTTATTTTTTGTATTTTATAAGCATGTAACACATGATATTTAGAGATTACTTTTAGTTAGATAATTAAGTAATTAATATAATTGACTTATTAGTAACCAATAGAAAAATTACACGTGGATTAAAATTAAATGTGAAGAAAAATAACATAAAATATGGCACTTAAAATTGCTTAACATGACACACGTCAAATAATAAACTACTCATCTTGCTTTTTTATTATGTTGTATAGATACTAATAATTAAGTCATTTATCATACTAAATTTTGAAAAAACAATTAATTTGGAATATTTTAAAGGATAATTAAACAATAAAAGTGGAATGGAGAAGGTCTCATTTAAATTATAATTTACATGATATAATTTCATGAACTAAATACATGTTATTACTACCCTTTTAAAATTCTATTATTAGTGTTTAATTTACTTATGTATTTACAGAATTTGTTTGTAAATTATTTAAATTAAATAAATATTTTCTTTTCCATATATTTTATATTTTCCAAAACCTTATCCTTTACGTGAAATAATTTCATGAACTAAATACACGGTATTACTTCCCTTTTAGAATTTTAACTATTAATTAATTCAAAACATAATAAGAATAAAAAAAGTTAAATAATTCAATTGTTTATATATGCATACTTTACCTAGCAACTTTTTGGATAAAAAATGAAAAATAGGATTGTTGTAATATTTATATAAGATTCAAACTATTAATTAATTCAAAACATAATAAGAATAAAAAAGTTAAATAATTCAATTGGTTATATATGCATACTTTACCTACCAACTTTTTGGATAAAAATGAAAAATAGGATTGTTATAATTTTTATATAAGGAAATTTTTGTAATTAATTTCAATAATTTATTTGAGAGAAGAAGAATGTTGTGTGAACTAAGGGGGAGATAAAAAATGGTGAAATAAATACAAAATATAATAATTGTGAGGAAAAACCAAAAGCCCATCTATTAAATAAAAGAAAAAAAAGTTAAATGAATAGATAGATTAATACCAAATTTATGAGAGGAAAATAAAGAGTTTGTATTAATTTGTTTTTTGTGTTTAGCACTAATATTTTTTTATTTTTTGTATTTTATAAGCATGTAACACATGATATTTAGAGATTACTTTTAGTTAGTTAATTACTTACTTTTAGTTAGATAATTAAGTAATTAATATAATTGAATTATTAGTAACCAATAGAAAAATTACACGTGGATTAAAACTAAATGCAAAGAAAAATAACATAAAATGTGGCACTTTAAATTGCTTAACATGACACACATCAAATAATAAACTACTCATCTTGCCTTCTTATTATATTGTATAGATACTAATAATTAAGTCATTTATCATACTAAATTTTGAAAAAACAATTAATTTGGAATAAATTTTAAAGGATAATTAAACAATAAAACTGGAATGGAGAAAGTCTCATTTAAATTATAATTTACGTGATATAATTTCATGAACTAAATACATGGTATTACTACCCTTTTAAAATTCATTATTAGTGTTTAATTTACTTATGTATTTACATAATTTGTTTGTAAATTATTTAAATTAAATAAATATTTTCTTTTTCATATATTTTATATTTTCCAAAACCTTATCCTTTACGTGAAATAATTTCATGAACTAAATATACGGTATTGCTTCCCTTTTAGAATTTTAACTATTAATTAATTCAAAATATAATAAGAATAAAAAATTTAAATAATTCAATTGTTTATATATGCATACTTTACCGAGCAACTTTTTGGATAAAAATGAAAAATAGAATTGTTGTAATATTTATATAAGATACAAAACTATTAATTAATTCAAAACATAATAAGAATTAAAAAGTTAAATAATTCAATTGGTTATATATGCATACTTTACCTACCAACTTTTTGGATAAAAATGAAACATAGGATTGTTATAATATTTATATAAGGAAATTTGTGTAATTAATTTCAATAATTTATTTGAGAGAAGAAGAATGTTGTGTGAACTAAGGGGGAGATAAAAAATGCTGAAATAAATACAAAGTATAATAATTGTGAGGAAAAACCAAAAGACCATCTATTAAATAAAAGAAAAAAAAAAGTTAAATGAATAGGTAGATTAATACCAAATTTATGAGAGGAAAATAAAGAGTTTTATTAATTTGTTTTTTGTGTTTGCCACTAATATTTTTTTATTTTGTTTGTATTTTATAAGCATGTAATACATGATATTTATAGATTACTTTTAATTGGATACTTACTTAATTTTAGTTAGATAATTAAGTAATTAATATAATTGAATTATTAGTAACCAATAGAAAAATTACACGTGGATTAAAATTAAATACAAAGAAAAATAACATAAAATGTGGCACTTAAAATTGCTTAACATGACACACGTCAAATAATAAACTACTCATCTTGTCTTCTTATTATATTGTATAGATACTAATAATTAAGTCATTTATCATACTAAATTTTGAAAAAAAACAATTAATTTGAAATAAATTTTAATGGATAGTTAAACAATAAAAGTGGAATGGAGAAAGTCTCATTTAAATTATCATTTAAGTGATATAATTTCATGAACTAAATACATGGTATTACTAACCTTTTAAAATTCTATTATTAGTGTTTAATTTACTTATGTATTTACAGAATTTGTTTGTAAATTATTTAAATTAAATAAATATTTTCTTTTCCATATATTTTATATTTTCCAAAACCTTATCCTTTACGTGAAATAATTTCATGAACTAAATATACGGTATTACTCCCCTTTTAGAATTTTATTATTAGTGTTTAATTTCATTTAAGTATTTACTGAATTTGTTTGTAAATTACTTAAATTAAATAAATATTTTTTTTCCATATATTTTATATTTTCCTAAGAAAATATTTTATATGATATTTAATACTCAATTGTTGATTAATTAGTTCTATAAAATATCTTCTATATACAACAAAGTTATAATAACAACAATAGTGAATTGGTGCCTTTCAAAAAAAAAAAAGTAGTGAATTACTGACAAAACTGACAATACAAAAAAAAATTGTTTTCAACTTCATTTATTCTTCTTCGTTCTTAATTTCTTATGTATTCAGTTTTTTTTATTTCGAATACATATAATACTAATCCATATGAAATTTCTTGAAATTATTAACTTATAGTTAATGTGTATTTTCTTATTGTAGTTTTTTTTTTTGAGTTAATTAAGTTTAAAGCTAATGGAATATGGATGGATTTTTAAAGAAAATAAGTGAATGAAATTAATGCAATATATGAATAAATTGATATTCCATGTCATATTAGTTTGCCAAGTCACATTGTTATTGTGTATGTGGCTTTTTTTCATCCCATGTGGCATTGTCTACGTGACATTTTTATGCTAGCCTTTTAATAGTATTTATAGATAATAGAATTTTAAAAGAGTAGTAATACCATGTATTTAGTTCATGAAATTATATCACTTAAATGATAATTTAAATGAGACCTTCTCCATTCCACTTTTATTGTTTAATTATCCATTAAAATTTATTTCAAATTAATTGTTTTTTTAAAATTTAGTATGATAAATGACTTAATTATTAGTATCTATACAATATAATAAGAAGACAAGATGAGTAGTTTATTATTTGACGTGTGTCATGTTAAGCAATTTTAAGTGACACATTTTATGTTATTTTTCTTTGCATTTAATTTTAATCCACGTGTAATTTTTCTATTGGTTACTAATAATTCAATTATATTAATGACTTAATTATCTAACTAAAATTAAGTAAGTATCCAACTAAAAGTAATCTCTAAATATCATGTGTTACATGATTATAAAATACAAACAAAATAAAAAAATATTAGTGGCAAACACAAAAAACAAATTAATAAAACTCTTTATTTTCCTCTCATAATTTGGTATTAATGTACCTATTCATTTAACTTTTTTTTTTCTTTTATTTAATAGATGATCTTTTGGTTTTTCCTCACAATTATTATACTTTGTATTTATTTCATCATTTTTTATCTCCCCCTTAGTTCACACAACATTCTTCTTCTCTCAAATAAATTATTGAAATTAATTACACAAATTTCCTTATATAAATATTATAACAATCCTATTTTTCATTTTTATCCAAAAAGTTGGTAGGTAAAGTATGCATATATAACCAATTGAATTATTTAACTTTTTAATTCTTATTATGTTTTGAATTAATTAATAGTTTTGTATCTTATATAAATATTACAACAATCCTATTTTTCATTTTTATCCAAAAAGTTGTTAGGTAAAATATGCATATATAAACAATTGAATTATTTAACTTTTTATTCTTATTATGTTTTAAATTAATTAATAGTTAGAATCTTATTTAATTATTATTTTTGTATTTGTATTAAAATTGCAGGAGGATGACATACTTACATATCAAAAACATTGCATGAAATCTGAAAATAATGGTTATGAAACTTCTTTGTAATTATTTTTTGACTTGAATAATTTTTCAGTTTCATTGAGTTTTCCTTTTTTTATTATTATTATGATGTATGCGCAATATCAAATTGTACTATGAATCTCTAATTATTGGTGACATGTTACATTATATATTCCAACCCTTGGAATATTAATTGACAAATTTTGTAAATTGTACTAAATTGTCTTATATCCTTTCGTGCACTTTATTAGTTTTCCGTGTACTCTTCAACTTGTATTTTGTCAATCAGGGTATAAATCAAATATATTAGTCGACAAACAGATTATAAATAAAATGTTTTAATGGAAGTGTTGAAGTTATAAGCTCCAAGGATATAAATCGGATCTTTTAATGCGGATCAAGGTAAATATTTTGCATGGTTTTTTATTGAAATCCAATGATCATTTTCCAATCCATTGTTCCATTTTGAATGTTTTCAAGCCTTTAAATCATTTTTTGTTTTCCATCAAATATTTTCTTCTAGCACTCTCAATATTTCTTCGAAAAATATTTACTTTTATTGCTTGTATATATTTTTGTTTTCTCATAATCAATTGTTACGAATATTTTTTAATTATCACCCCACTTCTCTTTTTTTGTCCATTTCTATATTATCACCCTTTTTCTTTAATTTCTACTTTGGGACTTACTTTTTACCAATG
The DNA here is from genome assembly GCF_048544455.1 of Silene latifolia. Lineage (NCBI taxonomy): Eukaryota > Viridiplantae > Streptophyta > Magnoliopsida > Caryophyllales > Caryophyllaceae > Silene > Silene latifolia. The sequence continues at coordinate 10,696,109 of NC_133537.1, read as the reverse complement.
TTTCTTATAACTTTTTTTTAAAATTACAAAATAATGTCATCGTTTAAGGGTTAAATTCTCGCATTACTCCACCAATTGCAACCTTTTTCCTTTTATTTTCAATTGGTTTTTATCTTTTCTTAATCTTAATTATTGCACACAAGCAAATGAGGTGATAATTAATAAAATGGAAGAAGTATAATAATACAAATTGTGTATCCTTATTTCTTTGAAATTCATTTGGATAGGCGTTAAAGCTCCTCACATAAAAGTTTACCAACAACAAAAGATATAGAGATGACTCTAATTGACAAGAGATATAGTAGAAATGAAACTAGAATGATGTCTATTGTTTAATAAATACATTTTCTCGTGTATCCTCTCAAAAATTGCTCACATAAAATTTATTTTTAAAATTATTGAATGCGTATTTAGTCTAGAATTTTATTTGTATAAGTCACATGTCATCAACTCCTTGCTAATAATTTAAGTATATCACTTAGGTATTTCGTTATATAAAAATCATTTCAATAATATTTTTCCCAATACGTTGGAAATCAATTGAATTTACAAGGACGATGTTGCAAGACCGACGAGCCGACAAGAATTGTAAATGTATTATTTGTTAAAAGTTTAACAAACTCCATTCCATTTAAGAAAATAAACTTGTAATTTTAGCCTAATTCGTAAGATAAACATAAGTTGTACTTTAACATAGCGCTTTCTGCGCATTATTCATATCGTCTCTAATTGACTAAAGGCAATATGTAAAATTCAGTTATAAAAATCATTACCATCCATTCATTTATATATTTTACATATTTACTTTATTTTACATTTCTTTTTTCATTAGAATACCTTAGGTAATAAAGAATAGAATTAGATGTTCAAGTGTCCAACATTTTGTTTCTTTGTCGGATAAAAATAGAACCAAGGTTCTCCGAACGCACCAAAACAACACTAAAAACAATTTATCAAGTTAGAATGCCAAAAGCCGTCAATGTTGAGTGAACTGAATAACCACCATGACAAAGCCAAGCGCCCTCGAAATCCAGAGACAATCTAAACACCGTAAAAAGAAAAGCACAGACAAAAAAAAAGGGACTAACAGTAATTAACACAACAAGACAACATTCAGTAAAAGGACAAAGACAATGAGGACCGTAGCAAAATAAGAGTAGTTTTCAAAGTTAATATTCCACTGTTTGAATGCAATTTTACGTTTCCGATAATTTGTGTTGACTTTGCTTATAGGCTTTGAGAATAAATTGTTTAAAGTGCTCTAATGAAACACAAGGCAATACAATTTCCCATTTAATTTATATGCAATACCAGTTTTCGAAATCAGATAATAGACATTCGTTGTTCTTTAAAATGAGGGATTCATGGGTTTTGGTGCTATAATATATCTTACCCTCATGAATTATGACAGGACCCTCTTTATTGCCTTGCTTAGGTACCATACCAACATATCTCCAAGATAATAAGCAAGAAGACAAACAAGCCAAATAACGCATTCATGAACGATACCGCAAAAATAAAAGAACAAAAACAATCAAGCCCGTAATTCTCACGGGTCACAAAACTAGTTAAACCTTAATTAGTCTAATAATTTTAATGTCGATGGTATAATTCTTATGATATACTCCCTCTATTCAACTCCACACTACCACTATTTATTTTGCACACTATTCATAATTAAATATTCAATTTCGTAAAACACGCGTTGGCAATTGTGAAAAAGCAAAGTTGTTGTATTGAGTTGAATGGAGGGAGTATGCATCACTGTCACCTTGTTCTATATCGTGTATATGCATGTTTGCATGATTTACTACAATGAAAAAAAAAATAGCTATTATGATAAAACTTACATTGTTGAATTTCGATACCGGTCTTAATAGAATTTAATAGCTTCCATTGAAATTTAATCTTCTAGCAACTCTCTTAAAATCGTTCCAATAATGCTAATTAGTAATTACTCCCTCCACAAACCTATTTTCACCCCCATTTACTTTATTGTGGTCTCCAAGACGACACTTTGACCGTGTTTTTCGAAGTCTATATGTTACTTTTTTTTCTTGAATTTTTTTTTTTCGTGAAAGATGTCATGAAAATAAGTGTAAATATTTTTGTTTTATAATCTACAGTAATAATTTGTATTCTCCAACTTATTGGGAGTACTTTATAATATTTTTTGAAAATTGCTATTTTGAATGTATTGAATACGTCCACTACCTCCGACTTTCAATTAAGAGAGAGAGAGAGGGGAACTCCTTCTTTATTTCGGGTTCAAAAGCTTTGGACGATGGCGTTAATTACTGATTTACTATGGTATGATATACTCACCATGCATTAATAAAGACTACAAATTAGTTGAACTAATACAAACAATTATACTCGTATCGATGTTAAATAACCACTGGTTCTCTATTTGTTGTAAACAATCTCTAATCAAAAATATACTACAACTTGTCAACGTACATGTTAAGATCATGCATGTAAACTACACGAACAATAATGACGAAATTGCATTAAAAACTCCGTATTAAAGCCACCTGACATAAGATTTTATCTATTTTATACGGAGTATTTGGTTTCAAGTCTTAGATATGAGTATAATATAGTCTTACCAAGGTATAAAAACTGCACAACAAAAAGAGTATTTTTGAGCCACTATAAATAATTCAACTTTTGAATAATACTTTCGAGCAACGTGAAACACTTGATAGAAATTAAATGCTAAATAGATATTATTATGATAAAATTACTTCCAACAAAACTTCTACCACAATTAGTGATAAGCGATATCAATTTCTCGTAGAGATCTAAACTATATAATACATCAGTTTCATATAATACATCATATATATACATACACCCTATACTATATTATACGGAGTATGAAAGGCATATTAAAATTAGAGACATGGTTTACCAATTACTCCCATAGAAGACGGTGAGATCTCTCATATGCCGTGTTTACGTAAAATTGGCAATCGACCTATTTCCTTTCCTGCAAACACAGAACCAAAAAAACAAATTATTAATATTCAAACCAATTACAAATTGGTAAAAGAAAATTAAAGGTAGCGTTCAAAACATGTAGAAAAAGAGTTATGAGAGGGGAATGCGTAGCACCATAATAAAAGAAAATTACATTATATTTCAAAAATAAAAAATAAATAATCAACTAAGTCATAATAATATTGTGCATGTAAGATGCCTATTTATAAACTCTAGTTTATAGTCTCCCAAAATAAAAGGAAGTGTAGAAGTTATGAAACTCTTTTGAGTAATTGTGGACGTATCACATTAGCTAACATCTTAGAAGTTTAATAGTAAGCAAATTACTCCATATGACACATCTTACTTTTAATAGTATATTTTTTTTTATTTCTTTTAGTATATTTTTTATATTTTTATTTATCTTAGTGATTCATTATAGTTGGAGACTCTATAATCGCTCGAAAAAATCTTCATTTATTAATATAGATAGATATATAAGATAAGCTCAATTAGATTTTAATTTTTGACACCAAAAAAAATAAAATTCAACTCAAAAAATTTAAAAGCTCGAAAAGATTACATATAAGCTCAATTAGATTTGTCTTGGATGTACCGTGCTCATATACATCTGGATATATAGTCTTATTTGTGTCATATTATGGGGAGGTATGTGGCTATGGGTAGGGGTGTTAACGAGCCGAGCCGAGCCCGAGTTTGACCTTGCTCAATTTGTGCTCAAGAACCAAAACTCGAGCTCGAGTTTACCCGAGCTTGAAAAAAATGTGCTCATTAACAAGTTTGCGAGCTTTAATGCGAGCTCGAGCCAAAACTCGAGCCCAAATTAAGCCTATATAAAATTATTTATTTTTTAATTTTATTTTTCCTTCGATATTTTCCACAACAAGTCTCAAAGGTTATATGTAAAAATATTTGGCAAATCAGTTAGACATTTGGTATGTGTGATACAAAAATATAATCATTATAAAATATTTTTATAAAATATGAGCAATATCTTATGTAATAACTAGAGCTTATCAAATGGCTCAAGCCCATTGGTCCTACCCGACCCAGCCCGCTTTTTACAAGGGATTGGGCCTTTCGTTTTGGCTCAAAAAGCCCGTGGGCCGGCCCGAAAAGGCTGGGCCGGGTTTGGATCAAGCGTTCGGCCCAAATTTTGGCCCGTCCCGACCCATATTTATCAATAAATGAATATTTGTTTTCTTATAAAACCTAGTAAAATGGTGTTAAAGTTGTAAACAAATTTTCAAAAGCTCAAGTATATTTTTTTAGATTTATAAAACAATGTGTGTATAACATAAATCTTATCACGAATGCATGATTAAGCATTCTAAAGTGGCAGTGTTTGTTTTTATTTTATTTTGGAGAGCAATTCATAAGTATTTCATCATATTTTGTACAATTTTATGAACTACGTATGTTTTTAAAGTAGTAGTTGAAGGTATAATGCTAATTATTTTCTAGGGTAAGTCGTAAATTTTAGGGCCCAAAAACTCGAATTAGCCCATAAGGGCTGGGTTTGGGCTTGCTAAATAAGCCCACACATTTGGCCCAACCCACACAAATGGGCCGTTTTTGTTAGAAAGGCCCGGCCCAAGCCCACAGTGGCCCGGCCCATGATCACCTCTAGTAATAACACAAGTTCGAGCCGTTTGCAAGCTTTTCGAGTTGAGCCAGCCTTTGCTCAACTTGACTCGTTAAGCCCTCGAGCCGAGCCTAAGCCCGAGCCGAGTTTTGACTGAGCTTTGACCGAGCCGATCTCGAGTAGCTCGCGAGATGTCTCGTCTCATTAACACCCCTAGCTATGGGCAATGGTGAGGTTCTATATTTAATGAGACACAGGGACATTTTGGTCAATACAAAAAAATCACACACACGACCCACAAAAAAAGCGCGGGAAAATCAAGATTTGTTCCTCAAAAACCCTTTTATTTTCCCGCCATTTCCCCCAACTCTTCACACTTCACATTTTCACCACACACACTCTCTCTCCTCAAAACACCCAATTTTTTCCCACCCGATCACATGAATCCATTCGGCGGAGGCAGAGGCAGAGGCGGAGGCGGAGGCGGTGATTTTCGACGTCGTCGAGACGATGGTAGAAAGAAACAGCAGCAGCAACAGTTATTCCGAACTGCTGAAGATGTGTTAGAAGCTAAATTAGGGTTTGATATTTTCACTGAAGGCGATAAGCGGCTCGGATGGCTTCTCACCTTATCTACTGTATTCTTCTTATTATCTCTTACTTTTTAGCTTACTGTCGTGATTGATTTTGTTTTAGCTGAGTTTTGGAAGATTCTGGAAATGGTTGAAATTAGGGTTTTAAGATTGAATTGGTTGATTTGTTGATTGAATTAGGGATTTGTATTCAACTCGACCTCACAATCTTAATTTGACGTTGTAATTGATTTTTATTGAGTAGAGTTTGGGAGATTTTGGAAATGATTGAAATTAGGGTTTTAGAAGTGCACTGGTTGATGAATTGGTTGATTTCCTTGTTGAATTAGAGATTTGTATTCAACTCCTTCTCCCAATTTTATTTAGTAATTGATTTTGCTGTTGCGGAGTTTGGGAGATTTTGGAAATTACTGAAATTAGGGTTTTAAGAGTGCATTGTTTGATTTTTTTATTGAATTAGGGATCTGTATTCGGACCTATCTCTCAATTTTAAGTTGACGTAGTAATTGACTAGCTGAGTTTGGGAGATTTTGGAAATGATTGAAATTAGGGTTTTAGGAGTGGACTGGCTGATGAATTGGTTTGTTTGTTTTGTTCAGTCGTCGGTGCAAGATCAAGAGACGAGGAATGTGTACAGTTGCGTAGATTTATATTTCGTTACTCAGGTGAGTGAAGATTGAGAACCATAATTTATGTGATGACATTTTAGAATCAGCTGATTTTTTTTTGGTGAATTGGGTGTTCTTTTTGTTTGGTTTTGTAGGAAGGTGGTTATTTTAAGGTTAAATACAAGTTCCGGCCATATTTTTATGCGGCCACAAAAGTAAGTACTATTTAGTGATTCTTTAGAATTGTATTGATTTGTAATTATTGGCAACTGTATGATGAATGGGGGAATTTTGCAGGATAAAATGGAAACTGATGTAGAAATGTATTTAAAAAGACGGTACGAGAATGACATAGCCGGAATTGAAATATTAGAGAAGGAAGACCTTGATCTTGTAAGTTTTCGTATGCTGTACAGTTAATGCATTTTAGGACATACGAAGTACAGCAGCATTTATTTACTGAAAATATTAGACATGTTGGGAGTTAGTTTAATTGAATAACCATCTCCATTCTTGAAGGAGTTTGACATTCTATTGTTCTATTTTGATACAATTGGCCTTAATGATTTTTGTTTTGGAGAAAATCTATACATGAGGCATGGCTTGTGAAAAGTCTTCAGTAAGCTACCCTTACAGCCAATTGAATCTTAACTTTGAGTTTCACCGATAATTTAGAAAACACTGCCTTACTAAGTTGCAAAACTACACCAACTGTTCTAACTGAGATTTTAGTCTATTTGGCCAATGACAAGTCCCTTCAATTTCTCATTACTATAAAGGCGGTAGTGTGGAGATCAGTTTCAGGGTGTTAATTTCAAGAGATGTTTGGGACATTGAGGTTGAATCTCTTGGATCTACTAGTTTTAGAGACTTTTGTGGATTTTTCACTGCTGAGAAAATAACTTTATATCAGGGGTTAGCGGCATCATTTTACACTATCTTAGTAATTGCATGATTTCATCTGAGTTCAATTAATCCTTATCATCGAGCCTGATCCGTTGTCTTGTTTAACTCTGTATCTTGTTCGTATGCTTTGGTGTTATACTATTTTTTTTATTGTTTTTTTTTATCTGTTATGAGACTGGCTATTGTTTTGTACCCATAATTCAATCGCTAAACTTTTCTGTGTGTCTTGGAGTCAGAAAAACCACTTATCTGGGCTTCGGAAGTCATACTTGAAGATATCATTTGACACTGTGCAACAGTTGATGAATGTAAGGAATGACTTGCTACGTGTTGTTGAAAGAAACCGGACAAAGTTTGAAGCAGCTCAAGCATATGAGTCTATAATCACGGGTAAAAGGTAACTGATGGACATGGAGTTAATATAGAGAAGCTACAGTAGGCTTGTATCACCATCTATAAAGTTTTTCAGTACCTGTAGTAATTTTGTTTTTTATATGCAGTGAGCAAAGAGTTCAGGATTTTGTAGATTGTATAACTGATCTCCGTGAATACGACGTTCCATATCATGTTCGATTTTGTATTGATAATGGTATTCTTATGCTCTCATACTTCGCTGTAATCCACCGTTTACATTTTTCAGTTTGTTCTTCTGCAACTGAGAACTTGTAACATGCGGTATACTTATAAAAAGGGTTTATGCCTTTTGTGTGATCCAGATGTAAGGTGTGGACAATGGTACGATGTTAGTATTTCTACTACTGGAGTTGTCCTTGATAGGAGACTTGATTTGCTACAACGTGCGGAAGTTCATGTCTGTGCATTTGATATAGAGACAACAAAACTTCCTTTGAGATTTCCAGATGCTGAGTATGACTCAATAATGATGATATCATATATGGTTGACGGGCAAGGATATTTAATTATCAACCGAGAGGTACGTCTGAAAAATCCAACTGTTTTAAGCACCATGCCTTGCTTAAAAGATTTATTGCTCATGTTCCTTAACCTGTTCTTTTGCGTATGAGGTGCAATAAGTTTTTGCACAGTTCTTTCTTCCATAAATTTTAAGAATGTTGACAATTACTTGACATCATAGGAATCTTTTACCCAACGTCTCGCAATATCAAATCCTGGAAGCTATTACGATTATAAAAGTGGTGTAAAATTTCCAGCAGTTTGAAACAAAAAAGCTTTCAACGGTGATGCCAAATGTAGTCATGTGACCTGCCTAATAGTTTATGTCATTGATTGTTCTAGAATGTGACACATTGTCAATAGGTTTTTAACTCATGTAGATGGCGTTACTATTGCCCTTCATACCTAAAAAATGTTCGTTCAATTCAATCTCTAGGTGCTTTTTCATTGATCATAAAAACATTATAAATTACTTCTAGTGGAAAGGTTACTTTATCTTTGTAAGCTTAGTTTATCTTGCTAGCATCTCGCATCATGTGGGTTGTGTGAACGATAGCTTTTGATAATCTCTCTTCCCAGTTTACTAGTTATTCCTGAGTGGTGTATGTATTTTACCTCTTGTCTTAATGCATGTTAACTCTTTCCATCTTTAAAGCCCCTTGCAATCAGCCAACCAGTAGACAAATTGTTGTTTTATGACCATGAAAATATGCTATGTAGGTTCTCTCTGTTCAGATTTCATTGGTGTAATCGTTCTTATGAGGATGGCATTTCATCATGGTGATTACGTTGTGTAATGTGTATTTTCAGTTTGTTGGGGATGATATAGAGGATTTGGAGTACACACCGAAACCAGAGTTCGAAGGATGTTTCAGAGTTACAAATGTGAAAAATGAGGTGATATGGCTTCTTTTTGTTCAATTGGAGCAAACTTGTTTTGCAACTCTTGTCTCTTTGCTAATAAGTAATTTATTTGTTACAGAAAGAGCTGCTGAGATCCTGGTTTTCTCACATGCAAGAAGTAAAACCTGGTATATATGTGACATATAATGGAGATTTCTTCGATTGGCCATTTTTGGAGCGGAGAGCAGCCGAACATGGTTATAAAATGAGTGATGTATGCATTATTTTTGAGTCATTTTGTTAAGCATCAATTGTTTTTAATGTAGTATTGTACTAAGATTATGTGTGGTCAAACACATTCTGGTTTTCTTTGCAAGAAGCATGCAGTGTTGCAGCTTAATCCAAGATGTTAAATATGTTGATTTTGCAAAGCTTGACCAATGTTAATGGTTTTTTCACTCCTAGCCTGCCCGTTTATATTCAAATAAAGAAATAGTTGTCATCTTTTTGCTTGGAACTTGTAGGAGATTGGATTCCAGTGTGACAAGGTTCAAGGTGAATGCCGTGCAAGATTTTCTTGCCACCTGGATTGCTTTGCCTGGGTAAAGCGTGATAGTTATCTCCCTCAGGGTAGTCAGGGCCTGAAGGTAACCCATTTTCCAGCAGTCTACATTATGACTTGTCTACACCAATTCTTAGTTCTTAGTTGAATACTTCAATTTTACATATGTATTTTTAACTTTATGTAGAGGGTGGGTGTAGGCGAACAAAGTTACTTCTAAGAGGGCACATTCTCTCATTTCTGAGACGTGACCTCACTGATATGTACTCTGCTTCGTCCACTAGACTAGATTGATGTACATTACACTTACTGACTTCCTTGCGCCAACATCTTTAGGCTGTTACAAAAGCCAAATTAGGTTATGATCCCATGGAGGTGAATCCTGAAGACATGGTTGATTTTGCAAAAAATAAACCTCAGGTATGGATTTCTGTTTCATTGCTTTCTCTGTTACTGTTGCTTTTATTTACTTGAATAGTCTCGTGGAATATACTGTTTGAGTAGTAGATGAAACTGGCTCTCCTTTGGACATTGACTCTAGGTTGCCGTGACTAAAATTACATTGAGACATTGAGCCTTGTCAACCCTATAACTTGCCGTATTGTACTCACTTAAGGTGCGACAGCATGAAACTAGAATCCTGTTGTGGGGTACGAACTAGTTTCCTGATTAATAATTTAAAATGGAGTTGTGTGTGTCTTAAAACAATATTGACTATATCTGCTCACTAGTTTTGTGCATGCTGCGAAGCAAATTGATTTCTAGTTTGTGTAATATAATAGTTTGATCTTTCAACTTTCAGTGAACTTCATAAATTGTTGTGATTTTTAAATTTTTTTACTCTGTTAGACTAGCTCACTGTTCTAAACTCCCTGTATATCCTTGAAATATTGTACAGATGATGGCCTCATATTCAGTCTCTGATGCTGTTGCAACTTATTATTTGTACATGACATATGTTCATCCTTTCATATTTTCCCTTGCCACTATAATACCGATGCCGCCAGACGAGGTTTTGCGAAAAGGAAGTGGGACTCTATGTGAGATGCTTTTGATGGTCCAGGTTAGTTTTGACACTTGCAGTTCATACTGTATGTTTTATATTGTACTTAACTTACATGTTACACCCTTTAATGACATTTCCAGGCCTTTAACGCAAATGTTATCTGTCCTAACAAACATCAATCCGAGCCGGAAAAGTTCCACAACAGTAAACTTTTGGAGAGTGAGACTTACATTGGTGGTCATGTGGAATGCCTTGAAAGTGGTGTTTTTAGATCTGATCTTCCAACCAGTTTCAAGCTTGAACCATCTGCGTATCAGGTCTGTCATGTAATTTGTTGCTGGGTGTAACATGATCCCTTCGGGGGGGGATGGGGGATACGTACAATTGAACTTCTCATGCTAGGTACATTACATAGACAGTTACCCATTCATATAGTCATACATGCCGGTGTGTGGGTGGGGTGGGGGATTCTCAGTTGCATGCAATCGTTCCCGTACAACCATTGAGTGTTCTTATTCAACAACTACTAGAACAACATTAAATTGGTGTCTGGAAGACTTCCAACAATGGCAACTTAGTTTGAAGAGGCGCAAGGCGCACCAAGGCTAGTGCCTCATCCAAGGTGCGCCTTAGGCGCGCTTGCGACACTTTTTAAAATTAAGAATGGCTACTAGCCACTTTTCTCTTAAAGCCAAAATAACGACTAGCCTTCTTCAGGCGAATCTCGTACTGCTATTCTTTTCATTTCTGTTCTTGAATTTACTTTTCTTGCATTTTTACTTCAAATCTTTTTCGCCTTTTCTTACATGACACTTCCTGGCACCAGTAGTTCAAAATTTGGCCTGTCTAATCAATTAACCTTCCAGTCTTTCATTTTCAGCAACTCATTGACAATCTTGATCGTGACCTGCAATATGCAATTAAAGTGGAGGGCAAGATGGACTTGGATATAGTCTCTAATTATGATGAAGTCAAGGATGCAATTAGAGATAAGGTGCATTTTTTTTTCTCTGTTAGTGAGCCTTGGCGCACCGGTTAAGGTGTTGCTTTGTGACCGCGAGGTCACGGATTCAAGTCCTTAGAGCGGCCTCTTGCCAAAATGGCAAGGGAAGGCTTGCCCCAATTACACCGTTGTGGTGGGACCCTTCCCCGGACCCTCGCCTAGCGGGGACGCCATCGTGCACCGGGCTGCCCTTTTAGTGTCGACTTTAGGTATTATTTTTTGCTGGAATGGATGTCTGCATGTACTTTAAAAATTGTTAACATGATCTTTTCCTAGCTTTCTGTTTTGTAATACACTAAAATACTAAATGCTATTTCACTTCTTGCCTGTCCAGTGTCATCCTCTCACACAGAATGCAGGGCTGGCCTTTGCCAGTACATCGGTTCAGCAAACTTGGGCCCAGTTCTTTTGAGGGCCCAAAGCTGCATTTATTATTTTCTAAACATGGATGTAGCTGTAGGTTGACTATAGTGCAACGGTTATTCACTTACTAAGTGCGCCTAATTATATGTTTACACCTCTATATTCAAATCATTCTATGTGCAGTTGAGTTAATCTTGGCCTTCTTTGTTCTTGCCTTCTAACATCACACACTACACCCTTAGATATTCTTCTGCTACAAACCCTTTTTTTTTTTACTTAAAAGGTAAAAAGGTATATAATTTTTATATTTTATCCAAGAATGAAAAAAAGCAATTATTAAACTTAACTTCTCCCTTCTATTTAGACAACATAGTAAATATACAATCTCAAGGAATTTTAAAGTAATTATACACCATAGTAAAATATACTTTCAACATGCTATGATTTTTTTTAGACAAAACATGCTATGATGTGTATATATAGACTTAAATCATGTGTAGTCTGTGAAAATTACAGATCCCCGCAGAACCACTGGGATGGCCGACGGCCTTGACAGAATGTTATTTGTTGGTTCTGCGCATGTCTTATTTTTATTTTCTTTGGATTGCAGCTTACTTGCTTACGGGATGGACCCATACGGGAAGAAGGGCCTCTGATATATCATTTGGATGTGGCTGCTATGTACCCTAACATTATCTTGACTAATAGGCTTCAGGTGTGTCCTTCGCTAGCCATCCTCACTGATTGCGAACTTTTACAGCTGATTGCTAGCTTGTATGGAAGAAGACATACTTTTTTTACTTTTCCTGGACCATGATGGTGCTCTACAGCTTTAGTATTCTTAGTAAGCTGCAGTGGAGAAATTTATGATGTCACAGTATTTCTGATATAGGTGTTTATTATTTGGAAGTAATGATGCCATATTTGGAGAATGCCGCAGGTGTTTGTCATGGTTGTTTTAGATCTTACAAAGAGTTAATACATCATTAAGAACGGAAGATATGATATTGAATAATATGTATAATCTAATGCTATGTCTATTTGACCCGAGAGGTTGCAAAAGTTCAGTTAATTTATACTCCCTCCGTACCAGACCAAAGGTAACACTTACTATAAACGGACGTACCACACCAAAGGTAACATTCCTTATTTGACCCACAACATTACCAAGTTATCCTTATACTCATTTGATATTTACACAAAATGCCATTACATACCCCACCTACCAACCCATAATTAAACCAACAATTACATACCCCACCTATTTTTTCCCTCTTTACCCTTACTTTTTCCACTTTTTCTTAAATACTCCAATTTTTCCTACGTTACCTTTGGTGTGGTACGGAGGGAGTATAAAAGAGCTGAGAGAAGAGACTATGCTTATTATCAGCCCCTTATGTAACATACATTTGTAGAATTCTAATTGACAGCACTCATTTTATTAGTTGTGGTGGTATATTGACAGTACTGGTGTTTCTTTGCTGTTCTTGGTAATTTTGATGTAGAAGCACATAGTAGGCTCCATGAAGAGTACTCTCTCCCATTCAGTGGAATTATACCATTAGTTGAATATATGTGAGGAATTTTTTATTCAAATGGTATGATTCTGTGAATGGGAGGGAGTAGTATCTAAAATACTGGTCATTTAATTTAATTCTGCACTCAGTTTCTATTTAGGGGTATGACTAAGTACATCCGACCCCTCTTTCCCTGCAATTTGTGGGAAGCCCTGAGGCACTGACTTAGTTTTGTTGTTATTGTTGCTGCTGCTCATTCTTACTTTTGCTGTCACTTCTAGCCCCCGTCTATAGTTACAGATGAGGACTGCACTGCATGCAATTTTAATCGTCCTGGAAAAGTTTGTCTTCGTAAACTTGAATGGGTTTGGCGTGGAGAAACCTACATGGCTAAGAAAAGGTACTTCACAATTTTTGCAATAAAGTTGATTTATTTTGATAAATCTCAAATTTTGTGAGTTAACTGCTGCATTCTGGTGAACACTACAGTGACTATTATCATTTGAAGAGACAAATTGAGTCTGAATCAGTGGAAAGTATTGATGGGCAATCCTCCAAGTCGTTCCTTGACTTACCAAAGGCAGATCAACAGTTAAAGCTCAAAGATCGTCTACGCAAATACTGTCAAAAGGTAATATCAGCACCGGCCTTTGACGTTAGTGTTGGGTTTGTTAGACTGAGGATTGCACTAATTATTATTGCTCTCATAGGCATACAAGCGGGTTCTTGACAAGCCAACAACTGAGGTTCGTGAAGCAGGGATATGCATGAGGGAAAACTCTTTTTATGTTGATACTGTTCGCAGGTTGGTGTCATTGCCCCGCAGTGATTTTTTCCTTTTACCATGTGTTGGCTGCAAGGAATCTTTGTCTCCCGTTTTTTCTTATTGAGCATCTGTAAATTCGATGCTATTTTTGTCAAGTACATCTGACCCCTTTGGAGGTAATGTATGAATGAATCATACTGTCGAAAATCTAAACTGATCCTGATTCAGGACAAGCTGTCTAATTTAGATGGACTGCTCAACTTCTATGAAATGTGAACTATAGGGGTTGAGTTTCACAGATGTAGGTGTAAGTGTTGAATGGTTTCTTTTCTCTCTTGCTTAAGCTTTCGAGATAGAAGGTATGAGTATAAAGGACTCAACAAAGTGTGGAAAGGGAAGTTGTCTGAAGCAAAATCAAGTGGGAATCCAATAAAGATCCAGGAGGCTCAGGTAATATTATCTTATCAGATCATATTATAGATTATCTCTTCTTTGGTATGGTTGCCTAATTGTTTTGGTTTGTTTGGTTTGGTCTATGCTCTGTTTGCAGAATATGGTTATCCTGTATGATTCTTTGCAACTTGCTCATAAGTGTATCCTCAATTCCTTTTACGGATATGTCATGCGCAAGTAAGTTGGTTAAGAGACACCCCTTAAATTGTTATATGTTTCTGATTCTTGATCTAAATTTAGTCCTAACCATGTGTAGAGGTGCAAGGTGGTACTCTATGGAAATGGCTGGTGTGGTCACCTACACAGGGGCAAAAATCATTCAGAATGCTCGCTTACTGGTTGAGAAAATTGGTAGACCACTTGAATTAGATACAGATGGAATCTGGTGTGCCTTACCTGGATCTTTCCCTGAGAACTTTACCTTTAAAACAAAGTAAGTTTTCACTGATTGGATTTTCCCACATACCCCAACATAATTCTGTAGCTGCATCGGTTACTACCTTGAGAAGTTAATGACACTTTAACCGACTCTTTGTGGCAGAGACTCAAAGAGGAAGCTGACAATTTCTTATCCGTGTGTTATGTTGAATGTGGACGTAGCTAGAAATAATACAAATGATCAGTATCAGGTCAGCATGGCTAAATTTCCTTCCCTCTATGCCTTAATTACCTCTCACCTTAGTTGTACTAAATATATCAGGTGAACTAATCGTTGCTTATATGATGTGAGATGTGTACTAGACTTCTAGTCTACTAGCATCAAATTTTTCTCTCTCTTTATATTGCGTCTCCCATTTTTTTGGCATCAGTTTCGATGCCAACACTTGTAAGATAATTTTTTTTCTTAATATTACGCTTTGAGATTTGGTTTATACCAAAGATAGGAAGTTGCAGAGGAGGTTGGCGATGTTATACCGTCAGATATCTTGTGTTGCATTTTGTTAGAATTAAATTTCGATATTCTTTCAGGGAAAAGTCACTAATATTTGGGGAAGGTTTGAACCACTAGCTCTTTGTGGACTAATCTTGGGTTAGTTTGTAAGTGGGTTTCAAGAATGTTTATTCAATGGAATTGGACTTATTTGTGATTGTTTGCAATTGATGACCCCTTTTCCTCAATTACTACGTCATTGTTGTACTAGCTTCTTTGTAGACTAAAGTTGGGTTTGTTTGTAAGTGGATTTCAAGAATGTTTATTCAATGGAATTGGACTTCTTTGTGATTGTTTTCAAGCGAGTACCGCTTGTCCTCCATTATTTGTAGGAATATATATTCCCCATCTGAAAGGTACTCTGTATAAGGTAGTTTAATGGGGAATATGACTAATCAGAAAACTAACATTTATTCGAGGGATCTTATAATCCAAATACACCATTTGTTTTCATGTATGATAATCTTTTATGCCGTCTTTCACTGAACTGCCTTAAGAGGATAAAAAATTGCTTTGTGCCTTTTCTATCCATTTGTCCCAAGATAATTTAGTCTTCTGATCTCTTGTCATTGGGGCAATGTTGTTGTATCTCTTTTCCACAGACGCTGAAAGATCCCGTCAATAAAACATATGCAACCCATAGTGAATGCTCAATCGAATTTGAAGTTGATGGTCCTTACAAGGTAGTTTTGATGCCTGCTTTTTCAATCTTTCGGTCTTTAAGTCCGATAAGCATAAGCATCTTGTCATTTTGTTCTTATTTTATTTTATTTTGGATGAAGGCGATGATTCTTCCTGCATCCAAGGCAGAAGGGATACTGATCAAGAAGAGGTATGCAGTTTTCAACGATGATGGAACCTTGGCAGAGCTGAAAGGTTTTGAGATTAAGCGCAGAGGTGAGCTTAAGCTCATCAAGGTGTTCCAGGTAACACTTTTGTAAGATACCTTTTGATGCGTCACACATATCAGCCTCATTGTATATAGTTTTCTAAGCATGTCGAGTTCGGTGCCGCAATTCTAAAATGCTCTTCTTTAAGATACACTTGTTTTAGCAGGAATAGGCGAATAGCAAACTATGAGGTTAATCGTCTTAAACATAGTATATCAGCCAACTCGGATTGACAATTGTCAAAACTGATACTTCCTCTAATTCACTAGAAACATAGCATTTGCTTTTTGGTTGAGTTTTAAGAAAAGTGGGCCAATTGGTTGGAGTTTACCAACATACCCTCCCTTTTTATTAGAAGACGGGTGAGTGTGGGCCTTTGGGGTGCTTTATGAGGGTTTGTTGGTCATTTAATACTTTTACTTTTACCAAATAAGGAAATGATATGAATCCAGTGAATGAGATGAAAATAGAAAGTGGTATGATTCCAATGATTTGGAGGGAGTATTAGTTAAGGGGGCATTTGGTTTGCCCTAAGAAAAGGGAATGGGAATCGGAAAGGGAAAGGGAAACAAGGGGAAAGGAAATGGTTTCCCTTTGCTGTACTTGCTTGTTTGATTGAACAAATCACAGGGAATGATTCACATACAACCCAAACTGAAAACCACCACCAACCACATCCGCCTAGAATCGCCATCGGCACTGGCGACACCCCACCGTCAGCGGCGCTCCAACTCAGCCACCCTACTCTTTCCTGGGCCCCCATCCGTAACACCCGTCGAAATCCCCATCAACCACCACCTCCAACTCTTAAAAACTCGCCTCAACCACCAAAATCTCCTCCCCCGCCTTCAAAAACACCAGATCTGGTGTTTTTAAAGGAGGGGAAGGAGATGTCGAGGCTGGGAGAAGGTTTATTAAGGGTTGAGGGTGGTGGTTTGTTGTGGCGGGTGAAGTTTTAGGGAGCGTCATCGGCAGGATGGGTCGGAGGCTGGACGTCGGCGCCGACACCGGTGCCAGTTTTGAAGGTGTATTTTGGTGGATGGTGGTGGTGGTTGAGTGGTGGATGGTGGTGGTGAGGAAAAGGTAATGGGGAAAGGGTATCCCATTCCCTAGGGGGGGTGAGGGGGTAATTAAAACTGAAAATGGGGTAAAGGGTGTGGAAATTTGGGCTAACCAAACATCATCTAAACCCCTTTCCTAAAACCGCCCTTTTAAGCACAGTACAGTGACAATCATTTATCTTGCGTTCTTTTTCTTTGTCTTCAGTGAGATTATATTGGTATTTAGTTTAGCAGTCAAACCTTTTTTTTTGTAGAAACAATTTAATGTAGTATGCTTTTGTTTGTAGGCGGAGATGTTTGACAAATTTCTGGATGGATCAACCTTGGAAGAATGCTATGCTGCTGTTGCTAATGTTGCCAATCGCTGGCTTGATCTTCTTGATGTATGTAAGAAGGGATAATAATTGAAAAATAACTATTAATTGATTTTCTACATGTATCACATCACATCGCGGTCTTAGACCTCCCCCCTCTATCAGTGTTTATTTTTCTAGTATGTCTTTTGAAGTGTCATCTCAGAGGACATAATACATGTTTAGTCACGAAAGAGAATACTTACCCATTGAGTACTGTGTCAGAATCAAGGGAAAGATGTAGCAGATAGTGAGCTCCTGGATTACATTTCTGAATCAAGCACCATGAGCAAGTCTTTGGTAGACTATGGTGAACAAAAATCTTGTGCCGTAACCACTGCTAAGCGTCTTGCTGACTTCCTAGGAGATACCATGGTCAAAGATAAGGGGCTTCGCTGTCAGTATATAGTTGCATGTGAGCCAAAGGTACCTTAGCTCATCTTGTTAAATTTCACGTTATATGCATCAGCTGTAGAATGTCATTCTTAGTATTCATCTCATTAAATAACGGTAAATACCTTCTACGTGTTGTGAAGTAATTTCTCAATATATTCTTTATGTTGCTCAATGGTTTATGAGTGATAATGCCTTGCTTTTCAATATCTTTGTAAGTGGAATACCCTCTTGGCCTGCCATAGTAATCTAGGAATAATCTTCGCTCTATTATCTCTTTGGTATGTCTTTCTCAACTGCTGTCCTTCTGTTAATTGACAGGGCACACCAGTAAGTGAGAGAGCAATTCCAGTTGCAATATTTGAAACTGAAAACGGTATTGCCACACTAAAATTTCCAGTATTTGAATAGTTGACTGAAAGTTGGCTAATTCTTTTTACCAAGGAAATCATGAAAGCTGGCTAATTCTTGTGATTACAGAAATCATGAAATCCTACGTGCGGAAGTGGTGCAAGATCTCATCAGATGTCGGCATTAGATCCATCATTGATTGGTCTTATTACAAACAACGTCTTAGTTCGGCCATTCAGAAGATCATTACTATTCCAGCTGCGATGCAAAAGGTTATTGTTGCTACTTGTGTACCTGTGTACGTTAATGTTGTTAATACAGTTGCCTATTCTGAAACTATCGTCTGTGTCAGGTAACGAATCCTGTACCCAGGGTGGTTCATCCCGATTGGCTACACAAGAAGGTGCGAGAAAAAGAGGATAAATTTCGGCAAAAGAAGATAAAGGATTTGTTCTCTTCTAAACGAGATGCTTTAGAAAAAGATGGTGCTGCTACTTCTGGCTCTGTGAACGGTGGAAACAATAAACACAATATCAACGATATGGAGGACTTTGGAAACTTGGATGGAACTGGAGTTGGCAGTAGACCTGTTGTCCAAAGTTACGAAGTTATTGGACGAGATTCTAACCAGACAATACATGACCAAGGTCGTGACGGTGGTGTAGAATTTCAGAATGTTGTGTCAGTTGAGGAAGTAGATAAGACTATTGATTATGCAGGATGGCTTGAGCAAAAGAAGCGGAAATGGAAAGATAACCGGGAGAAGAGAAAAAGACAAAAGTTGTGCGATGCAAAAACATCAAAACATGGTCCTGGTGTTTCTAGTCTACGTGAATGTGTGAATAATAAGAAAAATATTCGGAGATCTGGGGTCAGTTCATATTTCAAGAGGCAGGAATTGTCTCTCACAAGCAGCTATTGGCAGGTACTACTGCCTTCCACGTTTTTCAGGGTGGTGTGTTCAATAGTAGGCTTTACTCTTGCATCTGATTCCTTTACTTGTTGTCGTTCAGGTTTTGCAGCTGGTCCCAAGTGATCTGCCTGGTCAATTTTTTGCATGGGTTGTTGTGGAGGATAGTATGCTTAAGATTCCCATCAGTGTTCCTAGAGTCTTCTATCTCAACTCCAGAGCTACTGAAGAATTTCCTGGAAGGCGGGTTAACAAGATTCTCCCTCATGGAGGTCGCAGCTATAACTTGATTGAGGTGCTGCAGATCAACATCTTCCTGTTTTAATTGTAATTGTGGGAATTATTTATATGTTTTTTGTTTCTTCCATAGATAATCATAGACGAGATGAAGTTTAGAGAAGAAAGCAAGAGACTAATGGCCCATCTTGCAGATCCAGAAGTAGAGGTCTGATCATTGAACACCTTGATTATCTCCGTTATTTTTTGCACAAGTCTTCTTTTCTTCATGAGCTGTTATTTTGGGAATGGTTGACATGGTAATATAGGAAATGGCATGTACTTGTTTCTTGTAAAAGGCACTGCATTGATGCTTTTATGATACAATCAACAAGCAAGATCTCTGTGATTAACAACGTAGAGAGGCTAGTTTTTTATACGAGTCTTCTTTTTCTGCATAAGCTGTTATTTTGGGCATGGTTGAAATAGAAAAATAGGAAACGTCATGTAGCAGTTTCTTGTAAAAGGCACTACGATGATGCTTTTATGATACAATCAACCGGCGAGATTTTTGTGATTAACAACGTAGAGAGGCAATTTTCGAATGACCCAAAATGAAATCACGTTGAGACTTCAATCAAATGATGGTATTTTACAACTTAAGCGCAGCCCTTTTGTTTTGTTCCATCATATTTAGAACCAAAAAATATTATTTTTGGTCGCAAGAACCAAAGGATAATTAATCTTTGGCTCCGTTAAAAATGTAAACAGAGGAGTGAGAGGGTCAAATAGCTAATTACTTCTATTAGATCCCGTGCTAAATTTCAATTGGGTTTTGTAGAAAAGGGGGAAAATTTGTGATCTTACATTCTGAATTGCCGGTTTTCTGTTTCTTAAGTTGCCAATAGCAGATGTCTGTTATCCCCGATATCTCAATGATGCTATTGTATTATCAGGGCATATATGAAACCAAAGTTCCTCCAGAATTTAATGCTGTCCTCCAGATAGGCTGTGTCTGTAAAGTGGATAAAGGTGCAAAAAAAAGAAATGCCCAAGCTGAGTGGAGTGTAAATGAACTGCAGATGAAAACAACGGCTGAATGTCATTATCTTGAGATGTCCCTCTCTTTCTTTTACTTGTACCACAGGTAAATATTTTCATTTGTTTTTTGTTTACAACCTTTTGGTGGGCTAGAGCAACTCATTGGTTCATCTTGGGTATAAACAATATGCATGGTTCGATTTTCATATTGAACACGTACATTAACGCACGTAGATTTGATCAGTTACTGCTTAATGAGTAAGCAGGGTACAATTTCTTTTGTCTTTTGCTACTTTTTAGTTCATGGCTATAAATTTTCTTTCACTTGACTGGACATTTGTTTGCAAGTACTACGTAATAAGTATATTAAATATTTAATTTCTTGTTCATTCTTCTCTCTCAGCTGTTGTGAAGGGCGGGCAGTATACGGAGGGTACTTCCCAGCTTCTAATATGATTTCTTTTGTTGTGGTTGATCCCCATCAAAATAAAGGGTTGAATCCTACTAACATCAAGAGATTTTATCATGAAGCTTGCCAAGCTTTGTCCATAGATCCTTCTATTTCTCAAGGTGTCATCTCATACAAGGCAAGTCTGGAAACTTGTTCGAAATTTTTGCATTTCTATTCTGTACATGTTGAACTAATGTTCATCACACCATATTCAGGTTGACTATGTTGTTGAGAATCATGAAGCTGAAAGGATTATGCAGAGAACTATTAGCGAACACAGGTTTCATTCTAGATATGATTTTTATTCACTAGGTTATGTTTCAGGATGGTATGGTACCCCCACTTATTGCACCACTCGGTAGGAAAACTAACTCAGGGACACACGAATAGTTTAAGAAAATGCCGGCAGAAGCAACTTTGTTAGATAACTAAAGTAGTTTAAAGACAAATGATCTTATACTTTCTTGTACTCTTAAATTATTGTTAGGTATGCCATTTGGAGGCAGACCACTGGCATTATTGCCTTTTAATTGATTGCAAAGATGGACTTTTTGTTGTTGTTACAGTTAAGCTAATACTTGTATGTGACTTTTCAGTAATTTGAACACCTACAGTTCTGTTTTCCTTTTCTTATACCAATGTAAAAAGTTTGTTCCTATAAGACACTACACTAGTTGAGTAACTTATCTATATGTGGAAACTGGAATCTGAGGGGATTATGCGTGTTACTAAAGATGTAATTTGTTCGTAGAAGTATCAGTTATTTTAACAACCACAATAAAGCCACGGTCCCAAAATATTAGGGTTTCCCAGTGGTACTGGCAAATGTCAAACTGAGGAATTTATTTGCCGGCTATGATGGGTTCGGGCATCGATGACTTGAGTGGCTGGTGCACTTGGCCATTGCGTAAGACCCACTTTCCGAGGCGTGGTGCATGTTGGGGAGAAAAAAAATGTTTTTTGCACAATGGCCTAGTGCACCAGCCACTAATGCCATCGATAGAAGTTTTTCACCATCAGGCCTCGGAGAAGCGGGTCTTACACGATGGTTCTATTACTAGACAGCTTTATTACGGATGAGCTAAACAGTTATTACATTAATCTGCCTTTCATTTTCAGACCACAAACCAACCGTCCTTGCCTTGCTGTTACTGAGTGCCCGAGTATTCATCTGCTGAAGACCGGTATTCAAGTTCTGAATGACCTACCTTGCGTGAGCATCCCTGCCAATGCCCGTGATAGTCAATATCCGGTACTGCCTAGCCTCACTGTTCCTCTACCATCTATATGATGCACCGGATCTTTGTTTTAATATGTAAGACTGATTCTCATGTATGTAGGCTGTTGGGTGGCAAACTGTTGCTGCAAAAATTGCCCTGCAAAGATGCGCAGCATCATCCCAGTGGCTGCATGAGAGGATTTCTCTTTCAAGATATGCACATGTAATATTCCTAAGGCAAATTGATGTTGTTTTATCTTCTTTAAATGAACTTAGACTCATACACGAGCCTTGAATTTTTTTATGTCATACAGGTACCTCTTGGAAACCTTGACCTTGACTGGATTATATACACTATAGATATCTTCTTCTCTAGAGCTCTGCGTGATAATCAGCAGGTACCATCTGGTTCTTATTTTAGTATTGATTGATGGTGCTTGGGGATAAACATAGATTGTCCTAGACAGGCTTTCTTATGTCAGAGTTATAAATTGGAATTGGCTTGCCACATTGGCATCAGGATGATCTGATGGCATATCACTGATTTTATGTCTTTTCATTTATTCCTACTTGGTTACTTATCTCCAGAGAAATAAAAAGGAGAAAGATAGAGAGTAAAAGAAAGCCCGAAACTTCAAATCCTCTTTGCGTGTGTTTCTTTAAAAGATATATTCGGACTTTTGCAGGTACTCTGGATTTCTGAAGATGGTGTTCCAGATTTAGGTGGCTTTAACAAAGATGACTCTTGCTTTGTTGATGAGGTTTGCATTGGTGGTTAAACTCGACTAAGCTTATTGATTAAAAGAAACTTTAGGCACTGTTATTTTAGATGATCTATCTTCATATATCATGAGTGCATGATAAGTCATTAATCTTTTTGGACAGGAGTAACATACTTCACACTGCAACAATTTTTTTTGCGTTTGTCTGTATTTAACTCCCCGTTTGTGCTTTACAGGTCAATCAACCCGTTCTAGTCTACCCTGGAGCATATAGAAAGGTCACAGTGGAGCTTAAGGTTCAGATCTATAGAATTCTGTTTACAGCTCTGCTCTGCATTGTGCTTGTAAGTTTAAGGAAATATTTTGCTTTGCAGATTCATCACTTAGCTGTTAATGCTCTTCTGAAGAGCAGTCTAATCAATGAAATTGAGGGCAGTGGTTTATATGGATTTGAGCAAGATACAGATGCAGAGCCACACACGTCCAGCGATCAATATAGTTTTGATGAGACTACTTCCTGTGGATCTGCATTCCGGGTTCTGAAACAGTTGGTCCAAAGATGCCTGCAGGATGCAATTACATCTGGAAATGTTTTTGCTGATGCAATACTACAACATCTTTATCGATGGCTTTGTAGGTATGTGATTTTGTAGGCTTATTTCCTATCCGCCTTTGCTGGGACTTACTCGTAATCAGTTACCTTCCTTTCTCATTTCAGCCCACAGTCTAAACTTCATGATCCCTCCCTTCACACAATGCTTTGCAAGGTAAATTATTGTTTCTATATTACATAAAACCACCGGATTTGTTGGGTTACTCATAGGAGAAAAGCTTTTGCTTGATATGTATATTCACCATGCTACATGAGCTTGATGTCGTTTCATTGCTGCTCTCTCAAACTGATATACCTCTCTCATTTGAGCCTTTGACATCTTTACGGCACTCCCGCTTCTCACTTGAATACACGTGTGATTTTGGACCAAGTTTTTTTAGAAATGAGACCCACACTTGCATGGAAAAGTTTTTGGGTTATTTCTTACAATGGGTAGAAATTTATATAATGAATCTACATGACTAGACTAGAGGAGGTATAGGACATGACATGCACAATTGAGCATGTGAGGGGTGCAATTGAGCATATACCTGTTTGGGCATTGTTTAGCAGATGTATGCATACTCTTGATGTAAATGTATTGTTTTTCTTTTCAAAGTTAAAATCCTAACACTGATATCAATCAATCTTGTTTGAACAGGTGATGCAAAAGGTTTTCGCATTACTGTTGGCAGAGTTCCGTAAATTGGGCGCCACAATTGTTTTCGCAAATTTTTCAAAAATTATTCTGGACACTGGAAAAGCAGACTTATCAGCGGCAAAAGCATACTGTGAGAGCTTGCTTAAAGCATTACAGACTAGGTACTGCATCTGCAGTTATTGTTTTTATTTTATTTGTTTCTTACATGGCAAATTTACTGGTATGTAACTAGTCACTCTATACAGGGACATGTTTGAGTGGATTGAGATTGAACCACTACACTTTTGGCACTCCTTGCTTTTCATGGATCAGGTAATCTGTTCTTGTACGTTATTTACATGTCATCTAAAACATCTTTTCTACGACTGAATTGATACCAATGATCACATAACCTACCTAACTGAAAAAACAGAGTTAGCATTACATCCACAATTAAACAAAGCCATTGGCGCATTTGCTTAAACATGATTTGAATTACCACAATGAGTAATAGATTACTTTCATGCTCAAAAATTCAAAGATTTTCTATGATGTTGTAGTACAATTATGGAGGCATTCAGGCCAAAGATTCCGATGCAGCATCTACCAGCTCTTCAACTTTCTCTTCTGGTGAACTTCAAGTGGATATTGTGTCCAGTTGGAATATTGCTGAATACCTACCAAAGACAACTCAAGTAAGTTGTTTAATGGCAAAACTTTTCTCCATTGTTTGATATTCTGCTTTCCAAACTCACAATTCCCCTATTTTGTCCCTCTTGCAGGACCATTTTGTTGTTACAGTCTCTGAGTTTATGTATAAACCGTGGGAGTATGCCCTGAATCAAACTACGAATGAATCATTTCTTGACGATGGTGACCTGTGCACACCATCGATCACAGCTCCCGTTGCCGAGAAGTTCGAGGCACGTTTGAATGAATATCTCAGAGATCAGGTATTCATTAAATACCTGAAATCTTCTGTTGGCAGGCACACTTTATTGTTAATGTATTAGACTGATGAAACTTTATTATGCTTCAGATCAGCTGTTATTTCTCAGACAAACTTTTTACAATCGTCCGCGAGATAGTCCGTCATTCAAAAGCTGTGAAGATACCTCAAAACGATGAGTTATCAAAAGTTGATCCTCAACTTTCTGGAAATGTTCATACTGGGGACAGCGCATTGGAATTTATCAAGCATGTCTGTGCTGTTTTGGCATTGGACCAAAATGTTCAGCATGATGTCCTGGTAACACTTCTCAAGGACTCTTTACTTGATGTAATTATAGGATGTTGCACCCTGACCCAGGAGTCCTTTTTTGTGATCATAGCTTGCTTGTTGCATTGAAATTGTTTCTTGACCTTCATACCGGTGGTGCTTGTTCTGGCTTATGTATTCTTACAACTTGGGCATAAAGTTAAATGTATGAACTTGGACGCAATCCATAAATCCATAATGCTGGTGTTTTTTTAATCAGTTGGTATGGTGCTTGTTGAAGCGAAAATGCTCATAGTGGCCATAGTTTTTTAGATATTTGCTTATCTGCAAGCTTGGTTGGGTGCATACTAAACTTTAACTTGAGATATTGTCCAACTCCTCCAAGAGTAGGAAAGCTATTGCTTGTCAAGAATTGTCATGAACTTTGCTCTCTTTCTGGTTTTCTGATTGTTATTGTGTCTCTCTGAGTAGTGACAACTTTTTTGTGCTATCTGACAGGTCATGAGAAGGAATTTGTTACGATATATACGTGTCAAAGAGTTTGCTCCTGAAGCCGAATTTAGCCTTTCTCATCCGTCCTTTGTGTTACCCAACATGATTTGCAGGTAAATAATTCTAAAGCCTAGCACGCTTTAATTTGCTTGCTTATTTTTTCTTTGTATTTCTTTTTATGTTCCCGGTTTCTGCAGTGTAGTACCAGATTACCGATTTTCATTCCTTGCCTTTTAATCTTAATAATAAAATCACTTTAAAAAATTATTTATAAAACTTACGTGTTCCCTTAATACTCATTTAAATTATCATGGATGGCTAACTCTTGGTTTGGTCTGTATTGAATAGCTACTGCAATGATGTAAGAGACCTCGACCTGGGGAGGGACCCAGCCCTGCTGACAGAGGAGTGGCGATGTGGAGTGCCACAATGTGGGCATCCTTACGACCGAGAGAAGGTAGAAAACTCGCTTCTCCAAATAGCAAGGCAGCGCGAACGCCTTTACCATTTACAGGATTTGGTATGCGTCAAGTGCCATATGGTCAAGGATCGTCACCTGACCGAGCAGTGTAAATGTGCCGGTCCATTCAAATGTCTTGAAGATCCGACTGAATTCCGCAGGAAAATGCTTATATTTTATAAAATAGCTGTCCAACAAAATTTCCAACTCTTGAGAGATTGTGTAGCTTGGATTCTGGAAATTAGGTAAAACATCAGTTTAGAATGTTACTCAGAGGGATGTATATTTGCAGGTATGTGAATTCATAGTAATTTATTTGTAAATTAGATGTGAGCATTTTTTGCTAGAAATTTTCCTAATAGTGTATGTCAGACTAATTTGCAGTTATACAAAAGATCACGAGTTTTTGAAATACAGCGAGACAATGAAACATGGATGGTGTGATTTTTTTTTTTTTTTTTTTTTTTTGGAACCGTAAAATATACAATACCTTTACAAAGATGCTTTGTGGAGAATGATGGTCACGAGTCACGACTCATCGGGGGTTGCCTGTACCAAGATCACCATGGTCAGGTGTTTACAAGCGAGAATGAAGGACCAAGAGCATCCAAACCATATATAGTTTAGCTGTGTCTTTGGTTGGAGCCAAGCAAAGCTGTTGGTGATCCACGACTTCATCTAGGTATGGTCGTCGATCATCTTTTGCCACACCGAGTCATGGTTGCTCCACCAACATCAAAATCGACAAAATTAGTCCGGTAAAATGGTTTAAGGGTATCAGTTTTAAATGTTGCATTACGGATTTCATTTTCGTTTAATTAGTAATACAAAAATAGTAATTGATTGGTCATTCAATTTTATTTTATTTTTGGTGTAACTTAAGATTTCCACCATCGACAACAATGAGTAATCCCTTTGTTGGAAATGTTCTTCAAAGAGCTAATCAACTAATCAAGAAGTTTGCTCTATTCCTATTGAACCAGTGACATCATGATTATAGGGTTAAGGGGTAAAGTAAAGTAACAGGAGACCTTGATCAACCATTCTAATAGAACTACTAATCATAATTATTAATGAAGGGGTAAATTAAGTGGCAAACACACTTACACCCACTTAATCATGCAACACGACACGAGATCTTCCCACAAGATCAGCTATTCTAATACTACTATCGCCCAAACACGTCTAATTCCCGAGTATGATCCCATCCCCCTATTGGTTTTCCGATTACCACTAATAGACAAAACATGAAAACCAAGTACACAAGAATGGTGTCCATCCCTCTAGGGCAGGTTGACATTTAGGTATACAATAATGTGAAAAATTAAGGATGATACCTCAAATTAGTAAACATCGTCTCAATTGGTCTACAGTCCACCAATGGAAAGTTATTATACTTAATTAAGTGTTGATGTGGGACTAGACCAATAGAAATGATGGACCATTTGTACAATGCAACGGCCAAACTAACCAAGTTTAGTACTAGGCACGTTTGATTGTATGAATAAAAAAAAAAAATTAAAGCTTATATAAAATAATATAAATATGTATTAGTGGTCCTTGACTCAGCTTACTAATTAGATTTAGTAATTACTTGTTATAGCCAATTAGTTAATGGGTTTTTCTAACCTATATCCACCGGACATAAGATAAAAAACCCGTTAATTTATTTAATGATTTAAGTTGAAAATGATTACTATATAGTCTTATCTAAAAGTGTCTTGTGTAGATGTCAACTAGCTAGTAAAGTCATGAAAGCGATGTTCATGACCCGAGTTTAAATTTATTAGGATTAAAATTGCTCTTTTGACTCATTTACACCAAAAAAAGAGAAAAATGTAAGGCAATCTCATGATAAGATGTCTTGAAAATGAATTATAGATAGAATGACAAATCTTTGTATATTAGTGGATAAATGGTTAGCTACTCACTAAGTGAACATATCCGTAGTAGTGACTAGCTAATGGTCCAATATATTAGACGAAACCTGAAAAACCAAAATTACGTCAAGAAAACAAAATAGAATATGATAACTAAGTTAGTTGGTAAAATCATGAGCAGTGGTACATTGATATTTATAACCTGGTTCAAACCTCGTCATTTTCAAAATCGCCGTTCTGAATATTAGACCCTCATTAAGAGGAGGCCAAGATTAAATAATGAGTAAAGCACATGGTTGTTCACTTGTTGCTTTCATTGCATTGCTAATCTATAAAATACCATAATAACTTATTAACTTATGTACTTCAATCCATTATACTATGTATTATGGACTGCTAAGTCTATATCACATATTTTGTTATGAAGTCGAATTAATTAGGCCGTCCTTCAATTTTGGACCATTTTATCATAATTTTTATTATTATGTTTATTAATAATACGGAATATATAGTGACATATTCTTGACATTTTTTAAAATAATTAAGGTAGATTGATATTAAAGTAGTTTGAATTTTGGTCTTACACTTACCTTTACAAATACTACTACTTGTTTGGACAAGAATGGTCCACCACAAGCACAATGTCTTTTTTTTTTCTTTTTTTTTTTAAGAAAAAAAAAATGTTATTTCTCAAAATGTATGTGAAAAAGTAAAGTTCGTATGTGAAAAAGTAATTCCGTTTGAAAAATAACGTTTTTATGTTGTCAATGGGTATTTAACAAGCCGTTTTGAGATATATCTTAGTAAAATCGACTTCTAAATTTTGTTTTTACTTAAATGGCCAATTTCTTGAACAGAAATATTGTTTAGGTATAGCAGGTGTATTAAAAGACGAAATCAAGCTATGAGAATGCTAGATCAGATCACTAAATTAAGTTAGGGGCCAAGATTTATAATCATATTCAATAGTGGGGCCAAGATTTATAGTTAGGGGCGAAAAATTTCAGCGGGGTGAACAAGTAATGATAAATGAAATAAGTTGAAGTCATTGGCTATCAAACAACCTTGGTCACTAGATACGGTTGGTGTGTTGGTTGCAATTGCTAAATCCCACACACCATTTTAGTAAATCCTACACAAAAGTACCACTTATTCCAATTTTACCCCTCTCATTTCACACCAAAAAAAAAATCCCAACTCCAATTCCCTCCCTCGTTTATTTCTCTCTCCTCTCCAGCCGTCTACCCTCCTCCGCCGCCTCAAACCTCTTCGCTGGCCACCGATAGGTAACGATAATTATGTCAATCACCTCTCCGCTAGCTTGTCGTCACTCTTCAATACCCACACCTCATTCGTCAGGCGCCGAATTCTTTAAAACTCGAACGCCGATGTCGCGCGATTAAATTAACGTCCTTCAATTATCCGACAAACGATGTCGATTTTGAGTGATGTCCCTATGTTTGACTAGACAACTAGTAGAAACTCTCTTCCGTCTGTTTTTGTAATTTTGATAATTTTGATTTTAATTTAAATTCCTGTGTTTACAATTTTATTAACTTTTCTCCTTTATCAACAATTTTGCTTGTACAATTTTGTGATTCTCAAAACTAATTTGAGGTGTTGTGTGCCTCTGTATACAATTGGCGACGTCATTGGGAGAGGAGAGAGAAAGAGAAGGGATTGAAGTTGGGTTTATTTTTTTGTGAAATCTGTATGTGAAATGGAGGGGCAAAATTGGAATGAGCGGCGATTTTGTGTTGGATTTTGTAAAATGTTTTGCGGGATTTAGCACGTCCCAAAATCAAGTATTCGGCTTGCCTGGGGTTCAATTCCCATTGTAGCATTTATCTCTTTTAGTGTTCTTTTTTTCATATCTTTTTAGTTTTCTCGCTTATTTTTCCTTTTCACTCCTCTATGAAATTTTGGTATTGTTTTAATATTTGACCGTATAACTTACTCTATTCAATTCATTTTATTATCCCCCTATAAATTTATAAAACTATTGTGTTCCTTTTAATTGGGAATAGAAAACATGTGATCATAGCAATATTATTTGTTCGTTGATGATTATCTACTACCATATTACAAAAAAAATTGTGTTGTAATATATGTTACTCAGACTCGTTTACAAGTATCTGACACGGGTATGAGTCCAAGTGTCGGGACTCGGCTATATTTTGGTGTAAAATGAGGTGTCCGAGTGTCGAGTGTCGGACACGGGTAAGCGAGGAAATTAAAAGAGTTAGAGTAACATAGATGTTATGATGCAAACACATGTCCCACATCAATATTCACGCTTCCGCACAACAATAGACTTGTAAGTACAATATAAATTTTTCGTAAAAAAAAGTATAAGTCAAACTCAAATCCCATTATTAGAGTCCTAGAAACGCCATTATGACAAGCGCACCTGCTAAACACCCTCCCTTTCAAATCCGCCACTGATCATATTTGATCATAAGACTGTTTAATACGAAATCGAGAGTTCGAGACTGTTTCATACAAGATCGGGAATTTGGGTGGTCTCGTTAGTCCCAAACTGATCGTATTAATATGTACTGATTATCCAACTAAGTTCACAGTTCATTGTGTTAAATACTTCTTCTATTCCGATTATTTGTTGTTCTATTTTATTTTGGGTATCTTAGCCAATGATTGTCCTTTCTATTTTAAGAATGAATTTGATGATCAATTCGATCATTCACACTTGTCATTTAATAATTGGTCTTCTCTCCTTTTCTTGATTTTTATGCCAAAATCAAAGGACAACGATTAATCGAGAGGGAGGGTTAATAAACTTTTGGAAAAGAATTGTTTATTGTATGACACACGTTACAGTAATTAACAGTTGAACACGTACACTACTTCAATACTCGAATGCAGCCCATGGTTTTGAAACCTTCATTCCTTTTGCTACGACTTTTTACGTAAACATTAATAATTAATATTCTATATATGAATAGAACAACAAAAAAGTAGATTGAAAATATATTTTATCCCGAATATAATAAAAAAAAAGGGGACGCATTGACATTATTGGTTACATAATTAGTGGACATCTCCATCAATAATGCTGTAAACATGCACCTTTTTCCTTATTAAACATTACACCATTAATCCATTATCCTTATTCTTAATCCTTAGGTAATGAAAAATGGTAAATAATTAACGGTTCTTTTGTAAAGCGATTTTGTATTAATATTGTGCAACAGTGCAACACACGGTCTTCTAAGGACTTGTTTTTAAATTTTCGTCTTAATTTCAGCTATCATTCAGCTCAGCTCAGTTCACTTCACTTCAGTTTATCACAATTCAGTTCAGTTCAGCACAGCTCAATTCAGTTTCATTCAGCCCAGAAGAACAGAGTTTAATACTCCCTCCTATTTTACATAACTCTCCCCTTTCATGGAGGGCACGAAAATTAAGGGAGGGGAGTATTATATGATAAAGTATTGGAGTGGGGTAGGAGATTGGAGAGAGGGAAGGTATTGTGTGATTAAAATAGTTTTATTGTGGGGGTAAGATGATTAAAATAAGGATTGTTGTGGGGTAAAGTGATTAAAATAATATAAAGTATGAGTATTTTGGGGTATTGTTGTGGGGTTGGGTGATTAAAATAAGTATAAAAGTTTGCCAAATAAGGAAATAAGGAGAGTATTGTGAATAGACGAAAAAGTAAATAGGGAGAGTTATTTAGAATAGGAGGGAGTAATGTGTAAAACACTCATGGACGCTAAAAGACAGTTATCAATCGGTAGGATCTATTTTACAACACTTTTGTGTAAGACCGTCTTACACGATAATACGTAAATAATTAAAAAATCAAATATTCTTTTTTCAAAATAAAAAAAAAAAAAATCTAATATTCCTTGTGTTCTTTAACAAGAATGCCGTGCTCAAGTTTGCTATGATCACCTTAATTGTGATTACGGTGCTAACTTTTAGACTTTATATTCCTCACATTTCGGCGAGTTTAGGGCAAAAGTAAATGGAGGATCTTATTTTATGAAACCATCTTATATCCATGCTGACATTTTGATATGGTTTTTTCAACTTATATCAAAGTTTTAGTTTTTTGACAACCTAAATCCATATAATCATATAATATGAATTTCTTATTCTTAAACATAAGTTCTTATTTAAGATGGATAGGTTAAATAGAATATATGGATGAGGAAAAAGAAACAGAATACTTAAGAAGACAAATAATTGATGATTGATCTGAATTATGTGCTAGAAAGCAAAAGTAAAAATATAGGGTAGTAATTAACCTGTTTTACTTAAGACAGAATGATTGCCTTAAGAAACGATTTTTTCCTTAAAAGCGAAATTTCACCCAAAGTACGATGTGCTAGAAAGCAAGCTTAGATTTGAAATTGATTTAAAAACATAGGATATAATGGTCAATGAGTAAAACAAAAGGAAAAAAGAAAAAAAAAAAAAAAAAAACAAATTCTCATTGAAGACGAATATTTTTAATCACTTTGTAAAGATCTCTTACAAGCTGTAACTTCGCAAGTGAGAGAGCAAACGGAAAAAGAATTATGAGAATTTTTATGAAAAGACATCACAGGCAAGACAAACAAAGGTAAGATTCTCTTAAATTAATCACGTTGAAATTAAAATTGCATGCATGCCAATGCCATGCAAGAGCAAAAAGGAGTAGCAATAGACAATGTCGGCTCCATAAAGGGAAAGCTAGCTAGCTAGTTCATGCTCTAAGAAGAGTAAGAGCATATAACTATAAACTCATAAGTCAAATTTAAACACTCGTGTATGTACTAATTACATTTAATTACGGCGCAGCTTAATCAAATTAATTAAACGTGTTTTACGATTACGGCTAACTAATTACGGAGTAATTACATAAATAGCTTAGATATATACGAAGTACTCCGCCGTTTGTAGTTAGATGGAAAGGTTGGAAAGGATAAAGCTGATAAAAGCTAACCTGATTTAAAGAACAAAATTATTCGTGCCTAGTTAAATCGTACCTAAAATTTTGGTGAATTAGATTTGACTCGAGGTTAAATTGATTATTAATAACAAGCTCATTTAAGGAGTGATCAATTTAGCTTCATAGATTTGGAATTATACATAATAATGACACTTATGCAATTAGATCAGTTCGCGTCCAATCAATTGGGCAGAAACTTTTACATTATTATAGTACTAGTTGGAAAGTCCGTGCGATGCACGGGGCTCTTATTAGGATTATCTGTAAAAATATATTTTTAAGTAACAAAAAAAATCCAACTATGTTGAATCATTGATGAAAAAAAATTCATGATTAGTATAGTTGATTGATGAATTATTAGTGCTTTTACCGTAAAAATTTGACATTCAATAGTACTTAAAACATCAAGTGATTTAGTTATAATATGTACTTTGCTTTTTCATTATCGCAAGCACAATTGGTTTTTAATTCAATAAAAAACGCTTTTTTTGTAAATATGGTGGAGCTCACCAAAATGAATCCTAATAACGGAGACAGTCTTTTATGAGTCTTGTAAATTATTTTAACCTACAACAACTACGTAAAACTGAATGATGTTACGTAAAACAACAATTATCATAATTATATATAGTGTGTTCAAATAAAATGTTAGATTTCTTAAACATATTTTACCTTGATTATATATATTTACAATTAAGAGTATTTGCTTCTTATTAACTTCTCCAATTCATTGATTATATAACCAGTTGTATATGTGTACAATGTAGAATCTGAGCTTTATGATAAAGTATCTGAGCTTCATGTTAAATAATATGAGCTTTATTAGAAAGTATTGAACTCATCCATTTACACATTAAAAACATGAACTTTGAATTGGCTCAGAAAAAATACATATAAACTCGGGTTCTTATACCTGGTTGTACAATGCTTATGGTACAACTGGATGTATAATCCTATTTGTATAATTTCTCGATCGCAACATCAAATCCAAACTGAATTCCAATAGAATTATTATTCTCTAAACAACAATAAAAAAATATTTGTGATTCTATTGCATAGAATGCACGGGGAAACATCATTTATTAGTTTTATGAAATCATTTAAAATCGTTGAGTTACCAAATAAGTATTTTATGGTTAGACTAATGTATTGACGACTCTGCAAAAGAAATACATAGGATCATTGGGAAGAGGACGTACATTTAGTGTGAATTTCCTAAAAGATAATGAATTTTGATCCCAAAGTCTAACGGAACTAAAATACTCTACCAAGTCTCGAATAATAGGGAAAAAAAGACTAAAAGCAAAGATGTCATATGGGCGAGGGGACGGGACGAATGTAGGTTTTCTCATACCCATATTAGTTAGAAAAATTACATGCCCTTATTTGTCACAAGTAAAAAATTTCAAAACCATAGATCAACTTGTGTAAATCTTAAAATAGTTTGTTCCATAAAAATGTTATATTCTCGCTTATTCTATAGTTTTCAAATATTTCCGATATTTTGTTTACCCATGTCTAGCTAACACCCATGGTTGACGTGATTTAAAATTCAGTTTGATTCTGAAACTTTATTTATATTCACTGTATCCAAGACAAAAGAGATATAATTGGATAATTGTGATAGATTTTCCTTTTGATCATTTTTTTTTTTGTTATTGTAGAGTTAACAATTTTTTAATATGGAATGCTATTTACTTTGAACCAATTGCTTATTTATTCTATTTCTCATGATTATGATATATACGTACTTTGTGTTACAATGTCTCATTGCTAATATTTATTCTGAACCAATAGCTATTTATTTTATTAATCAAGTTTATAAAATTAAAAATGGAACATAAGATTAACTCCTAACAATAGGTTCAAAAGTAAGTAAACATGGACCCAAAAAAAATATCAAAAAGAAATTAATTTAATATTATGAAGGTTAAGAGATCATGGAATTAAAAATCTCATATTTAGGCTCCTTTTTCGAAAAATAAACTTAAATTTATCTAACCAAAATTTCATTTATGTTTTTTGTTGTAAGTATTTGGTGGATAAATTATTTACCAAAATAAGCGAAGCATGTGAGTAATAAGTTACCTGTTTTTTTTTTTTTTTTTTTTAAATACTTCAATTTATAATATTAAATATGAAGTACTTACTATGTCCTTTTATGCCATATTATCAAAAAAACTTATCTTTCGGTTAGTTTAAAAAGCAGTTTTTATTTAGTCAGTTAACTGATCGGTTCCGAATTTCCAGTTATCTTCTAAGCTCATTTTTTAGGTTTCATTTAATTTTTATAATGAAATCTGAGATATAGTATATGAATAATGTGTATGACATTAATATACAATATAATTAGTTACATAGTGTATTTTGAGTATGTAGCACCTACTATTTCGTAATGGTTAGATTACTTAGATATATGCGGGTGGTTTATATGAAATTTTGTAGTAGATGAAATTAGGTGATACTACTAATGCGTGAGTCTACAATCCATCGTCAATTCATCATATAAATAACACTGTGAGTTTTCCATTGTTACACAAAAGCTTTGAGTTGTTTAAACCCCCAAATTATACTTCAGTTTTTCTCGGTTTCATTCCTCCATCTAATGATCTCCACATTCTTATACAAAGTAAATTAGTTAAACAAAAATAGTAACATATATAGATTAGTGAAATGTTTTATGTATTGATAACTTGAATGTATATAGAGGCATTTATGTTTATGATTTCTATACACACACTCCAATGATTATTTAGTGATTACATTTTGATGAAATCGTAATTTATATTTCGTGTAATCGCGTAAGATTACACTACATCATCTTAACATAACACTTTTATAAATAAATTAATCTTTTATCCACCAGCTTCTTGAATTTTCATGCGAGAATACAAACTAAAAATATATGAGACCATAAGTTGGGGAAAATAAATACGATAACTTGAATTATTATTATCTATTTGATAATTTTAATTTACTTATATTAGGATAATTTTATTAAAATATATTTGATCTATTTATATTAGGATAATTTTATTAAAATTTGTTTTAAATACTATGAAATCTACTTTTATTAGGATAGTTTTATTTATTTAACTTTTTTCGAAATCTACTTTTGTTAGGATTTCTAAAAAAGTTGGACTCTCTAATATCGCTCGAAAAGTTTCTGCTTTATATATATGTATTGATTATGTTGTGCAAAAGAATCTTAAAACATGGTTCATTGATTCGTGTCATAGTATTAGCATATTACAATTAAAATATTTCACATTATAATACTCTATATCATTTAATAATGTGATATAGCATAGTCTTACTTTGGACCAATTCTAAATCATTAATGACTAAAATTCCACATTTAGTTACAATTATATAAATAATAAAACGTTGGTCTAACGACAAGATAATTTTGACATTTCGTACGACAATGCATACATATTTATTGGATGCTAAAAATATGTATACAATAAGAAAAAGTCGATCCTTTTCATTACCATGCAGTAGAAAACAACAATTTCTGACAAAATAATAAAGTTACGACGTTAAAAATAAAAGAAACATTTTTTTGATGTTGTAAGTTTATAAGGTCATCTTAAATTATTATTTTGTGAAACAGCTTCAGAACCGTAGAGTCATAAGATTTATAATCTGTTTATACAGGTTATTATGTAAGCCGTATTACCCTCTTACATAAAAAATCGTGCATAAAAAAAATTTAAAATTGAAGAATGAAGAATGATAAGCTGAATACTTAATAATATAATATTTTTTTGTTTTTAAACTACAAACAACATAAATCTATTCAAAATTATGTAGCTAATTAAAACCCAATCTAATCTAATTAATTTCAATAATTGCATGTGCTATACAATTAAGAGGGACCTTAATTAATCAATTAACACCGCCCATAACTAATTACGATTGACATTATTCGAGTCAACTACTCAATCACAATTAATTATTAATTATGATGGACGATGTTCAACAATAACGGGCATGCCACCTTTAAGGGTGGCAGTAAGACCCGGAACAAAATGCGGTACCCAACCCGGATCCGCCAATCGAATTTTAAACCGTCTTACAAGTGCTAGACCAACGGTCTTCATAGTCAATAGTGCCATTTCCTTGCCTAGGCAAACCCGTACACCCGCTTGAAAAACCGGGTATTTAAACGGGCTTACGGGCTTGAATACACCCTCATTACTTAACCATCTTTCGGGCCGAAAATCCATACAATCCGGGCCCCATATTTCATCCATTCGGCCCATTGCATACGGATGGTACGCGACTCGCATGCCAGGCTCCACGATGGTCCCATCGGGTAACACATCCGCGTTATTAGCGAATTTCGAGTCCATTTGTACGGGTGGGAATAGCCTCATACACTCGTAAATTGTAGCGTGCAAGTAGTGCATTTCCCTTAATTGGTCCAATGTGGGAATGTCTAATGACCGGGCCTCGTGATCAGGTTTATTTGATCCCATGACCCGGTCACTCTCCTCAATTATCCGAGCTTCTACCTCCGGGTGTCGAGCCAGGAGGTAGAATAACACGGTTAGGCCGGACGCATTTGTGTCACGGCCCGCTAATAGAAAACTCACCACAATGTCCCTAAGGTACTTGTCATCCGTAACGCTTCCCATAAACCTTGATAACAAGTTTCCTTTGTTGATATTTTTATTTTCCCTATTTTCCTTGATAATACTCTCAGCCAATACGTTGACTTTCTTGATTGCGGCCCGAAGCCGTCTCTCGGACCCTAGGTTGAGAAGTCGCTTGGCCCGCCATACAAGCGAAGATGGATGGAGGGCCCGCTGAGCTGAAAGGCTTGACGCGACGTCAAACGCCTCGTCAAGCCCGGGTAAGCTCAATGGGTCAACCCCAAAGGAAAATTTACAAATATTGTCATAGGAAAATTTCCTAAAGACAACTTGTAAGTCCAACATTGACAATTTTGACCTCCCCAAGTCAATATTGGACCCACCTCTCAAAAAAATTTCATTATTAACCTTTTCAGCTTCTACCAGAGTACGAACCAGACGACCAGTAATCTCATGAGCTAGTACCTCATGAGCATAAGCTCGAATTGAGTTCGAGCCCAGCTCGAGGCTAGCCAACTTCCTCTGAAACCGCCAATGATCTCCGTCGACATTAAAGATCCCATGGCCAAGCAAATCCCCTAGGATAGCCAAGGTTGGCTTGCCTTTTGGGTAATTATCAAACTTGGTTTTAAGCATGTATTCCACATTATTTGGGTTTGCTGTGATTATAATGTTAAGAACATGAATATGGATTGTTTTTGTAGGAGAATTTCTTAATAAATAAGTATACCAATCTGGTAAATTTGTGAATTTTTCTCTCCAACTTGAAGTTATGAATGCATGACATATTTCACACTTGCAATAATAATGATTAAACTTATTTAACTTTGTAATAAATAAATAGTATGAAAATAATAAAAATGTTATTATGAAGGAGAATATGAAGAAGATATAGCATAGATAATTTTTGTAATCCATTTTTTTTTTTGAGAGAAAAATGGTTGAATTTTTTGATGTTATTGTGCATGTGGTAGAAGAAGTTGTGAGGTGAGAGGGGTTTATATAATGTTGGTTTCATCATGTCCTTTTAATTTAATTTAATTTTTTTGGAAAATCAAAGTCTATTTTATTCATGACTTTTGTATTATTTAATAGATTCATGTTTTACCTTTATAGTTTTGTTGTTTTTCATGATGGGGGGCCAATGGATCATTTTTTTATTTAGTTAAAGATTAAGAAATGGTCTAGGAATAAGAAGTGTGGCAAATAAAAGCAACAATAGTTATTTGGAGAGATCCACTTATAAATATTAAATTGAGAACGAAATGTGTGTATATTATTTGGCCACGCCTAATCCATATATTTTTGCATCAATATAGATACGGTGATGTTCAAATTCACTATATCGGGTCGATTTATTAAAATATTATAGGACTTACAATTTAACAGATTCTAAAGACAATATTCTTCGTCTTTTTTTTTAACTCGTTTCAATTTTTTATCCAAGAAAAAGTAAAGAAACTTAAACGAAAATGAAAACAAAGGAAATAATTAATAAGAATTCATCATAACTATTTTGCTGATGAAAGAGGTAATATAAAATCATTACGGTTTCATACGAGTTAGAGCCTATACCGAATATAATAGTGGAATTGTTATATTTACAGGGTTTAAACATGTTTCCTAATAAAGTATCATGTGAAGTAACTCTGCGTGCATTAGTAGGCAGATCAAGTTGTTGGGCAAGCTAACTAATTAGTTTACTATTTAACTGCATTTAATTAGAAATATCTTTCTTCTAAAAACTGAGAATTTTTGATGTCTTTTTCATTCACTCGGTTCTTTTCCGTTTCATCAATTTTGTTCGAACTTTAATTCGTCGATTTATGATGAAAAATATTATGAATTTTTTATATTGGCAAGTTCAATTTCACATATGATGCAAATGGATTATGAAAAATAGATTGTCATAGTCCAAATTGGCTTTACAACTAGTCCTATGTCATTGCCGATTCATAAGTAGATACACACAGCTAGTTGACAGATGTACTAAAAATGGAGGGATAGTGACATTTACCATGAAACCATTTAAACTAATATCATGAATATTGAATAACATGTGGATTAAAGTACATTTTTGTTATATAAGCATGTGCGTATTTTAATGGGCTGGCCATAGCCTACATGCTACGGTGGTCACGCCACCGGTGGAGCAAGGAGGGAGTAACAGA
Organism: Silene latifolia; assembly: GCF_048544455.1. NCBI lineage: Eukaryota > Viridiplantae > Streptophyta > Magnoliopsida > Caryophyllales > Caryophyllaceae > Silene > Silene latifolia. The sequence continues at coordinate 10,656,436 of NC_133537.1, read as the reverse complement.
AACGCTCATTAGTCATTTCCGCTGAAGATGGAAATTTTGAATTTTGTAATTATAATTTTTGAAAATATTTAAAGCTTTTCTTATATTGTGACTAGTTTGTTACTCGTTCTCCCCTTTGAAATCTTATCTTTATAAATACTAAAACATTTAACTCATCCTCATTACGCCACCTCATCACATACAACCTTTTAAAAAAAAAAAAACTAAAAATGTGGGACCCGCAGCAATACTTATGAATTTAATTTTGGTGAAACATGGGTTTATACACATTTTGTATGTAAATAGAAGTAAACAATTTTACACCAAAATAATTTAGTCCAAAGTTAAACTACAATAAATTACAACTGAAAAAAAAAATCAATAACATTACAACAAATTACAGAAATTAGGTAAAAAACTTTAGAACAATTATTAAAAATCCCATTGTCTAATGAACATTATAAAAAAATTAACTAATTGTATACAAATTGTAGTGCCTTACTATAATTATAAAATAATTTACTATTAATTTACTAAGAAATTGAAATACTAACTATCAATTAACTAATACGGAGTATATTAAAGTATACAAGATGAAAAAATTCAGTTTAATTACAAGAAATATATTCTAGAAAAACTTGAAACATTTTATAATAACAAATATTTTTCTGTATAAAAAATTTTGAACCTTTAATTTTTGAATTTAAAATATAATAATTGTAAAATCATTAAAATACATGATTTTTTGCTTCGTTTGAGTGGAAGCCCAGTTTTAGAGAGTAAGGTAGCGAATGAAATAATATTACTGGTAGAATGAAATCCAAAAAATGGCAGGGATATGGAGGCGGCGTTGCAGTGGAGGGAGAACGGATGTAAACGGAATGAGATATAGGAGGGAACTAGCCGAGTGATGGAGAAAGGATGCGAAGGGAATAAGATCGAAGCAACATAAATTGGATTTGAAAGGAGCAGCAGAAATTGAAGGAAATGAATATGGGTGATGAAAGATTTATTAGGGTTTCCAAATGGGTAAATACGGTAACAAGATATGGAATGAGTGTGGGTTTATACAGCAAGTGGAAATGGATGCAAATATGCAATGGGTTGTGTTAGTTTTGGGTTAAGAAGTTCCATTGCCTTTACTTATATCAGTTGGTTATACAGAGTAACTTAATGGGCTGTGTTTATTATGCATGCACTATCATGAAAATTAATATTCAAACTATAATACTTCATTCGTCTCAACTAATGTTTTACAATTGATTTATATACGATTATTAATTATTTTACAATTATTAAAAAAATCAAAAACACCTTGAAATGAGGAGAAAATATAATGGTCTCACCCACTTGGGTTGGTTAATTTGCTAACAAGTGAGAGTTTAAAATTGATGGGCATATTCTGCACCCGCTGACCGAGTCAACACATTGAGCAAGGTCAAAGCTAAAAGACAGCAAGTCAACATATTAACAGCCTAACCGACGCAGCCTGTCGGCCTGTCACTTGGGTCTCGGCTAGGCAACTAGCCGGCCGAGAAGCATATCCGCGTACTCACATCCGGTCCCTCGGATGGAGTCAACCAGCCCTGCCGCCATCATGGGTCCCTCGGCCGAGGGTAAGATAGTCTTTCCACCTGCTACGACCACTTGGCCACTACGTGACAAAAGGTGAAAGTCTATAAATACTCATCATCTCCCATTGAGAAAACGATCCCAAACTATCTGAATATCATCTTAATCTGGTATAAACTCACTTATCTCTCTACAATATACTTTGCCAAGTTAACACACAACTTATCTCTTTAAGTTTACTGACTTGAGCGTCGGAGTGAGTACGCTCGGTACCAAGCCGAGCCCTCAGTTTGTTCATCTTTACAGGAGAGAGTGAAAGGAAGAGACAAGCAACGACATCATTCAAACAAGCTTAAGTGGTCACAATCCTGCTCCGGAATTACACCCGGAACAATTGGCGCCATCTGTGAGGAATAGATACTAAAAGCTAGTCACCTACCTTACAAAAAAAAAAAAAGAACCAAAACCATTCAAAGAGCTAAGAAGATGTCAAAACAACAAGAAACTATGAGTGAAGGAACTGCATTCTTCCAGGATGACACGTTCCCTAATTTTGAGATCGGGCAGTCCCCCACCGGCCGAGTCATTGAACCGGCGTATGGGATGCCGAAAGAGCCGCTCACCGCGCCTACCGGCAAGTCACCGTCATGGGACATGTGGTCGATGCAACCAAACTAAAGCTATTCCTGGACCTGATGGGTAGTACGCCGATCACCCCCATCACGACGACGGTGACGGCAACGCATCCACAGGTGACCAGGGCCCATAAAGTGACTCCGAACAACTTGTCCGGAGCGATACAAGGAGCCGGGCATGCTAGGACGCCGGCAGAGCCCGTGGTGTCGATGGCGAGACCTAAGTCCTTCCCCACTCGCGGAGGACAGCTGTCCGCGGCAACAACGAGGCCATCCCCGAAGGAATGAAAGAAGTCCGACTCACCAAAGTCGGACAACAAGAAGCCCTTCCCGCCGTAGGGAGAGAAGCGGACTAAGGTTGCGAGGAGCCGATCGCCGCGTGTCATTCGACACGTGGTCGACACCCCTCGTGCCTATGTCCTCGAAGTCCCCGTGCCGACTAAATCAAGATGCCGCCCTATCATACAAAGGGGATAACGACCCAACCGACCATGCCGAGGCTTTCGAGTCTTACATGTCGGTATGGGAGCAACACGAGGTGTGGTGCCGAGTCTTCCCAACGACCCCGCATGGCATGGCTCGAGTTGGTACAAGGGGCTACCTAATGGCTCGGTATCTTTGTTATGCCGACCGAGAGACAATTTCCTAGCCCAAGACGCTTGCAACAAAGAGAAGGGCCGTGGAAACCTCGGATCTCCTAATTATCCGACAGGGGGAGGACGAGTCCCTCCGAAGCTATGTGAAGAGGTTCGACGCTAAGGTTCAAGCAGATCCGTGAGCCGAACACCGAACCGGCGGCCTTCGCGCCGATGAAAGGCCTCCCGAAAGGCGAGTTCAAAAATGAGTCGATCAAGTGCGAAGACCTCAACCTAGACTCCGCTTAAAGATGGCCGACCGAGCCGTAAAGGTGGAGGACTATCACAAAACCTGGGTAGGCCACATGAAGTGGGCACTCGAAAGGAGGAGCCGCCGGGACAACGTAGATGAAGGACGCCGTGACGGGAATAGGTCACGGCCTGAGAGATTTAATAGGAAACAACACTCGGCGGGTGCCGGGGAGTTCGGGACCATACACCCGTAAGCGGTACAAGAGTCTCACCCCCTTGGTCAAATCTCCAGCCGAGGTCTTTACCCTAAGCAAGAATGAAGGACAGAAGTGGGCAAGGCCCCCCAAGGCGAGGGGGGACGGTGACACTAGCCAGTTTTGCGAGTACCACGACCACACCGGCCATAAGACCGACAACTGTCGGCATCTGAGGAACGTCATCGAAGAGCCGATCCGAAAGGGGGCCCTCAAAGAAGTATGTAGCGGAGGCCCAAACAAGCTCCGACGGGCAAAAAAATCGTATTCCAAAGGATGGGAGTGATCCAGGTTGTCATCGGGGGAAACGAGAACGGTGGGTCAGCTAATGGGCACAAACGACACCTAAATGAGTTGTATCAAGCCATCAACTTTGTGCCCAAAACAGCGATCCCCGCTTCCACCATCCCCGATATAACCATCGGAAAGAAGGACTACGAAGGAGTCGTTGTCCCGCACAGCGACCCGCTTGTAGTCCACCTGGATATAGCCAACCATTTGGTCAAAAGGTGCCTGATTGACACAAGCGCCTACACGAACATCATGTTCAGGGAGTGCTTTCTTAATCTCGGTCTGAAGATTGGAGACCCGAGCCCCCGCACTAACCCGCTATACTGACTTCTCTGGGGGCCGGCCTGGTACCCCAGGGTCAATCAGACCGCTGCCGTGATGTTCGGCCAAGCGGACGCGGCTAAAAATGTTTTATCCGAGTTCGTGGTTATTGATGGTTCATCCGCCTACAATGTTCTCATAGGCCGGGTCACTTTGAGCGAGGCCGATGCAGATAATGTCCATCCGGCCCGACATTAATGTACGTCTCGGACCGGGGGGAAGCACAAAAGCTCGTCTCAAAGGACGAAAGAGATGAAATTGTCAATATCCAAGTATCTGCCAGGGGGTGCAACATGCAATCCCTCAAAGTGGCGAAGAAATCGGAGAAAGGGAAGATCCCATCCTTACAGCAGGAGGGCGAGTCGATGGATACTAATGTCGGTATGGTCGAAGGAGCCGAGACCGAGGAAGTGGAAATTGACCCAGAGCGCACCGTAACTATCGGTGCCGACCTGGAGCCAAAATTCAGAGCCGATCTCTTAGACCTGCTGAGGAAGAACAAAGATGTCTTCGCATACTCGGCGAATGAGAGATGCCAGGCGTGAGCCGGGAGGTGATCGTTCACAAGCCGAACGTACTCTCCACCGCCGCCCGTCAAGCGAAGATGAGGAACTCCTCGGCCGAGAAGGACGAGGCCATCAAAGCTGAAGTAGACAAATTATTAGAGGCGGGCTTTATCATGCCTTGTACTTACCCTGAGTGGCTAGCAAATGTTGTAATGGTGAGGAAGTCATCAGGGGCGTGGAGGATGTGTGTTGATTTTACCAATCTTAATAAAGCGTGCCCTAAAGATTGTTATCCCTTGCCTCGAATAGATAGTTTAATTGACGTCACGGCAAGCTACAATATGCTAAGCCTGCTAGACGCCTTCTCAGGGTACCATCAGGTATTCATGGCCGAGGAAGACATGCCTAAGTGCGCATTCATCACCATTCACGGCACATACATGTATAAAATGATGTCGTTCGGTTTGAAGAACGCTGGCGCAACTTACACTAGGCTGGTGGACAAAGTGTTCCAAAATAAAAAAAGGCGAAACATCGAGGCTTACGTCGACGATGCTATTGTAAAAAGCAAGTCTGACAGCGAGCACTTGGCCGATTTGAGCGAGACATTTTGTTCACTAAGGAAATATAAAATGAAGCTTAACCCAAAGAAATGCAACTTCGGTGTCCGGGCTGGCAAGTTCCTCGGCGTGTTTGTCAGCGCCAGGGGAATTGACGCCAATCCAGAGAAATTCAAAGCGATCCTAGACCTACCGGAGCCGAGAAATCGAAAAGAGGTTATGATGCTGACCGGAAGGATGGCGGCTCTCGCCCGCTTCATCTCTCGGTCGGCCGACAAGAGCACTCCTTTCTTTAAAGTGCTGAAAGGGAATAAAGACTTTAGCTGGGGGGAGGAACAGAGCACGACTTTCTAGCAACTGAAAGCCCACCTTCTAACACTTCCGACCCTGTCCAGGCCGACGCCGGGGAGACGCTATATCTATACTTAGCGATTACCTCGGCCACGGTCAGTGCCGTAATCGTCAGGGAAGAAAATAAGCAGCAACACTCAATTTACTTTATCAGCCATACACTGCTGGCCGCCAAAAGAAATTACCCACTAATCGAAAAGGCAGCCCTCGCCGTCGTCGTTGCCGCAAGGAAGTTGAAACCCTACTTCGACACACATCCCGTGACGGTCTTAACCGACCAGCCATTGGAGAAAGCATTAGAAAAATTCGAAAAATCCGGCAGACTTATCAAATGGGCGGCGGAGCTCTCCGACTTTGGCATTCAGTACAAGCCGAGGCCTTCGATAAAGGGGCAAGCGCTTGCAGACTTCCTGGCCGAGTGCACATATCAAGAAGAATCACATCCCGGCGTGTGGGAAGTGTATACCGACGGGTCCTCCACGGCGAACAGCTCAGGAGCCGACATCCTTATCATCAGCCCTAACGGAAACGAGTTTGAGTACGCCTTGAAGTTTACCTTCTCGGCCTCAAATAACGAATCCGAATATGAGGCGGTGATAACTGGAGTCGAGTTAGCTAGAACTGCCGGGGTGGAGCATGTTGTGGTGAAAACAGATTCACTCTTAGTGACTAATCAAATCAGAGGAGAGTATGAGACTCGAGACGATGGGATGGTGAGGTACCTGGAAAGGGTAAAAGCTGACACCTCAAAATTGAAATCTTTCCAAATACAGTGCATCCCCAGGTCTGAAAACAACCGAGCCGACGCTCTCTCAAAACTTGCCAGTTCAAGCATCAAGAATGTCAGTCGAACCGTGCTGGTGGATATCAGAAATGCTAAAAGCATCACTGAGACCGTCGACATGGTGGGCAACATCGAAGCCGAGACGACGTGGATGACTCCGATAATGAAATAAAAGCTGACAAAAGAGTTGCCGGAGGACCGCAGTCTGTCTCAGAAGATAAGAAGGATCGCCGCAAGGTACTTGGTGTTCGAAGGAGAATTATACAGAAGGTCCGTGATAAGACCACTCTTGAAATGTGTTGGCCCAGCCGACGCGGAGCTCATACTGACAGAGATTCACGAAGGCATCTGCGGACACCACATGGGGGCGAGAAAGTTAACCCACAAAGCTCTCCGAGCCGGCTACTTCTGGCCTACCATGCTGAAAGATTCTAGAGCAAAAACCAAGAAGTGCAAGAATTGTCAGATGCATGCTCCGGTGATACATGCACCTTCCCGAGACCTGCAACCAGTGCTTAGTCCCCTACCATTTGCACAGTGGGGGATGGATTTATTAGGACCATTTCCGACGGCCTCCGGAGGAAGGAAGTACCTGATTGTCGTCGTTGACTACTTCACCAAATGGGTCGAAGCGGTCGCGGTACCTGCCAAGACTAGGGCGGCCGTAAGAAAGGTGATTTGGGAGAACATCATAACTCGTTTTGGGCTACCCCAAGTCATTGTATTTGACCACGGCCGAGCGTTTTGGAGCGACATGGTGATGAATTGGTTGGAAGAGCTCGGTATCAAATTTGCATACTCCTCCGTCTGCCACTCTCAGAGCAACGGGTAGGCGGAAGCAGCTAATAAAACAATACTGAACGGGTTGAAAAAGAAGGTTGAAGATCTAAAGGGAAGATGGGCTGATGAACTACCCGGCGTCCTGTGGTCACTTCGAACCACGGAGAAAGAAGCAACAGTGGTACCCATTCCACCTAGTCTATGGGTCTCGAGGCCGTCCGCCAATTGAAGCAGCGGTGCCGACATTCAGAACGCAAACTTTTGACCCAGTCGAAAATGAGGAAGGCGTGAGAGCCTCCCTAGACCTGGTCGAAGAAAGTCGAGATACGGCACAGCTCAACTTGGCAGTATATCAAAACCGGATGAGAAGAGCATACAACCGTAGGGTCCACAAAAGGGACTTAAGAGTAGGAGATCTAGTCCTGAGAAAGTCAACCGCAACAAACAAAGGAAACATCCATGGTAAAATGACGGCCAACTGGAAAGGACCCTACAGGGTGGTTGAAGAAATGAGGCCGGGGACATACCGGCTGACAGACATGGAGGGTGTGCCTCTTATGAGCCACTGGAACACAGACAACCTTAGGAAATATTTTGTATAGCGGCGGAGGTGTCCGAGACCGTTGTGGGCACCCTAACGCGTGATTATATCTTATGAAGAATGATCCAAGTTTTCCATCGAAATGCTTGTCCCCTCCGTAGTCGTACCAAAGTAGACGCCACGGCCAAAGTCAAGCAATCACTAGTAGACGCCACGGCCAAAGCCGGCAATCACTACAAATGCGATTGATACTCGCGAAAGCGACCAACATGCTTAGTAGACGCCAAATGACAAATCACTACAAATGCAGTTGATACTCGCGAAAGCAACCAACATGCTTAAGAACGTATAAGTACAGTTGAGAACGCAACTCGATTGCCTCGGCCAATCCGGAGTGGCGAGGAAGCGATCAATATGTCTATAGATACGAACGCTGTCGAGCCGTAACCTCGATTGCCTCGGCCAAAGCCGGGAGTGACGGGGAAACGACCGATACGCTAACATGTTCACAACAGCAGTTAGGAAGCGCAAATATGACCGCCTCGGCTAAGACCGGGAGTGGAGGAGGAAGCGACCGACATGCCAACATGTTTAAAAACCTTTAAGTACAGTTGAGATACGCAATCTAACTGCCTCGGCCAAGCCGAAGGTAAAACGAAAAAAAACGCTCAATATGTTTAAAAACGTAAGAAGACAACTTAATGGAGGATGAGATCAAAAGCCTCGGCCAAGCCGAAGGCAAATAAACAAACTTTATTGAAAAATGTTTACAAGTGAGGCAAAACGAAGTCGACGGCCGTCCCCATAGGGATAGCCTAAACACAACCTACCAAAGTTTAACAAAAAAAAGAAGGTACAACAAAAGATTACAACATAAGACATGAAGCGCCAAAAGGATGGCAAGGAGGAAATGCTCAATAGTTGGCCCCCGAACAGCTGAAGCTGTACGAAGGGCCGGGTGAATCTGGTGACGACCGCCCGTCCCCCTATGCTTGTTCTTTGCTCCACCACCGCGGCAGCAGAGGCAAAGATCACCAACGATGGGCGGCCCGGAGGATGACTTGGCAGTTTCACTTGTCTTTGCCCTCTCAGCCTCCTCTCTAGCCTCCTTCACCTTAGCATCACGGGCCGCCTTGGCCTCAGCTTCCTGAGCAGCCTTCGCCGCCTTCGCCTCATCCGCGGCCTTGGCCTCCACAAAGCAAATCGCCTTCTCATCAAGAAGCCTTGTCAAAATCTTGCCACGGGAAGGTACCTTCAGAAGGAGCTCTTTAATCGCATCCCTGGTAGCATCTTGACTTGGTCCCGTGCACGGCACACATCTCAGGGATGATGACAGTTTTAAGCATCTCAATATCCTTCTCCCTATGAGCAAGGATAGCCTTTGTGCTCTTATGCTCCTTCGCCTCGGCGGAATGCAGGGACTTCCATTTTTCCCTCTGCTCAACCATGGCCTTATAGCCGCCCTCAAACTTGTTTCTCTCCTCCCGCAGCTTAGCAACATCAGCCAAGGCAGACTCAACCTTAGCTCTCTCGGCCAGTACCGCCTTCTCAGCGTCCTCCTTAAACTTTCGCTCAGCGAGGAAGTCCTTCATGGTGGCGAGGAAGTCCCTCTTCGTCCTCTCGGCCTCCTTCTTAGCAGGGGCAAGCTCAAGCCTAAGCCGTTCGAGCGCAGGGGCAGATTGAGCCATAAGCTTTTCTTGCTCGATAAGGCCGAGTCTTAGCTAGTTCACCCCACTTCACCACCTTTTGGCCAACTTTACGCCGTCCGCCCTGAGCTGATCGCAGGAAACCTTCTGGGATGAGGAGTCGGCGGTGACATTTTTATCGCCCGTCTGCACAGGCTGCTTCTCCAATTGCCGTTCAGTGAGAACGATGGGCGCGACGGCCGATCTATAAAAACCCGGACAAAGCATCCATGTCAACATTCATTGACATATCGAAAGCCTTGTCATCGAATGCCTAAAGAACCTGCTAAATCCGAGCCATGGGTTAGATCCGTACCAGTCTTAGCCTTCTTGGACAGAGGGCTGGCTGACCCCTTTTCTTTCTCGGCCTCGGTAACAGCAGCAGCGGCAGGCGTTGCCTCTTTTCTCTTATTTGAAGGAGGAGGACCCTCCACAACGGTGACGTCCTCTTCAACATCGACGACCACCTGCTCCTTTTGGACTACGGGGATTGGAGATCGGGTTGGAGTTGACGCCGTAGCCGCCGAAGACATTGCTTTTGGTTTTCGGCGCGGCACGTTACCGCCAATCTCTGCCTGAGTCGCTCCCACATCCATTGCCTTCAACGCCTGCTCCATAAGCTCGTGCGGGGTCGGTCTGCGATCACGTGGCGCGGCCTTAGGGTGCAGCTCAACAACTCTCCCGTCTCGGTCAAGTCCCAACTTGTTTAGAGTGGAGACGGAGAAATCCCGGCCAAATCGATCTGCAAGAAACAAAGCCAACAGTTAAGCAAAAGAAGTAAAACAAGGCTCAAATACAGAAGCATAAAAAGCAAAGGTGGGCCTCATACCGACCCCACTCACCCTGGCCGAGGGCCGGTATGAGGCCGACGTGGCAAAGCGGCTTGTCTTGAAGGGCGATCTGCGTCGGGGGCATCCATCCCCTCGGCGTGCCATCCTTCTCGGCCTCAAACATGCTCATTGCCCGCATTTCGTCCTCCTTAAGATAGACCTTCTTGGCGTCCATCTTAATCTTATTACGGGAGATATATCTATCATGCTCCCCCTGACTCTCACACCGCAAATTGACGCGGCTCTGGAAGGACCGGGGCAGTGGATAGTCCTCCGGAACCTCGACATATACCCACCGCCCCTTCCAGTATTTGCAAGATGTCAGCTTGGTAACGGTCACGTAACCCGGCTCCGTCTGCACGCTGTACCACCCCGTACCGCCTAGGGTAGTCTGCCGAAGATGATGGAGCCGGCGGAAAAGGTTCACCGTTAGGGCCTCCCCCTTAAAGAGACAAAGCCATACGAAGCCAATAATCGTCCTGATGGCCAACGGATGCAGTTGTGCCAAGGCGACGTTCATGGCTTTGATTATGGCCGCGACGTGTTCATTAAGAGGAAATCGGAGCCCATACTCCAGATGTCTGATGTACACGTCGATACAGCCTTCGGGAGGGCAACAGACTGCCTGATCACCCTCAGGGACAATAATTCTATACCCCCTGCCGAAGGAGTAATGGTCTTCAAAAAGTTCAGGCCCGGAGACAGAGGCGAACTTGTTTGTCCAAACGCGATCAGGATTGATCGAGCAGGCTTCGCCGTGCCACAAATCTACGCGGCCTCTCGGAATCGGTTGGGTCGCCTCATCATCGTCATCATCAAAATCCTCCAAAAATTTCTCATCAATTTCAGGAGAAGGCGACTTGCGACCCCCAAACCCTATCGGGGTGACAACCGGTGGCTCCCTGTTCATCGGGACGCGACGTTCGCCCGGAGTTGAGGTACTAGGCAGAGCATCAGCAGAAGACATGGTGACAACAAATACTTAACAAATAAAAGTTGGGAAAAATTTGTTTGTTTACCTTGGAAGAAAGTGTTACGCCGAGTAACGCTCTGAAAAATAAGAGAGAGAAAAACTCTTCGAAAAACTAGAGAGAGAAAATTTTTGAAGAAAATGAAGTTTGCAAGTCAAAATGAGGGGCACACTGCTCTAGTTATAGAGCAAAGCCCATTCAGTGGACCAATCAGAGCAAAGCCCATGAAGCGTCCACCAATCAGCACCAGGCCACGTGTCAAGCATGTAACCACGGAATGTCAATCGACATACAGTGACAAATCTTCTTTGACACGCTCCTTGGTATCTACTTGCTAACGGCCAGCTGATCAACAAAGCAAAGATAGCACCGGCCGGGGGCAATCAAAAGCATAAACGGCACGCTCAACCTTGGTCTCGGCCAGCGCCATTCTCTTTTCCACATTCGATGTCCATTACACAACCATGTGGAGGGGGGATATGGTACGGCCTGAACAGAACCAAGCCGAGGAAGAAGTTCGACATGCGCAGAATACGCTCAACACTCATCGAAGGTCCATACCACGACATAGACTTTGCTGGGGGCAAATTGATGGGGCATATTCTGCACCCGCTGACCGAGTCAACACATTGAGCAAGGTCAAAGCTAAAAGACAGCAAGTCAACATATTAACAAATTTAATCGAACCGACGACAATTGTCGGCTGTCACTGGGTCTCGGCTAGGCAACTAGCCGGCCGAGAAGCATATCCGCGTACTCACATCCAGTCCCCTCGGCATGGAGTCAACCAGGCCTGCCGGCCTGTCATGGGTCCCTCGGCCGAGGGTAAGATAGTCTTTCCACCTGCTACGACCACTTGGCCACTACGTGACAAAAGGTGAAAGTCTATAAATACTCATCATCTCCCATTGAGAAAACGATCCCAAACTATCTGAATATCATCTTAATCTGGTATAAACTCACTTATCTCTCTGCAATAATACTTTGCCAAGTTAACACACAACTTATCTCTTTAAGTTTACTGACTTGAGCGTCGGAGTGAGTACGCTCGGTACCAAGCCGAGCCCTCAGTTTGTTCATCTTTACAGGAGAGAGTGAAAGGAAGAGACAAGCAACGACATCATTCAAACAAGCTTAAGTGGTCACAATCCTGCTCCGGAATTACACCCGGAACAAAAATATTGACTGATATGATATGTATATATCTTAAAAAGAAAAGGTGTAAACTATTGATCGGGATTGAGGGAATAACATGTAACTAAATATACTAATTATAGTAGTTATTGTTAGTAATATATACGGAGTAAGTAATAGGCTAATAGCTAAAACATTGAGTTGTAAAGCATGTATCATTTTAGGTTTTGAAAACATTCACTTTTCTTTACGATTACACATGATAAATGGAACAATCATGTTGAGTTTGGGTTGGATTATTTCGAGTTTTCAGAAATACGGGTCAGATCGTTTCAGGCATACTGATCTTAGGTCTTTTATTATCAAGTTATTTGGAGATAATAATTAGTTTTTAATAATAAACATTCTAGCATGTCAAATTAAATCGGGTGAATTCGAATTACTGGTCAAGTTAGAGTCCTCTGTTCAAAATGTTGGATCGGGTTATCTTATTCTACAATATCTCATATGAAGGCTCTTTCCGTAAGAAAAATATATTTTACAATATTTAATATTTTAATCTAAAGACTTTAATGAAAATTAATGTTAACAAGCTCATGAGATAATCGTAAAAAAAAAAAGGATTATATTATAATCATTAGGTTCTATTTGAATACACTGTTATCATGTTGTGTTAACAAAACAAATTATGTAGTTAGGCAATATAAGCAATGCCAACTTATGATTTTTTTTAAAAGATAATTGTAAAATTTTGAATTATTATTGTTAATATATAAATTTGTTAAATATTCAATGTAATCAATATATTATTTGAACTTAAAATCTATAACGTGTGACCGATGGACCGTTAAGACATTGCGATCAATTAGTTCTTATTCACACAATAAAGTTAAAGTTTTGTTAATCTTCACCAAAATATTTTAATTTCATTTAACGTGAAACAATTTCTTTCAAATGCATGATTTACCCGGTCAAAATATCAGTTTAGAGACTTTAGACTTATCTAACAAGAGGAAGGACCGTATTTCAACAAACGCTCGAGTAATGAACCGTAATGCATTCTATATGAGTATATGCTACTCCCTCCGATCCAGACCAAAAGTAACATGGGCAAAAATGAAATATTTAAGAAAATGTACAAAAAGTAAGAGTAAAGAGGAAAAAAATAGGTGGGATATGTAATCGTGAGTTTAATTGTGGGTTAATAAGTGGATTTTATTGTTACGTACAATGTCCTTATTAGGTTCGACATCTACATTCTCTTCCTTGCAAACATTTGAATTTCATACCATAAATATAATTTGACACAAGACTTGACATATTTTTGATAAAAACAATCTTTAAATCACCATGCCCGTGCAATTTGCACGAGTTTAAAACTAGTTTTTCATCCTTGTAAATACAAATTCTTGCATCGTCATTAACAGTTGCGGAGCCAGAATTTACTGTTAGGGAGTGCTCAGCGGGGGACGAACAAGTAATGTTACTCCGTATAACATAAACTTGAAAAAAAAAATCGATAATTTTAACTAAAAATTTTATATTTTTCCTATGCCTACGGGGACAAGCACAGTGGTGGAGGTAGGTAGGGGGAAGGGGCTAACAAGGGCGCTCCCCGCAGATGAAATTTGCGAAGTTTATAATTAAAATTTTCGAAATTTTTTTGAGTGTACCTTATATAATTAATCATCAAAGCGTCTTGCTTGTGATGGGCTAATCCCGTCATAAGTTGAAGACCTCTCACAAAAAGGGAGAGAGGACAAGGTGGGGCATCCTCCATGTGCTTCTTCACTTGCCTCTCATGGGTATTTTGTGAGAGGAAATGGTATCCGTTTTCAGCTTGTGACGAATATCGCCGTCTTCAATGAGATTTTGTGATTAATTATTTGTCTTTCCAAGTTTAAATCCGTGGCGGCGGAGCTGCTGGATAAGTGCCCGTAAATCCGCCACTGATGCATAACCCACTTTTTTGAACTGGACAAAGAGTCCCACATTTTTAAGGCTATCAAAAGGAATATGACAAGTACAATTACGGCTGTTTGTCACTAAGTTAGAACAATGTTGTCAATTTTTTATATGATTTTGTATAGAAAGTGAGTGAAGATGAAATCTTTGTTTATTTTATGCTCTTGCCATTATAGCCTTATGATGCTAAAACTTCCAACTATAGTCAATATGTTTTACTAGTGAGTAGTGACTATAGCATTTTTTTATTTAAATATGATCAATGTGATCGATATAATTAGCATCTAATAAAACTTTAGTACATTTTTGATTTAGCATCTCCCTTACCACTAAACTAGTATAGATCCCGCGCGAATGCGCGGTTTTCTAGATAAATATATTAGAGAAACTAACAATTAGTAATAGTATTAACTTCAATTGAAATTTAATTATAAAATTTACTATTAATAATGTATAGTATTAAGAGGTAGAAAACATAAGGTTCAACACTTTTAATACTTGTCGCTTTTTATCAAAAAATAACATTTTATGTAATTTTTTTTCATAATAAATCTGTATATATATATTTAAATTTCGTCTATCAAAATGTTATACTTTTGATGGAATTCAGAGTCAAAATTTGTGAAGTAGGACTCCTAGAAAGAGAATGTAACCTTTGGTTTGAAACTTTGAATGAGGAGGAGTAAATGAAATTAAACAGAATGGCCCAATCGTAGATATTACATAATGAAGCCCAATTATAGAGTAATTTTCATTTAGGCGGGAAAATATTAGAGATCTCTTATTCTTTTAGTATAAGGGGGAAGAATAAAAATTCTCTTAGTTTTCCCTCCAAAAGACATCTAACTAAATAAGGTAACAAGTAAAAAAAAATTCATTACATTATTATATTTTCAATTAAATATATTCTTATAATTAAACTCTAATTTTTTAATTAAAATTCATATTTATGACTTTTTCATTAAATTCCATAATTTATTATGCAATCATTTCCATTTCCATAGATATTATTTTTCATCAGTTACACTCTAAAATTACGCAAACTTGCCTTTTATGCAGTCTTTAACATAATTATTGTCATCACTTACACCCTAAAACTACGTAAATCTGTTTCTTATATTATCCTTCATCAATTACAATCTAAATATGGTGTATATTTTAAAGGGCGAAATAATTTTTGTGTATTTTTTAATTAAAAATAAAAAAATATTAGTCTAATTATTCATAAATCATCTTTTTAAGTGCGTGGTATACTGTTTTTACCTGTTTTTGTTATAAGTTTTATACGCATTTTAATCAGATTTTACATTTTTACATTACTTAATTGTAATTTAATGTTATAAATTAGTTTCATGCAATGATATAGCATTATAGAGTTAATTTTTAAAATAAAATAAAAATGATTTAAGACTAAAATAACTTAACTTCAAGTGTTTTTTTATGGTAATAAACTT
Organism: Silene latifolia; assembly: GCF_048544455.1. Lineage (NCBI taxonomy): Eukaryota > Viridiplantae > Streptophyta > Magnoliopsida > Caryophyllales > Caryophyllaceae > Silene > Silene latifolia. The sequence goes on along the minus strand of NC_133537.1, from coordinate 10,640,996 downwards.
TTATTTTCTACCTCTTAATAAGATTATAATAGTACATTATAACATTAAAGGTACAGTTAATTTATGTAATTAATTTAATGAAAATGTCTCTTTATAAAACAAAACTAAAAAAAACACCGTGCTGTAGCACGAGAATCTACACTAGTTTATATTAATTGCGTAAAAAGATACGAGTAATTAATTTAACTTAACTGAACAAAACTCCCTGCAGTTTGTAGGAGTTAAGGCCTTGTTCTTTTGGACTGAAACGGATCTGATCTGAACTGAACTGAACTTATTGGATCTGAGCTGAACTTATAGGATCTAAACTGAACTTATAGGGTCTGAACTGAACTGAACTGAACTTATTGCATCTGAACTGAACTTATAATATCTAAACTGAAGTTATCTTATAGTATCTGAACTGCACTGAACTTATAGGATCTGAGCTGAACTTACACGATTCAAATTTAAATTAACTTAAATTAATTTAACTTAAATATTATTATTATTATTATTGTTCTTGTTATTCTTGTTCTTGTTGTTATTTTTATTATTATTATTATTATTATTATTATTATTATTATTATTATTATTATTATTATAAAAAACGCAAACTTTTATTGAGATTAAACAAAAAATTTACAAGAAATTAGTGGGCAATCAACAAAGAACATTGAAAAGAAAATATAGTCTAAAACACAAGGTAAGATAATAACATTTTTCCGCTTTATATACATTTGTTTGTTCATACATTATACTACGATTAAATTACGATAAAAAAATAATGAGAAGAGTGATAATTTTGTTTTAAAAATAATAATTTATATATGTATTGAATAATTAATGTCAAATGTTTTTGCATCGGTTTTAAAAATAATACTCCAAATATAACTTGTCTTAACTAAATTTATAGAATCTGAACTGAACTGAACTTATAGGATCTGAACTGAACTGAACTTATAAGATCTGAACTGAACTGCACTTATAGGATCTGATCTGAACTGAATTGAACTTATAGGATCTGAACTGAACTTATAAGATCTGATCTGAACTAAACTGAACTTATAGGATCTGAAGTGAATTTAAATTAAGTGACTTTAAATCCAAATGAACGGGACCTTATAGTCCCTCATATTCACAATAAACTTCATTTTTCATTTTGACACAAAAATTAAGGAAACATACTACCCCACCATATAAATAAATTTGGACCACACAAATACACTATCCCGCCATACAATTAAATTTAAACCACATAAACACTTATAAAAAAGGAAATAGGGAAGTTATAGTGAATAGACGGAAAAGAAAATATGGAATTTTATATTAAATAGGAGGGAGTATATAGCTCATAAAGTACTTTATTTTTCCATGAATTTGACAACCAATAAAAAACTTACTCGTATTATATTTAGTCATTTCACGTGAACTAAATTGGCAATTAATAGCCTATAGCACTAGTTGTATAACAACTTATAAAAAAAAAGGAATCATAATCATTAAAAAAATCAAAAATAACTGAAAATTAGGAGAAATGTAATAGTGTTCATCCACATGTTGATTTATTTACTACTCCCTCCACTTTTTTATATATGACGTTTTGCATTTACGAGGTAAGCCTTTGACTTTAATATTTACAAAAATATATTTGTTCAAAAAATAGGAAAGTGTAAATTATTAAGTGTACATTTTAAATAGGAAAGTATAAATTATTATTATGAATGGAGTATAAATATAGCAATAAATCTTTCTTAAGATTTTAAAATATATTTGTCTTAAGATTAAAACGTTCAAATATATATCATTTGCTAAAATATAGACATTTTATTTTTATCTTATCTAAAAGGCGTTAAATTTAACCCCTCTTAAACATAGGACGTATACTCGGAATAGTTTTCTCGAGAATTTGTGTTAAAATAGATGTCGATAGCCATACAGTGGATGCAGAGTACGTTTAGTACACTGAGTATATCTTAACGTCACTGAAGACGTTGTTGCTAAGAAATCTATCCACATGTGAGAAAGTATATCATAAATAAATAATGTGGGTACAGTTATTATGAAAAAGGTTGTAGGCCATAAATTATGTCGACAGAACCATTTATACGTGTTTCCATTAAGTGTGCACTCAGTGTTCCGACAATCGGTCTATTTTAAGATGGCTATTTCTTCAATTTATGGATTATACAACCAATTATTAGTTGTATAGGTTGTACGGTGTAGAATTTGAGTTTTGTGATAAAGTATTTGAGCTTTATGTTAAATAATATGAGCTTTATTATAAAGTATTGAACTCATCCATTTACACATTAAAAACATGAACTTTGAATTAGCTCATAAAAAATACATATAAGCTCGGATTCTTATACCTTGGTTGTACAATGCTTATAGTACAACTATATGTATAATCCTATTTGTGGTATTTCTGTCATAAAATTAAAACGGGTAAATAAAATCTATCTTAGTGTTAGAATATAAACCCACGTGTAAGGTATCCTACTGGAGGGCCTTTTGAAGATTCGTTAATTTCTTCACTGGTGCGCTCCCATGGTTTCGCCTTGAGTTTTGAAGGGACTTCACATGTGAGGGGGCATGTTAAAATATAAAACCACCTGCATGTGTCTGTCCCACATTGTTGAAGAAAGAGAGACTCCTATTGCCAATGATTTTAGGATGGAACTAGGGATGTCAATTTCACCCGAATTCGATTAAAATCCGATCCACCCAATCCTAAAAGATAGATGAAAACCCGACTTAAACGGATGGTGGATGGATGACGGATGATGGACGATAGATGGGTTGGATGAAGGAATTTCACCCGCCATCCATCCATCACCAGATTTTATTATTATTTTTTATTTAATGTTTTTTACATATAACACATTATTAAGTATAAAAATATGTTTTCATATTTTTATACTCTCAATATAGATATCTTGTGAACTTACTCACTAGAAAGTTAAACTAAAATAATAATCTAAATTTATTTTTGTAGAGAATAAAAATCATCATTTTTTAAACTTGAAACATATTTACACAACACCTGTTTATCACCCGATCCACCAGTTTCATCTATGGATGATGAATGGATGGATGATATGTTTCACGGATAACGGGCGGGTTGGATGAGATTTTAAAAAGGACGGATAGATGACGGACGAGATTTCACCCGACCCGAACCCGATCCATTGACATCCCTAAATGGAACATCATTTGTGTTGTCGAGTGGTACGTCCTCTGTTTAGGTGTGACCCGACTCGTTTGAATGTTCTAACACTTAGAATTTAGATAGATTAGATAAGCTTTTGTCAATCTTTGTCTGTTTTGCATTGATTTGTGATGTTTATTCTACTTGACTCGTTTTAAGTTTATCATTGTTCCGGGTATAATTCCAGAGCAGGTATTTGTTACCACTCGTAGCTAGTAGAATAATGTCCTTGTTTGAATCCTCCTTGCGGTCTCCTGAAACGATGAACAAACTGAGGGCTCGGCTTTGGCCGAGCGTACTCACTCCGACGCTCAAGTTAGTAAACTTAGAGAGAAGTTGTTGTTACTTGGCTAAGAGTGTATTGTAGAGAGATAAGGAAGATATTAGCAGATGAATAGTGGTTATTAGGTTAATTTGTGGATCCTCTCCTCAATGAAGGTTGGGGAGTATTTATAGGCATTCACCTTTTGTCACGTAGTGGCCAGGTGGCCAAGTGGCTATCAGGTGAAAAGACCGTTGTACCCTCGGCCGATGGACCTGTGGTAGGCTCGCCGAGGGTCTTGGATATGAGTCGCGGTTGTGTCCCTGGCTAGTTGTCCGGCCGAGACCCAGTGACAAGGCCGATGGGCTCCATCGGCTAGGGCCGCCTAAGTCGTTGACTTTACTGTGGATACCCTTGACCTTGCTCAATATTGTTGACTTGGTCAGCGGTGCAGAATATGCCCCATCAATTTGCCCCCAGCGTAGTCTATGCCGTGGTATGGGCTCCGATGTATGTTGAGCGTATATTCTGCGGAAGTATTTTTGCAAAATTTCTGGTATCGGCTTCTTCTGAAGCATCGGCGTGGTTCTTGTTAGGCCGTACCATATCCCCCTCCACATGGATGCGTAAGGGCATCGATGTGGAAAAGAAGGTGACGCTGGCCGAGACCAGGGCCGAGAGTGCTTGGTTATTTTTGATTGCCCCGGCCGTGCTTCCCGGCTTGGTCGATTAGTGGGCCGGCGGAGAGCAGGTACTTAGGAACTTGTTGAGGGAGATGAACAGGCGAAGAGATGTGAATGGGCGTGTTGAATACGCTTGGTAATCGTAGCATTGATTGACATTCAATCAAGGTAACGATTGACATTCCGTGGTTGCATGTCCGACACGTGTCGTTCGTCGCTGATTGGTTGACGCTTCATGGGCTTTTCCCTATAAATAGGGCAGTTTAATCCGTGATTTTGGCCATTACTTTCATTTCCTCAAATTTTCGAAAATTTTCTCCCAAAATCTTCATCTCTCTAAACTTTCAAGGGCTTTCTTTTCTTCCAATCTTCGGTCTTCGATCCGTCGAGTGTATTTCTTCAAGGTAATCAAACAAATTCTTTTTTATCTTGTTAGTAATTTCTTTGTGAACATGTCTTCTCACGATCTTTGGACCTAGTAAACTGCGTCGGGGGCCCTAGGTCTCCTTCTCCTGAAGTTGATCCTCAAATTCTTGAGGAATGGGAGGACTACGATTCCTATGGCGATTTTGGTGATGATTTCGGTGATGAAGTGGAAAAGCCCCGTCGTAATGAAGGGAGGCGATCGTTATGGATCACGGCAACGCCTGTAAGGTCCGTCTTGACCGTGCTTGGACTCATAAGCTCGCTACTTGATTGTTCAAAGAGAAATTCTTCGAGGGCCATTTTTTCTTCGGTAGGGGATACGAAATTGTTATCCCTGAGGAGGGTCAGGCCGTCTGTTGCCCTCCACCGGGCCATACCGGCGTATATATGCAGCATTTGGAGTATGGGCTCCGGTTTCCGCTGAATGGGTACGTTATGGCCATTATTAGAGCCATGAACGTTGCCGTTGCACAACTGCACCCGTTGGCTATGAGGACCATAATCGGCTTTGTCTGGCTTTGTCTCTTCAAGGGAGAGGCCCCAACGGTGAATTTATTCCGCCGGCTTCACCATCTCAAACCATTTTCTGGCCGCGTCGGATGGTACAGTGTGGAGATGGAGTCGGGTTATGTCTCTGTTAACAAACTTTCTTCTTGCAAGGACTGGCAAGGTCGGTGGGTGTACGTTAAGGTGCCGGATGACTATCCGCTGCCCTGCTTTTTCCAGCACCGAGTTAACTTGCGGTGTGAGACTCAGGCGGAGCACGATAGATGGGTTTCCCGGAAGAAGCTCAAAATGGATGCTAGCAGTGTCTATCTCCAGGACGATGAGAGGCTAGCAATGAGGCTCTTTGAGGTGGACAAGAGTGGGGTGCTGAAAAGATGGATTCCTCCGACGCAGATCATCCTTCAGGATGAGCCGCTCTGCCATGTCGGCCTCATACCGGCCCTAGCACAGGGTGAGTGGGGTCGGTGTGAGGCCCATCGCCGTTCTTAATGCTCTTGCTCCTCGAACTCCGGTTTATTTCCTCTACTTAACTCTTGCTTTGTTTCTTTCGCAGACCACTTTGGAAAGGGCTTGTCTGAGGATCTTCTCCAGAGAATGAGGCTGCACAAAGATGGGACCGTTGCCAACTTGCATCCCAAGGCTCAAACCCACGACCGTAGGAGGTCGCCGAGTGATCTTATGGAGCAGCGGCTGAGGGGCTTGAGCGTGGAGGAGGCTCAGGCGAAGGTTATTAGCGGCGTTGTTCGTCGGACGCGGAAAACAGTGTCTTCGGCGGCGAGGGCGTCGACGCTGGTTCCAACTCCCACCCCCCCTTCTAAAAAGGTGGAGGTTGTTGATATTCCTTCCGAGGGGGACTCCGATGCGGAGGAATCTCCCCTTATCCGAAAGAGGAAGGAGGCGACCTCTACCGTTGGCAAGGAAGTGCCTCCTCCGGCCAAGAAGGCGAAGCACGGTACCTATTCATTCCGTGGCTTAAATTTAGCCGAGTCATTGGGTGCTCCCGATGACAGGCTTCCCGACATGTCGATATATGTTGATACGCGTCTTTATTAAATTTTTGTAGGCCAGGCCGCCAGGCTACTCTCGTTAGGCGGCGGTGGAGGGGACCTCTCGCGCAGTTGGTGATCAAGGCGTCACCGTCAACCCTTCATCCCGAAAGGCTTCCTCCTCCCGGCCCGCAGGTTGGGGTCGGGATTGTTACCACCGTCCCTTCATCCCGGAAGGCTTCGTCTCCCGACTTATAGAGGAAGGCACGAAGCTAATTAGGGAGCTTGCGAGGTGGAACGTGGTTACCATTTGCTCGTCTCATGGAGCAGGGGAGAAGGTCGTGGCTCGAGCCGTTCATGAGCGTAATGCCGCTAAGCAAGTGTGGTCGCGTCGGCAAAGCCGGGTCTTCTCAATGAGCGGAAGCTTAGGGAGATCTTTGAGAAGGCGCTCTTGGGCGAGAGAAAACTCGGGGAGGACGCTGAAAAAGAGGTCCTTCTTTGAGAGAGCCAAGGCCGAGGCTGCGGCAGCCGAGGCCGCGAAGCTGCGAAGCCGGGAGAAATGTAACCATGTTCGGGCGTGCGACCTCTATCTCCAAAGCAGAGGAACGAATCGAGGGCCTGTTTAAGGCCCAGGCGGAGGTGGTTCGGGGCAAAGAGGCCATCATCAAGCAGAAGGAGGAGGACATTGAGATGCTCCAAACCGTCATGCTCCCCAACCTGTGCGCTGAGTTTCGGGACTTGGCCGAAGGAGCTGCTAGGGAAGTGATCGGGGAGCTTTACCCTCTTGATGGTTCCTTTCCGTGGGGCAAATATGACGAGCCGCGAGGATAAGCTCGAGGCTAAGGAGAATGCCGTGGCGGAGAGGGCCAAGGAGGCGGTGAGGGCGAAGATTGAGAAGGAGGCGGCCGCGGAGAGAGCTGCTCTTGCTGAGAAGGCTAAGGCGGCCAAGGAGGAAGCTGATAGAATGAGGGCGGCTGATGACGCCGAGGCCAAAGCCGAGGTCGCTAGGAAAGCTCCGGGTTGCCCATTGAAGAGGATGCGGCTACATCGTTGCGATGGTAAGCGAACGAGCATAGGGGCTCGCTTGATGAGAACAAGTTTACTGAAGATCTGCCTCAGCTCCTCACATACTACCATGTGCTGCTTGATGAGAACAAGTTTACAGCAGATCTGCTTCAGCTGCTCGGGAGTCAATTGTTAAACCCTTCCTCCCTGCCATCTTTTGGTGCTTCAGATGATACTTTGTAATTTTTGCTTTTCTTTCCTTGTATTTTGTACAACTTTGGTAGGTTGTGTTTCGGCTTACCCCAATGGGGACGGCCGTCGTCTGCATTCTTTCCACCTGTATCCTGTTATTATTTAATAAGAGTTTGCTTCCCTTGCCTTCGGCATGCCGAGGTCTTTACCTTTTTTTTTTTTTTTTTTTTTTTTTTTTTTTTTTTTGAGCGTTTCAATGGTATTTAGTGTTTCCACTTTGCCTCTGGCTTGGCCGAGGTCTTTTCTCGTTTTTGTCTGAGTTGCCCTCTTTCGTCATTAATTGAGCGTCTCTTTTTGTTTCCGACTTAGCTTGGCCGTGGTGGTTTAGAGTGTGTATCTCAACTGTTTTTAACGTTTTTAAGGCATTTTGATTGTTTATCAACTGCGCTGGCCGCGACCCGTCGCGGTAATACGCTTCTCGATAGAGATTGCGCTCTTGTCGATGCACGGTAAAAGAGTCGGCGTCCGGATAGCGTGTTCGCGTGCGTCTACCACTTTAAGTGATCTCTTAAGCGTCTACTATTTGGGGTGACTGCCACAGCACTACATTTCTTCATGGGGACCACCGCTCTTGTCTATGACATGATGTGAGTAGCGTCCGGATAAGCGTGTTACGCGGCGTCTACCACTTTAAGTGACTGCCAGGCGTCTACTATTTGGGGTGATCGCCACAAAGACTACATTTCTTCATAACGATCGCCGCTCTTGTCGAATCGACAGTATGAGACGGCGTCGCTTCTTTTCAACGATGCGCTCTTGTCGAATCGACAGATGAGACGGCGTCGGCTTCTTTCAACGATCGCTCTTGTCGAATCGAAAGTATGAGACGGCGTCGGCTTTCTTTCAACGATTGCCGCTCTTGTCGAATCGACGTATGAGACGGCGTCGGCTTCTTTCAACGATCGCCGCTCTTGTCGAATCGACGATGTATGAGACGGCGTCGGCTTCTTTCAACGATCGCCGCTCTTGTCGAATCGACAGATGAGACGGCGTCGGCTTCTTTCAACGATCGCCGCTCTTGTCGAATCGACAGATATGAGACGGCGTCGGCTTCTTTCAACGATTGCCGCTCTTGTCGAATCGACGGTATGAGACGGCGTCGGCTTCTTTCAACGATCCGCTCTTGTCGAATCGACGGTATGAGACGGCGTCGGCTTCTTGATGGCGTCTAGCCGAAAAAAATGAACATTTTGATGAAAGACTTGGTCGTTTTTACATTCGATATTGACATGCGTCGGGGTGCCCACACTGTTTTGGGCACCTCCGGCGCTATCTGAGGTCTATCAATTTCCTAATGCCTCATTAGGCGCTCTTCCCCGTCACCGTCGGTTGCATCCATAAGGTCGCCCTTTGGTTGTGAGGATGAGCTTTTCCCTTTCTCCGACTGCTTTGCCACTTTGAGGGATTGCATGTTGCATCCTCTGGCAGATATCTGGATGTTGACCACCTCGTCCTTCTCGTCTTTGGAGACGAGCTTATGCGCTTCCCCCCGGTCCGAGACATACATTAGTGTCAGGGCCCGGATGGACATCACTGCGTCGGCATCGCTCAGAGTAACTCGGCCTATCAGGGCGTTGTAGGCGGATGAGCCGTTGATGACGACGAACTCGGCTAGGACATTCTTGGCCGCATTCCCCTCGCCGAACATCACCGGGAGTCTGATTGAACCCAGGGGTACCAGGCCAGCCCCGGAGAAGCTGTATAGTGGATGGATGCAGGGGCTCAAGTCCTTGAGTCTAAGGCCGAGGCTGTGAAAGCACTCCTAAACATGATGTTCGTGTAGGCGCCTGTGTCAATCAGACACCTCTTTACCGGTGGTTGGATATGTCCAAGTTGACTACCGGTCGCTGTGAGGGGCGATGATTCCCTCGTAGTCTTTCCCTCCAATAGTCATATCGGGAATGCTGGAGGCGGGGGTCGTTGTGTTGGGCACAAAGTTGATGGCCTGATACAGCTCGTTCAGGTGCCGTTTGTGCCCGTGAGCCGACCCACCGTTCTCGTTACCTCCGATGACTACGTGGATGACTCCTATCCGTTGAAAGACGGATTTCTTATCTGGCCCCGGGCGTCGGTCTTGGCCTTTGGCCACATACTTGTCGAGGCACCCTTTCGGATTAGCTCTTCAATGGCATTCTTCGAGTGCCGGCGATTGTCGATGAGGTGGCCGGGCGCAACCGTGGTACTCGCGATCTTGGTTTGCGTCACCACCGTCTCCTTTTGGCTTGGGAGGCCGCTCCCACTTCTGGCCCTCGTTTCTGCTCAGGGCGAAAACCTCGGCGGCCGATGTGACCAGAGGGGTTTTATCGTGGTAATGCCTTTGGTAAAACATTCCCGAACTCCCCCCGGCGCCCGCCTTGTCCTGCTTCCTGGCGGATCTATCAGACCGTGACCTGTTATTGTCACGGCGTTTCTCATCAGACCGCGACCTGTTAGTGTCGCGGCGTCTCTCATCCGGGCTGTCATCCCGGCGGATTTTCTTCTCTGAGGTCTCGGCCTCGCTGGGGCCTACCCAGGTCTTGTGGTAATCCTCCACCTTGATGGCCTGGTCGGCCATCTTCCGGGCGGCGTCCATGCCCAGGCCCCCGTGCTTGATGAGCTCGTCTTTTAGGTTTCCCTTTGGGAGGCCCTTCATTAGTGCGAACGCCGCCAGTTCGGGGTTGATCTCCCGAATCTGCTGTACCCTGTCTTCGAACCTCTTCACATAGCCTCGTAGGGATTCGCCCTCCTCCTGTTTGATAGTTAGGAGGTCTGATGTCTCCACGGCCCTCCTTTTGTTACAAGAGTACTGGGCCAAGAAGGCGTCCTTTAGGTCGGCGAAACAGTATATTGAGCCGTCGGGAAGCCCTTTGTACCAACTCTGAGCCATCCCATGCAGAGTCGTCGGGAAGACCCGGCACCAGACCTCATCGGGCTGCTCCCATACCGACATGTGAGACTCAAAGGCCTCGGCGTGGTCGGTTGGGTCACTATCTCCTTTGTATGTGAGCGCCGGCAACTTCAGCTTGGGTGGCACGGCGGTATCTAGGACATAGTCACTGAGGGGCTGTTTGACCACGTGTCGAATGACACGCGGCGACCGACTCCTCGCATTCCTAGTCCGGCTTCTCTCCTCGTAGCGGGAAGGACTCCTTCTCCGACTTGGGCTTCTTCTCCGACTTGGGCTTCTTCTCCGACTCGGGCTTCTTCTCCGACTCTCCTGAGTCGGGCTTCGCTGGTTCCCCCGGGGTGTGCCTCGTCGGTGCTGCGGCGACGCTGTCCTCTCCCGAGTGCGAGAAGGACTTATGTTTACCACGACCACCTTGGGCTCCTCCGGCGTCTTGATAGGGTCTGCTTCTCCCAGTGCTCGTTCAAGTTTCTTGGAGTCACGTTACGGCCCTGGTTTCTTGGACGGTTTCCGCCGCTCTTGTCGGCGTGACGGCTGAGTTGGCGTACTCCCAATTAGGTCCGGGAGTGTCTTCGGTTTTACGCTAACCACCACTGTCCCATAATGGTGACCTGGTTGACGGGCGGCGGTGTGTCCGGTGTTATCGGCATTCAATTCGGTTGGATTACTCCGCCGGTGGAGGGTTGCAATACTCGAGAATGGTGAAATGTATCATCCTGGTGTAGCTCGGTTTAAGTCGGTTACGACTACTTGTTGTTTTGACATCTTCTTAGCTTTTGGGGTGGGTTTTTCTTGTGTTTTTGTTTTTGTTGTTTGGGAATGAATGTGACTAGCTTCTAGTGTCTTTCCCCACAGACGGCGCCAATTGTTCCGGGTATAATTCCAGAGCAGGTATTTGTTACCACTCGTAGCTAGTAGAATAATGTCCTTGCTTGAATCCTCCTTGCGGTCTCCTGAAACGATGAACAAACTGAGGGCTCGGCTTTGGCCGAGCGTACTCACTCCGACGCTCAAGTTAGTAAACTTAGAGAGAAGTTGTTGTTACTTGGCTAAGAGTGTATTGTAGAGAGATAAGGAAGATATTACCAGATGAATAGTGGTTATTAGGTTAATTTGTGGATCCTCTCTCCTCAATGAAGGTTGGGGGGGGAGTATTTATAGCATTCACCTTTTGTCACGTAGTGGCCGGGTGGCCAAGTGGCTATCGGTGAAAAGAGCAGTTGTACCCTCGGCCGATGGACCTGTGGTAGGCTCGCCGAGGGTCTTGGATATGAGTACGCGGATTGTGTCCCTGGCTAGTTGTCCGGCCGAGACCAGTGTGATGAGCCGATGGGCTCCATCGGCTAGGCTGTCTAAGTCGTTGACTTTACTGTGGATACCCTTGACCTTGCTCAATATTGTTGACTTGGTCAGCGGTGCAGAATATGCCCCATCAATCATGAATATAACTATTTTAAACAAGAATTTGTGAAGTTTGAAAACACGTGTGCATAAAATTACTTGATGGAAAGCATTTTACATTGTTCAAATATAGGCATACGGCTGCAAAAAAAAATAAAAATAAAATAAAAAAAATAAAAAAATAAAAAAATAAAAATAAAAATAAAAAAAGGCATACAACAGTAATCAATCACTTGGAGAAACCTTGTCCCATTCGAATCATCTAGCTTAGTTAGTAGTAGCTTGGCTTAAGAATTGACCGGACCAAACCTAGCCCAGTTCAAACTTTGTTAGATCGGATATTAACTTATTAGCAATCTCGAAGTGATTATCAATACACCGAAGAAAAAAAATCCCAAAAATTGACTGTTAATAAACACGAACGTGAAATGACTCAATCCCTACACAGTATCTGACGCACATGAACATGACTAGAACCTTGATTCGAATGACATGCTTGCTAGGTCTAGACGTCAATTCTTCATTCAGCAATGTCTTGAATGATATAGTTCGACATTTCAACATTTTGTTTAGTCCAATTCATTTTTGTTCTTCATTTGAGTTCACTCCGTTTGAGTTCAAATTAATTCCGATAAGTTCAATTTAAATTTCGACAATTTTAGTACAAAAGAACAAGACCTAAATCTAGCCAACGTATAAAGACCTGAAGGACACAGTCATAGGAGATTTATTTGTTTTATTTCTCATAAAAAAACAATATTTCAGAAGCTAATTACAAAACACGAAACTAATCACATCCCAGAAAAAGAATGCAAAACTTGTCGTTCAACGAGATCACAAGAGTTGCTACTTACTACAAATAAAAACAGATGTGAGAAACCGCGATCCAGGGTGAAACACGTAACTACAGATCGACAAGCTAAAATAGCAAAAAAAAAAAAAAAAAAAAAAAAAAAAAAAAAAAAACTCAGGAATCCTCTAAGCCAGAAAATATAGGAACTATTACTACAGGGCATCTTCAGAAACCCGGTTAACATTACCTATGTGGGAAAATCAACAATGAAATCTTTCACCTGTCACAAATGATGCCTACTAGTAATTATCGACGATCAACCTATATATTTAATATACAGTCTCGAAAAACCACGGCCTCCATGTTCTCGACATTCCTGGGAAATTTGATATGACTCACCTAGGAACAAGTATCTCAAGGGAACCGAAATCACAGGTCATGTTCCTTAGCAGGGAGCGCCACTACGATGCTGTCTGCCTTTGGTAGGTCTACATTCATAGGCTCCATGGAAGATGTGGACCGTTTTTTCTGGTCTTTTCGTGACATTTCTAAATTGGGATCACCCTTTTCTAACATGGACTTTGCTACATTTTCTCCTGGTAACAGCAGCTTTATTTGTTCATGGGTCGGGTTTATAAGACCGTCTGCTTGGTCCCTTGACGTAGGGGTGGTTTCCATTTTCTCGGTTGTATGGGGGCCCTGGTCCACCCTTAGCTCCATTTGATCATCTCGAGATAGGGTTGAGTCTACTTTGTCTGCAGCCCGTGTGGCGGTTAAGGATTGGATTGAGTTATTGTGGTCTGCATGAGTTTCGTCACCGCTGTATTCAGAAAGTAGATCCATGAATTCGTTAAGGAGTCTCTGTAGTTTTCTATTTGATGCCAGGGCCGGAAGGATGTCGTCTCCCAACAGTTTGTGTTTTTTCAATCCCTGTAGAGAAACAATAAACCTAATTATCTTCGTTTGAACTTAAAAAGGCGAGCACACTTGGGCACGAGGGGAAATCACTATGAGGGGTTGATTCGTTGAACCATTCTCTGAATTTCATTGATTTTGATTTTGTGAATGAAAAATGTACGCAGGATGTAAACACGGGGAAAAAGAAAATAAGGAAGGAAACGGCCTTACAAGAACACAAGGATTCCATGCAATGTCCTTCTGATCTACTGCACCACCCATTCCAGTAGGAGGTCCAAGAAAACTTTCACAAAGCTCACGTAATCGGGACTCATCTGCTTCTCTGCAAATTCCAGAAAAACAGATGGCAAATAAATATACGCGGAATTAATACTGGTACTCTTACTAAAGCTACTTGCACTCCATGTGAGAAATACACGTTACTATGCACTCTCTTTCACAGGAGGACAGGACTGGAAGAGTGCCAACAGCGCCATTAAAAAGAAGCTTCGTAATAAAACAAATTGGAAAATTTCTTGTACAACCACACCAATAAATCAGGAAAAAACACACTGAAGTAAAGCCAACAAACCTTGCGAGGTATCGGACATATGACAGAAGACACTGGCGATACTCATTAGGAGATTTCAAAGCCAGGGCTGATGCCAACTGAGCCTCCAAATGAGCACGTGTTTGCAGGCCATCATCAGCCACCCTAGAAAAGGAAGAAACACATGAATTAGGACTCCAAATTCAAACACCTCCCCAATGCCAGATTTAAAACGGGAACGGTAAATTAGAGATACTGCCTCCATCCCAAAATCATCTCGAGCAGTTAGCAACAGGTGCCTTAGTTATCATTCATGCAATGCCTTGTACAGTCAACATGAGAAAAAAGTTGCAAAACACATGCATGACATACCTACTCCAACCTGGCTTTCTAGCCAAAAATTTCCGTATGTCAACCTGCAATGCAGCAAGCTCGCCACTCTGAGAAGACCCCAAGTTCCAGGAGCTTGCATAATTTGAGGCAGGGAAAGTATCATCAGCTACTCGAAGCCAGCACTTGAGGCTCATATCAAACAGAAAAGCATGGCGAGTGGCCAATATAACAAGAGGCGAGCCACATATTGATAGTTTTGCGTGTATTATTTTGATAGTAGCTGAAAAGAACACGGGAAGATGTCAGAATCTGAAACCTAAAACCTATATCTGCTGGCAATAAATTAAAGAAGGATTATCAATTTTGACGATAGATCTTGTGCATACCTGCATCTTTCTGGGATGCATTAGGATCTGCAGTAATCAAGGACATCAATGAGTCTTGGAGAAGACAGGCCCTACGAAATAAATCCCATACATACACAGAACCCTTTTTTGTGACCAGCAATAATTTCCAGCATTCATCACAGTCTACAAATACTGCAGCAGAGCCCGTCATCATCATTGGCATAGCACGCCTTCCACACTTTGTGTATACCTTTTACGTGTAAACAGCAAGAGAAGATTTAGATTGACATCTCCTCTTAAACAAACATTCTCACCTAAACAGATGATCTAGCTCGCGCAGAAAGCACAAGTGCGGACTAGGAGATATTAAATCTATGACACTCCTGTGCACATAGCATTCTAATTTATATATACTACTAAATATTCATGTACAACAACAGCAACAAAGCCTAAATCCCAAATTGATTAGGGGTCAAGTAACATGAATCAACATTTGATTCAATACATGTATATTTTGTTACATCTTTAGCTTTCTGCAATATAGACACGGAATTGAAGACTAAGCCCTTAATTCCTCCACTGCAAATCACCATCCTAAACAAGCTAACAGGTTCTACCTACGATCATCATCACAATAGTTTGGCAAAAACAAATGTATTTGGAAGTTGACTTCAAATATACAGTTATAGACCTTCCATAAATATACTAGTAAACTGGAAATATGACATAAACAGAAGATTTAACTTTAGATACACAAAAATATTAACGGTAAGCCTAAACATGGATATACCTGTAGGCAACCTTCTTCACACCCAACAGCCCAAAAATTGGCATTCCCAGCTAAGACTGAGACCTTCCCAGATATACGGTCACTCCATAGTGTTTCTTTTCCTCTGGTGCAAATTAGTTCTGTCTCCTTCATCAATGATGTGCTGCCCATGCCAGCAATGTCACTAACAGCATGTTCTCTTGGACGAGCTTCCAAAGTAACTGCCATTGCATCGGCACCCTCTTTTTTATCTACTATTCTTATAGAAAGCTTGCCATTGATAGCGTTTGAAGAGCTAGATGCTCTAGCACTCTCAGAGGACTCAACCAAAACATCATCTCTACCTGAAGAAGGTGGAACCCGTTCTATAACCAAGCTTTCACTAAAGCTAGCCCTAGCAGTGACCCCAGTGCGTTCCTTCAAGTCCAACCCAGTTCCCATGGTTCTCTTTATAGAGACCTCGTTATTAGTAATAATATCCTTTCTGCCATCAGAAGATGGCAGAGAAAACTCAGGTGCAACGTTTTCTTGAGGGGGAGGCACGCCAACTGGTTCCGGAATTATTCTTTTTCGGCCATCGGGACGTCTGTACTCTTTTTGCTTCACGGGAACAGAAACTCGGGCTGATGTCGACACTTTGTTTAAACCATCGGAACTAATGTCTCCAGTTTTCTTCCCATTGTCGAGATGTGACTCGGGAACTTTTGGTGTGGACCCCAAGTCAGAGGAAGGCTTTGGAGCTACATGCTCGAGCGGAATATCCCTGGTAACTTTTTTGTTGGTCGTCTGCTTTGCAGCAGCTGCTTCAAGCAATAATTGTGCAGGGCTTTCAGCCAAGTTAGCCTGTCGGCCACGAACATCACCATAACGGCTTTTTTTCAACTCATCCTGTTCTTCATCTGTCAGCCTCTGACCTATTTCTTTTACTTCAAAATGAAAGGTAGCAACTGAACCATCCAAAGAACATGCAAAGAGGGAATATCCATCCGGGCTCCTGTTTTTGGACAGATAAAAAAGGCAAGTGAGACAGTGTGACATGACAAACAAAACAACAAACGAGTTAGGAGTAAAATTCCTAACAGATTGTATCTATAGTTTGCGAAAAGTACACAAGAAGTTACCAAGATAAATCAACAACGCTTTGGGTAAAGAAATGCTTAGCCACAAATAGGGGACGTGGACTTGCGGTTGTCCAGACAGTTATCGTACGATCCTGACTGCCGATAGCTATAACATTATAGGGCTGTAATTCTTTTCCTCCAGTCTTGGAGGCCCCATTAGACCATCCAGCAGATGAAGTTTTAACATCCTGAGCACTGGAGGAATTTTTTCTAAACATGGAATGATTGAACTTCACAACTATAACAGGGGCATTGTGTCCCAAGAAGTCAAAAGTGGCCGCCCATTCCCCTCTTTCTAGTACAGGTGCGGAATGCCGGGGTTTTTGAAAGCCATGTGTTGTAGTTATAAAGTGACCGCAAGGAGACCATCCTAGTCGCCTAAAGAATGTTGATCCAAGCTGTAAAACACAGTAGTCATCAGAAATCGAGATGTAAACCCTCTTTTGACAGCCAACGTAAAAAAAAACAAATGAAAAAGAGAGCTTAACAATGAGCAAAGACCATACCGATTTGGCCCAGTGGCCTTCAGTCTTGTGGGCAAGACTCCAGTCACTCGTTCTCCATATGATAACTGTCTTATCATCTGATTGACTCGCTATGAACGAGCCAATGGGATCCCAAGTAACACCTTTCACCAAGCTAGAGTGACCCCTAAGAACTGCAGTGCACATACCATTACCCATATTCCAAATGTGTATTGTATTGTCTAGACTTCCACTTGCCAACATTGAATCATCTGGGGACCAATTAAGATCCACCTACTTTGTACATGAAAGAACACACAGCTTAGACCGACTCAAGCACAGGGTAAGTATTATTCCAGAAACAATCAATACCAGTAGAACATTAGACATAATTTAGGAACCGGTCGGCACACCATTTATTTAGCAGATAAGCAATTGAGGGGAGAGGAACCAGGACCTCTTTTTTCCGGTTTCACAGCATAAACGAATTAATACAGGCATAAGCTTAGTGTAACAGATTCACATAACTCGTGATGTAAAATTTGAAAGCATTTGCAATTTGCACACAGATGATACAATCACATAACAGATGATGCAATCACATATTGTTCAGTAAGAAGTATTATTGTAATGAGTATAAGTGGAACTAGATTTGAACTTTTTATTCCAGAAAGAAGTTTGAGCTTTCACACTAATGCACCAAAAAAATGCAATCAAACAGGAAAGAGAAGTGATAATTACCACATCAGCTGTGTGTCCCCTGAGTGTCATGACAACCTTCCAATTCTCAACATCAGGCGGTTCTCCACTACCAAACTCAGTGGTACCAGAACCAGGCCTCCTCTCGTGAATTAAAATTACTTGATCGTCTGAACCTGAAGCAATGTACCGACCATGTTTGGCCCACCTAACACAGTTGACTGAACCAAAGTGGTCACGAAGAGTTGCAAGAATCACGTGTGTTTGATCATCCTTCTCAGAATCTCTAGCCACAGATTTCATATTCCATATTCGCACCTGAACAGAAATCACGGCATCAAATAATATTATCGAACACATTAATAAACACACACAGCTACAACTTAGCCACCAAAAAGTCAATGACCATTCTGAGAATCACGGTAAAAATTTAATTTCCAAAGCTTCAAGATTTCAACCTATAGCTCACAATGCAGGTCTTTTAGAAAATATTCGACTAAACTATTGTAATTGTGCATGTACCATGATTGTGCTTCTGCATTTCCAAGCCCAATTCAACCGCACTATTATAGAACACTACTTGTAACAAGGATGTCTAACTCGTTATGAGTAGGCCACACTTGATACACAATGCACTCTTATGAGTAGGCAATCACGAACGAGTAGGCAACATTCAATACATGATATACTCTATATAGTTTTTAAGTAAGCACTGTGATAGAACATGCTCGAACCCATTCGTGATTCGCTAGGCTCACTCCAATAACCTAACTTGTAAAGGGATTTTTCATGATCCAAACCATTCAAAGACTGAACTGTATGATCCAAGAAACCATAGAATTCATATAGCTAACAACCTAATGCACACTTACCAGCTCAATTAATCCAACAAACAAACATAAAAAAAATACAATTTTCCAAGCAAATGAACAAAACTCGAAATTTAACACAGAAACTTGATTCCAAAAAAGTAAAGTACAACAACATTACACCAGTGCCTTAATGAATAAGGCAAATTCCGGGGTAAGGAGGGGTCAGATGTAAGCAACCTTACCCTTATGTTAGCAAAACAAAGAGATTGTTTCGAAATTATTCAAAATTAAATTAAGCAAAAACAATCATAAAGTTGGAATTTTTACCTTGTGGTCCCCACCACCAGTAGCAAACCTAAGACCACCAGGTTGAATATCAATGGAGAAAATCTGCATACCTTCATGTCTAATCCAACTAGGTTTTTCAGCAATCATGGCTACTTTTTATTTCTTAATTAATTACTAATTACCCACTAATTAATCAACAACAAAAACCCATAAGAACAAAATTACTGGGTTTTAAGTAAAAAACTAATTACTGGGTCAATTAAGGAAATTACAATGACCCAACAAAAACCCTAAAATTAACAAACATGGAAAGTAAAATTGGGAATAAAGTTGTGAACTTTGAGGGTTTAGGTTATGTTTAACGGTCGAATAAAATGAGATTTTGTGTAAAATTTCTGGGTTTTTATTTGAACAAAAGTGTGAGTGTGTACAAATGTTGGCAAAAAAAGTAGAAATTATTAGGAGTCGAGGAGAAAGGGTTAGTATGGAAGTTAGCCGTCGCAGTACTAGTAATTCGCTGATGGGGATTGTAATTTGAAAGGGGGGAGATCTAAAAATTGGTTTGGTGTCGAGTTCGGGTTAGGTCGGGTCCAGTAAGGAGGAATGGCAAGCAAGTATGCTTTAAGATGGAGAAAGGTTGAATTTATACTTGGATTTAATTAAGGGTGTTGCTCTTTCATGTACATGATTTACTCAATCATGTACTTAATTTCCCACTTTACCCCTCCCATTTAACACTATATTTTTCAATTTTCTTCACAATCCAATTTCTTGTCGGCACCACCCAACGACCACCCTTACCCTGCCGGCACCCTCCTGTGCGGCCGCCACCAGACCCGCCCCCTTCCACCACCAGCCCATACTGCTATTTTAGATGGCAAATTATCCAATGAAAGCAATCAAATACTCGACGAACTGCGTTACATTTTTCTCAATTTAGTTTGCAATTTTATCCTAACAAGCATTCCAATTTGTGTGTTTACCTACCAGTATTGTTGATGTGAATACGAATCACCTCGACGAAATAATTCTCGAAACAAGCGACCAAGGCAACCCGGTTCACCAAGCATGGATCGGTTCGAATAATAGTCGAGAAAAATGCATGATCACCCGCCAATGGGAGCATTAGAGCCGTGTGGAGCAAGGACAATCTCGAAAATGGGCTAGTCCAAGGGCATTGAATAAAGTTCACCTAGTTTTTGTCATAGCCTAGTTTTCTACAAAGTCATAGCCTAGTTTTCTACAAAGTCTTGCCTAGTTTTTATCTTAGTCTTACCTAGTTCTCCTACATGGCCTAGAACTCACCACAAGGCATTAAAAGCTAGCCTTGGTGCCCAAGTAAATTCGGCCTATATAAAGGCTTGTAGCTCTCATTTGTTGATCATCCAATTTTGAAGAAAAAAACTTGAGAGTAATCTCTAAAACTTGTCTTATCTTCTTGTGTTGTTACACGAGTGGTTTGGCTTAAGAGGTCGAAACGCGATTTCGCACCTTGCTTGAACGAGGGACGTGATCCTAAGTTTAAGTCGAATTGTTTGACGAGTATCAAACAATTCACCCATTGGCGTAGCTATAGGTCTAGCTACGACAAATATCCTTTCCTTTTTATTCAAAACTCACTACGAATATACGGATTGATCGGGTTGCACCTAGTGCATTCGGATCCTTCGTCTATTTGTTAGTACAAGTCAAGACTTCCGCTTGCGATTCACATCAATTGTGGTATCAGAGCTTCGGCTCTTGATTTCCACTAATCAAGACGATCCAAGGGTCTTGATTTCTTCGCAAAAAAAAAAAAAAAAAAAAAAAAAAAAAAAAAAAAAAAAGTTACTGTTCACGTACTGTTCACGGTACTATTCATCAACAAAAAAAAAAAAAAAAAAAAAAAAAAAAATGGATCCCAACAATCCTAATATCCTTCAAAATCTTATAGAAGCACTACAAAACCTTTCGGAAATTGGCGTGAACGGAACACCACGTCGAGGAGAACAAAGTCGAGAAGAATTCAAGGTAAGTGAACTACCCGAGTTTGTGGGAGGCACGGATCCCGAGGATTACCTCGAATGGGAGAGGAAGATTGAACGGATGTTCGAGTTCAAAGACCTGGATGATGAAAAGTGTTGCAAGTACGCCATTCTACGACTAAGTCATGGAGCCTCCTTGTGGTATGAAGGCTTCAAGGTAAAACGTGCCCGGGCATGAAAGGAAAAGATATCCTCTTGGGAATCTCTCAAAAGAAAGCTACGCAAGAGATACGTCCCAGCCACGTATAGACTCACAACGTATCGCAAGATTGCCGAGTTGACTCAAGAGAGGAGTAGTGTTTCAGATTACATAAATGAGTTTGAAAACCTTACTTTAATGGGAGGAATAGAGGAAAGTGAAGACTTGAAGATGGCTCGATTCCTTCGTGGGCTAAATCGTAACATAGCCAATTCAGTTGAATTGCAATCTTACGCTGACTTCGATTCCTTGTGTAATCTATGTCTCAAGGTAGAAGCCCAAGGAAAGGCCAAGCTCACTCCAACTCATGGTGAGGGTGGACGAAGCTGGAGGAACGAAGGATACTCAAGGGGGAGTCCGAGTATTCGTACAGTTGAGACTACACCTAAGAAGATTTCCACCCCTGAGTCCGCTCCCAAGATACCCGTTCCTAAAGAGACAAGTTTATCTAGAGTACGGTGTTTCAAATGCCAAGGATTTGGGCATTTTCAGAACGCGTGCCCAAACAAGAGAAACATTGCCCTAAGGGAAGCTATTGCCGTTCGAGACGAGTTGTATGAGGAAGAAGAACGATTGGGCGATGTGTTCAACTTCGAAGAAAGGGAAGAAGAGGAGAACGATAGAGATGTCGAAACTTATGACGCTCCTAACTATGATTGTGCTTTAGTTCTTCGTGCTTTGCAGACTCAATCCACACCAATTGAGGCGGAACAAAGGAACCAGATTTTTCACACCAAATGTCAAGTGAAAGACAAGTGGTGTAGCCTAATCATTGATGGAGGGAGTTGTACCAACGTTGCTTCTACAAAGATGGTGGACAAGTTGGGATTGGATACCATACCTCATCCCAAACCATATGTGTTACATTGGCTTGATGACGGGAACAAGGTGAAGGTCACCAAACAAGTCAAAGTGGCGTTAACAATGGGCTCTTATGACGACAATATCTTGTGTGACGTAGTGCCAATGGATGCATGCCACGTACTCTTGGGGCGTCCATGGCAATTTGATCGCAATGTCATACACCGCGGCCGAAGCAACGAATATGAATTGGTCGACAAGGGTAAGAAGCTTGTCCTAAGACCGATGGCACCTAGTGCTGTCCGTTCTTTGGGCACCCCACAGAGGAAGACCGCAAGCATGACCATGTTTGCAAGTGAGCAAGAAGTTGGTGAGGTCTTAAAGGAAGGTGGTTGTGTCTATCTTATGGTGGTCAACGAGGCACCAAAAGTTGAAATCAAGGATACCCAGCTAGCGGCACTCTTAAAGGAATTCGAGGACGTTTTCCCTGAAGACTTACCACCAGGATTGCCGCCTATCCGCGGGATCGAACATCAAATCGATCTCATTCCTGGAGCTGCGTTGCCTAACAAGGCAGCCTATCGATGCAACCCAACAGAGACCAAGGAGTTGCAGCGCCAAATCGAGGAGCTAATGGAACGAGGCTATGTTCGTGAAAGCATGAGTCCATGTGCCGTTCCTACTCTTCTTGTCCCAAAAAAGGATGGGAGTTGGCGGATGTGCATCGATAGTCGAGCCGTGAACAACATAACTATCAAGTACCGTTTCCCGATTCCAAGACTTGATGACATCTTTGGATGAGTTGCATGGCTCCGAGATCTTTTCTAAGATCGACCTGAGGAGTGGCTATCATCAGATACGAATGCGGGAAGGTGACGAATGGAAAACCGCGTTCAAAACCAAACATGGGTGGTACGAATGGACTGTCATGCCGTTCGGGTTAACCAACGCCCCGAGTACTTTCATGCGGCTCATGAACGAGGTACTCAAACCATTCTTGGGAAAATTTGTGGTTGTTTATTTGGATGATATCTTGGTTTACAAATCAAAGCAAAGAAGATCACTTCAGACACCTTCGCGAAGTGTTCGAAACTCTCCGAGGACAAAAGCTATATGGAAAGAAGGAGAAATGTTCATTCTTGGTCGAGAGTGTCATATTCCTCGGCTATGTGGTTTCTAAAGATGGAGTTTCAGTGGACCAATCAAAGATCGAGGCCATTAAGTCATGGCCTACGCCTAAATCCGTCACGGAGGTTCGGTCTTTCCAAGGACTTGCTTCATTTTACCGAAGATTTATAAAGGATTTCAGCACCATCACAAGCCCCATCACCGAGTGTTTAAAGAAAGGGACGTTTGTATGGACCGAGGCTGCTCAAAGGGCTTTCGAGACTATTATCCAACGGCTCTGTGAAGCACCGATACTGGCACTTCCCGATTTTACTCAACCCTTCGAGGTAGAGTGTGATGCGAGCGGTGTTGGAATTGGAGCTGTGTTGGTCCAAGGAAAGCGACCCATTGCTTACTTTTCCGAGAAGCTAAGTGGAGCTCGGCTCAAATATTGCACATATGACAAGGAGTTCTACGCCATAGTGAGAGCACTCAACCATTGGAGCCACTATCTTCGCCCAAATCATTTCATCCTACATTCGGATCATGAATCCTTAAAATACATCAATGGGCCGCAGGTGAGCTTAAGACATGCCAAATGGGTTGAATTCCTTCAATCCTTTCATTTCTCATCGAAATATAAGGATGGTAAAAGCAATGTGGTGGCCGACGCTCTTTCCCGACGCTACTCTTTACTGAACGTGCTTGATGTTCGCCTACTTGGATTCGAGACCTTGAAAGATTACTATGAAACTGATCCCGACTTTGGTGAAATGTTTAGGATAAGTCAAGCAGGGCCCCGAGGCGAGTTCGTAATTCAAGATGGATTTCTTTTCAAAGGAAATCAGCTGTGTGTACCCAAGCATCAAGTCCGAGAGTTATTGATACGAGAAGCTCATGGGGGAGGACTTGGTGGGCATTTTGGTGTCACCAAGACTATAGAGGTCCTTAAAGAGCACGTCTATTGGCCTCGAATCTTTGAAGGACGTGCAAGATGTGATTCGCAAGTGTGTCACTTGTCACGTTGCAAAGAGTACCTTCAAGCCGGGGAGTACACTCCTTACCGATTCCTAACAGACCATGGGAAGACGTGTCCATGGATTTTATTGTTGCTCTACCGCGAACCCAAAGGGGTAAGGACGCAATCATGGTCGTAGTGGATCGATTTTCCAAGATGGCCCATTTTATTGCATGTCACAAGACAGATGATGCTAACAACGTAGCCGACTTATACTTTTGAGAGATACTCCGCCTTCATGGAGTCCCAAGGACGATAGTCTCCGATCGTGACTCAAGGTTCTTAAGCTATTTTTGGAACACTCTGTGGAAGAAGGTGGGTACCAAACTGTTATTTAGTACCTCTCACCATCCTCAAACCGATGGTCAAACGGAAGTGACAAACCGCACTCTTGGGGTATTACTACGCGGCCTCGTGAACAAAACTCAGAAGGATTGGGATCTAAAACTCGCTCATGCCGAGTTTGCCTACAACAGGTCTCCATCATACGCGACGAAGCACTCTCCTTTTGAGATCGTGTATGGCGTAAATCCCTATCTACCACTCGATCTCATTCCCTTACCCGAGGGCGAGCTAGTACACAAAAGCGCGGAAGAAAAGGTAAAATCCATGATTAAACTACATGAGCAGGTTCGCTCCAGAATTGAGTCCGTCAATGAGGTATACAAGCAAAAAGCCAACAAAACCCGCCCACCAAGGATTTTCAAGGAAGGAGATTTGGTTTGGGTGCATCTAAGGAAAGAACGATTCCCAAGCAAACGAAAGAACAAACTCATGCCGCGCGCAGAAGGTCCTTACAAGGTGATTTCAAAGTATGGAGACAATGCTTACAAGGTCGAACTCCCAGGGGACTACGGTGTCCACGCCACTTTCAATGTGGGTGATCTCTCTCCTTACATCGAGGATAATGGGATTGCGAGACCGAGGACAATTCCTTTCAAAGGAGGAGGGATTGATGTGAATACGAATCACCTCGACGAAATAATTCTCGAAACAAGCGACCAAGGCAACCCGGTTCACCAAGCATGGATCGGTTCGAATAATAGTCGAGAAAAATGCATGATCACCTGCCAATGGGAGCATTAGAGCCGTGTGGAGCAAGGACAATCTCGAAAATGGGCTAGTCCAAGGGCATTGAATAAAGTTCACCTAGTTTTTGTCATAGCCTAGTTTTCTACAAAGTCATAGCCTAGTTTTTGTCATAGCCTAGTTTTCTACAAAGTCTTGCCTAGTTTTTATCTTAGTCTTACCTAGTTCTCCTACATGGCCTAGAACTCACCACAAGGCATTAAAAGCTAGCCTTGGTGCCCAAGTAAATTCGGCCTATATAAAGGCTTGTAGCTCTCATTTGTTGATCATCCAATTTTGAAGAAAAAAACTTGAGAGTAATCTCTAAAACTTGTCTTATCTTCTTGTGTTGTTACACGAGTGGTTTGGCTTAAGAGGTCGAAACGCGATTTCGCACCTTGCTTGAACGAGGGACGTGATCCTAAGTTTAAGTCGAATTGTTTGACGAGTATCAAACAATTCACCCATTGGCGTAGCTATAGGTCTAGCTACGACAAATATCCTTTCCTTTTTATTCAAAACTCACTACGAATATACGGATTGATCGGGTTGCACCTAGTGCATTCGGATCCTTCGTCTATTTGTTAGTACAAGTCAAGACTTCCGCTTGCGATTCACATCAATTGTGTTTGATTGGATATTGTCAAAGGGTATCTACGCATCTTGTTCTTTACAAATTTGTTTGTTCATTCGTTTTTTTAGTCCTTCTCAAAACAGTTGCTTCTTCTGTCAGAGATTTGTAGCAAATGAAGTTTCCTAGAAGCCCAATTTCTATAGTAGTTTAAATTATGGATGAATTTTACATGATTTTCATAAACCCTAATTTGATCAACTCTAATTTAATTTACATTTACCTGATTTCATATAAAAAATTGTTGCATAACTAATAAAGTTACTTGATCAATAATTCAATTTGAGAATAAGATTCATAATGGAGTAATTTGATTAATTTTGAATGAAAGAGAAAAGGGAGAATTTTTAGATGAAGGGCATTGTGTGGAAAAATTATGAAAAAGAGTACATGAATAAGTAAAACTTGTACATGAATGAGCAACTACGTTAATTAATTAATAATACGACAAAAGGATATAGTTCGAATTTGTGAGGTGTAATTTACGATTTGCTAAATATGATATCTCCTATCTAAATCGTTTAGATAAACGTTTCAAGGGATTTGACCTGAATTCGTGAAATTTCGTTTATATGTTGTGCGTTATTAGAATTTGAGGATGAGATTTAGATTCATTTTTCCGTCAACAAAATCCCCCCTACTACTAAGAGAATAAAATTCTCTTAGTTTTCCCTCCAAAAAACATTTAACTAAATAAGGTAATAAATAAAATTTTCTTCCATTACATTATTATCTTTTCAATGAATATATTCTTATAAATAAACTCTAATTTTTTAAATAAATTCATAATTATGATTTTTCATTAAAATAAAATAAAACTAGTTTTTTTGCCCGTGCGTTGCACGGATATTAAAATAATGTGTGATAAATTTCACAATCAAATGGAATATAGACATATAGTACATGTTCAAGTCTAAGATTTTATCTATGCCGCATGACCAAAAAATAATTCCCGTTAATATAGTATTGACATAAGAATAAAAGATTGTTTGATTAATAAAATACTTTTTTTTAGGAAAACGAAACTAATATGAAGTTTATATATATGATACTTGGGCTGATAGTTTTTAGAATTTGTTCATTAATACATGTTTGTTTTTCAATTGGTCAAGGAAAACAATAATATCTACTTTGCATAATCAACTCAATGATGCAACAAATTTCCTTTCGAATAACAACCATAATTTAATCATTGTTGGATGAAATTGTAATTATGTAAAAATATTTAGAGTTAGTTGGAATGTTATATCTCCCGGTCAAACTATAGAAGTACGTTTAAATATGAACCAAATTCCGACGCAATACTACATGGCTAGGGCTGTTTATGAACACACGCACACGCACACACATACACACACACACACACACACACCCAAGTAATAGTCTTGGCCCCCATATTCTCATTTGAAACAATATCTTTTTTCTTCCCTATTCACACACACGGTCTAAAACAATCTCATCCTTTGAAGATCGATCTTTGTACCCGAAACTTATCTCAAATTTATCCAACCAAGTGAAAAACTAAACCCCTACTTCTAGAAAAATCCACCATCCAATGGAAACTAACCCTTGCTCTTGACAATGTTGTTTTTTTAGGAAAATAAAACCAATATGAAGTTTATATATATGATACTTGGGACTGAGAGTTTTTAAATTTTGTTCATTAATACCTGTTTGTTTTTTAATTGGTCAAGGAAAACAATGATATCTACTTTGCATAATCAACTTAATGATGCAACAAATCTCCTTCTTTAGAATAACAACCATAATTTAATCATTGTTGGGTCAAATGGTAATTAAGTAAAAACATTTACAGGTAGTTAAATGTTATATCTCTCGGTCAAACTATAGACGTACCTTTGAATGTGAATCAAATTCCAACGCAATACTACATGGCTGGGGTTGATTATGACACCCCCTATAACAATAGTCTTGCCCCCCATCTTCTTATTTGAAGCAAAATCCTTCACGCAAACCTCTATTTTTCTTCCTTATTCACACACATGATTTAAAACAATCTCATCCCTTGAAAGATCGATCCTTCTCTTCGAAACTTCTCTCAAATTTATCCAACTTGTCATTATTCATGTTACCTATGTGTTTTAATGCAAGTGATATTTTGCTGATAAATAACCTTATTTATTTATTATCACTATCCTCGTTAAACTCATCACCCTCCATAAATGCACCCTCCCTCCACCCCACTAATTTACCCGCAAAAACAACCTCCTATCCACTACCACTATCACTACCTTTATGCCACGTTTTACATCTAAGAAGTCATAAATCACATTCACCTCTATAAAACACCAATCTTTACTCCAGATGATATGGATCCTCGTTTCCCTTACCGAAAACAATTTATTTCTCCTTCAACAAAGAAAAGTTTAAGAAGCAATCTTCCCTCTTATCTCTTTTCCCTTCTAGTCTTTTACTCGCCCCCTGCCCTACCTCCATTCCAGATACTCAAACAAAGTGTTTGGGTACTATGTTTGTAAACTGAATATGTTTGAATAAATCTTACTTCCTCCATCTCATTATTATTGTCCCTTTTTCTTCAAATATTATTATCTCATAATTATTATCCCGTAAAGATTAAGTTGAACATGACGAAAAAAAATGCAGAAACTTAGGTTTTGTTTGATAACGACAGATTCAACATTTTTTTTTAGCATTTTGAGAGTTTTTTACACTATTTAAATAACAAATGTGCTATTTTGAGTGTTGATTATCGACATATTGAAATAGTAGATTGTCGTGTAATTTCATGTTTTACATTATGACCTTTAATTAGTATATTATAAGAAAATAAAAATTGAGTTTTTTTTTTTTTTTTTTATGTCTGAGAAAATTAAAGTTCAAACTTTATCTTTATCATATTTATAATTAATATTTTTCACTTAAAATATATAAATTTAAGCAAGTTCAAATAAGTTAGCTAAAAGTTATAAATCACAAATTGTACGAAGCAGTATAATCATTTTTTTATTAATATGAAATAAATGTCATAAACTTAATGAAAATATTAATGCGGCAGACAACTATTGAAGAGTCGGCAAGTACGTGACCCCCTTTTAGGTTTAAATTTTTTCATTTATTTTTATATTTTTGCCTAAAGGTGGTTAAAGTATCGTATTATGAATGACGAATATGTCTCACTCTTCCCCAATTCGTATCTCTCCCTAAATTATAGTGATGATGTGCTCAATTTACAAAAAAAAAAAATATATAGCATCAACAATAATTAGTTTGCTCCATATAATTGAATAGTACCGTTTTTTATGCATGTAAATTTGTCAGAAGAAAAGTTTGAGAGAGACGGTTTTCACTATGTTAGGGAAAGACTACTCTTACCCTTTTATGTGTTTTTCATGACTTTTTTTTAATATTGATCGTTGCTTGAATTGAATCTTAACCTTATACATATTTCTATAATAAGTGTATCTAATTTACCTTTAAGCATCATTCAAATCTATTTTATTACTCGTGGTACCTTTTTACTTTAAATTGTAAAACGATCGCACAATAAAGTTTTTCAAAACATTTACTCATTTTTCATAATATGATATTTCGATTCGCAAATTAGCAACAACTTTCTTTATCTTTTAATACTCCTTGAAAAATAGATATCAAACTTTGTACTTATCAATAATTTGTGAATATCTTATTTAAATTTTAATTAATATACTTTTATATAATGACAAATGAATGTAAATAATATAATAATAAATTATCAATGGAAAGTGAAGTGTATTGTGAGGGAAATAACTTTAAAATTAGTAGGAGAAATACATATGACATTTGAAAAATAAACTTCAAATTATGTATAATTAAATATGACATCAACAATAACAAAAGACGTATGGGCATATTTCAGTGTTCATTTTACTCTTTACATGAGTAAAATTCCATGTATACGTATTATGCATGCACAATTGTCACAACCCAGTTCGACCAAGGGTCTTTTAGCCTCATAATACCTCATTTTTTTAATCGAAAGTTGTTATAAAATTGGATATTATAAATATATCAAAGGTTTTTTCCTTTTAATTTAATAAAAAGTGAACAAATACAAATGAATAATTTTTTAATATTAATAAATTATAGATAATTAATTTATTTCCTGTTTCTAATAATAAAATTGTAAAATAATTAATTAATTCTCATTTTTAATAGGCAAATTATATTCCTAATTATAATAGAAAAATTTTAAATAATTATTTCACCTAATTCTAATAGTATAATTAGGAAAAAAAAGCCTTAATAAATTGTTAATTTATTTCTATTTCTAATAGAAAAATGGTAAAATAATTAATTAATTCTCATTTCTAACAGGAAAATTATATTCCTAATTATAATAGAAAAATTATAAATAATTAATTATCTCCTAATTCTAATGCTAATAGTATAATTCGAAAAAAAGCCTCCTTTAGTTATATATATTGATTGATATTAAACTATAAAGTATAAGTTGCTAAATTTTTCAGTAATGCAATAATTATTACTGTAGAGAATAACTTGACACATGCTTACTATTAGCTTCGTGAGAAAAAAAACATTCACTAAAAAAAATTCACAACTTAAATAAATTTTTTAATTAGTTTTCCATTTCATTTTTTTGTTTCATATCAAAATACAATTGAGTGAACTGATAAATATTGATGAGGTGCAAATTTAAAAAGTATATAAATCCTCCTATATACTAAGATAATACAACTTCTCTAAAAATTTTCCTACAAAGTGCTCAAACTTATGTATGGAAACAAATTAGATTTTCATTTATTAAACTAATTTTCCATTTAAAATAATCTATACATAAAAACGGTATCACCTATTATTAACTTCGTGACGAATTGAAAAAATAATTTTTTAAAAATAATTTGATGTAATTAAAATATTTTCATAAAAAAACACAATTCATGGAATTATTCAATTCTTTTAATTAATTTTAATATTAGTTATTTTTTATAAAAATTATGAGATATAAATCTCAAATCGATAACTAATACACTAAAAATTAAAAGATCTATATCTAGCGCGCATTTGCGGGGGATCTACACTAGTTTAATATTAGGTCCAAAGAAATAAAAAAAATTCCAACTCTCAATTCATCATATGTTCAGTTCCGTTGGCATCCCTATTCATATGAGTCATGACTCACAAGTAACACAGGGAGTTATGAATCACTGGTTTGCGTTTGGTAATGTTAATTAATTACTCAGTACAATATTACATGACCTAACTTTGATCAATGTTGGGTTTTTTCAATGAACAAGCGAACAATCGACTAATTCTCACACTTCGTAGCCTTTGAGAAAGTTGTGTTGGCTCACACTGCCATGGGGATCGAAAGAAAAGATGTTACGTAAATAGCCTCTTGAGAAATTACGATGCTCCATCGTATAGGACGTGAAATTGAACATATACATACATACATTAAGAATTTGAAAGGCAATCCATGAAGGTACTAGTCTAGATAAAGAAGGTGAAATTAAGTAACCTGTAATTTGTACAGATAAGTACAATGGTTATCAACATCCAGTTCCAAGCAGAAGGCTATTATACACAAATTGAACGAAAAATAAAATAATGCACAATTGCAGGGCGTTGTTTCAACAAGGTTGGAGCTATATAACATAAACAATTTAGCTTCAGAAATTGAATTTCAACTCCAGATCGAAGGACTTCTGACGACAATTCTTCAACAGAAGCCAGGCAACTGGGCAAGCACGCCAAAATCACAATCCTGAGCGTTAAGATTAGCCTTCTTCTCCGAACTCTTGTGTGAATCTCTCGTGCACACCAAGGTCGGATTTGCTGACAGTTGGCCTCTGTCGTGCAAGTACCTTCTCAAAGTCGACTCTTGCAATCGGGGGTGGAACAATCTGTAAATAGAATGATTAGTCTTGAAGATGGAAAATGAAGACAGGTATCTACTGAAGCAATTAACCAAGTCACAAGTACAGGCCTCACTAGTATATTAGCAACATGTAATTTTGAAGAATATAAAAAGCAGAAATGCAGGGATACGAGATCAGACGGTCGAAACCATTGCCAATTTATCATAAGCAAATAGCCACATGTTTAAAATTCCACATTCAAATTTCAAGTATCATCATTACAAGCAACCCCAGACCTTGGTAACGTTTTCTTTCAGTGTCAATGAAGCCACAAGCATAGGTAAATCTTCTCTTGGATAAGAAGGCGCCTTACCCCGGCCCTTCTTGACTCTCCAAGATCATGTATATTTTGGTAAGGAGTACATAAAGCATGTGGACTCGCAGTCATTAGTTTAAACATGTCCATGGTTCAAATCCTGGGCTCCTCCAATTTTTGTTCCGACTTCCAAGCCCTTACCAGTTACCACCCCTTAATGAATTTACCAGTAACCTAGTCCTGTTAGTTGTATTCAATTTTTATACAATACCATTGAGACTGCTTCTCTTATTTATACCACCAATGTAGAGTTCCACAATTCATCCTCCCCCAAACTAGCAATTCAGCAGTGAATCACCCCAGAGATCCGTATAATTTTTGTTACATTTAAAGGGAGATGCCTGAACAATTATTTCATTGCCAAAGCCACATAGGAGCGAAGGAACTTAGAAAGCGGCACACACTTCTGTCAGATATGATCTCCTAAACTAGCGATTCAGTAATGAATCACCCAGAGAAACATTGAGTATGATTTTTGTTGCCTTTTGAAGGGATATGACTATATGAGTGCACGATTAGTTCCCTGCACAAAACCACAAAGAAGTGATGGGCTATGATACTCGGACTCACCCTTTTGCCCGGAGTACCCGTGTCCGTACGACTGATGGGAGTTAGAAAACCGCACAAACTTCCGTGCCTGATATGACTGATACACGGCCCTATATCCAAGACTAGATGGATAGTGAATGGGTATTATAGCACCCCGATCAAAACTACTCATGGTTACCAAGGGAAAATCGACGATGAATGGGTGCTAATCAATAATTATACACACACTGCATACCTTGGCAGCAAGTCCTTTTTCCGCAAGATCTTGCATGGTCGTTTGCACAGCACCTGGCTGCCTTGCCCCACAAGGTATCCATATATCATCTTTTGTCTTGTAGAAGAACATGGCATCTTGGGTTTTACGAACAGGTTCAAAAAGTACATCCTTGACCTGTTGGCAGGTTTTACAACATAATTAACACAAATAATAAGAAATACTTATAGGAATATTTATAATAGTTGGGTCTCAACCATCACCTTAAGGTTTTGGTTGAGTTGGTTCATCTATCATGGTATCAGAGCCAGTGTGACCGAAGGTCACGGGTTCAAATCCTGGCACCCTCAAAACCCCTCAAAAACTCGAAGTGGAAACCCAGCACACGGTACGGGGGAGCCGGTGCACAACTAACCACTCTTCAAGCCCAACGGGCATTTGAGTGAGGGAGCGTATAGGAATATTTATAATAGTTGGGTCTCAACCATCACCTTAAGGTTTTGGTTGAGTTGGTTCATCTATCAATACTATAGCACACTCAATTTTTACAGAGTTCTATAGCGTGTGCAAAAGGGTGAAGAACCTATGACAACATTTCAACGAAACAGTAACATATTTGTAGGTCACTTACACAAACTGATATATCTGAACCAGAGAACCCCTCTGTTTTACGGCCTAAGAATTCAAAGTCACTTTCAGTCAAGTCATGAGGAGTGTCTCCAAGATGAACCTGGATACAATAGAACAAAGGAAGTAGATGAGAACATATACCATTCAAATATGAGAGCAATCAAGGGAATACATAGAGAATGAACAACTAACATTACCCCAGTGCTACGAAAACTCCTGCCAATGGCGAGGTAAGGGTGGGAATGGATGTAAATTTCCAGATGACCTATGATGAAAATCTTGTCGAAAATTGTATGGAATGATTGTTACTTCACGATAAGAAACGTGACTAGTTTAATGAGTCATTATTGCTTTATTCCATCACAATCCATAAGACGATAAGCAAATAATAGAACTGTAGCTAGAGAGACAACTACCTCCTCACCCAAATTCCTCAAGGGCTCCCGCAAATGGCGAGGTAGCAGGGGTAGAATGTATGCGGTCTTGTCCTTGTATTAAGGGCACAAAGAAACTGTTTCCGAATAACTTATAATGAAAACTATGTCAAGATGCATAGTGCGACTTTAATTTCACAATTAAAAAAAGAAACGCAGCACGTTTAGGGAGTCATTTTGCTCTATTTCATCCTAACTGATAACCAAAGAACAATAACTCCTTGGCTCCATTAGAATGAGAACATAGGTAGAGAGGGGGGGACTTGACTATGCAAAAAACACAAACCTTGAACATATGCTGCCGAGCCTTTTGGTCTGGTAGTGGAATATATATACGCTTGTCAAAACGCCGTCGGATAGCCTGCACATAACATACATAAGTTTATCAACCAAAATATTATACAAAATGGGAGGAAATTGTTCCTTTTAATAAAAACTTACCTGATCAAGAGCGTATGGGGTGTTAGTTGCAGCAAGAACAAGAACTTTCTCATCATTGTGTCCTACACCCTAAAAAGGCAATAACATAAATAAATAAAAACTTCATTCAAATTATCCAAAAAATTGATCGCAATACAACTCATATTCATAAGATCTCCAGCTATTCAATGTTAGTTTGCTGGCTAGCAAATAGAATAGAATGGAAAACAAAATACTGCAAATTCGTGAAAAGGTTTGTAGTCATCCTTATTGAGGCCAAAGATTCAGAATTCTAATACCACATTTGTTGGCACATCAAAAACTTGAAGAAAGGGCATCAATATGATGGTTTTATATCGACATACAGTCATACAGACGTAGTGAAGTAAACCAAAAAAAATCAAAGGAGGCAAAACGCTACAAGCATAACCAACAGGTGAATGTGCAATCAAGCACAGCACACTTACAAGTGACTGATGCCAAAAGTGTTAGCGGGTGGGAAAGAGAGAGAGTTTGATTGCACTAATATAAGAACAGACAATAAGCTACCTTTGAAACAACACAAATTACATGTATAAATACAGCACACCAAAGAAAAACTTATATAGAAATCTATACAGTTATACAGCTCAGTTTATAGTAAATTCACCTGCATTTGCACTAGGAGCTCTGTCTTTATACGCCTGGAAGCTTCACTTTCATTCCCCTCTCCTCTCTGACCACATAATGAATCTATTTCATCAACGAAAATAATAGAGGGAGCACTTTCGCGAGCCATCTGAAAAAGGTTTGAGACTAACTTTTCACTTTCCCCCATCCACTTTGAGACCAAGTCTGAGGAAGAAACGCTGAGACAGCAACAATGAAGAATTGAAGGTCACGAGAGAATAACAAAATATGAAGAAAGAGAGGGCTGCCAGGACAACAAGAGGAAAGAAATGGAGAAAAACAATCACCTAAAATATTAAGAATCTTTACTAGTACAGTTTAAATTTTTACAAGTAATTGAGATCACTAGGATTGACTTTGAAAGAAAAATGCAAGGTCAGCACATATTTTAAATTTCAGGGGAAAGAAAATCGGAAAATCCCATGAATGGAACAATGATACGGACTGTCCTATTCGTGATTTCGTGCAAGTTAAGTTGCACATTTCGACAATTTTAAACAGAAAGGAGTCCTTCGTAGAGCCATTAGACAGCTAGAAACGGCAGACACCAATTAGCGCAACCTTAGCAGCTAGAGAGAGTCAGAAGATTAATTAATTCCTAAATCTATAAGAATCATCTAGCTGCTTCTAACAATAACATTAAGACTAAAGAATGGTCTCTGCATCCCTGCATCCCCCAATCCAGAGATGACAAACCATGGCAACTGCATACTCTCATAATAATGGTGTATATTAGGCAACAGAAAACAAAATACATCCGAAGGCAGAAGCATACAACTGCAGTACTCGGCGTAAAATGAAGAGTCTGTATCTTATAAGTTGCGAAGGAGTGAAGCCCCTTTCCAAAGAGCCTTTGGTTATCAACTTTGACTGAACATCATAAAGATTTAAGTGCCTAACAAACATTTTTGAGGTAAACATTTGATTCATACCCATATTTTCCAAACGATCATACAAGGTTTACAGCATTAAAGCTACCAGCAAACAATCAAATTTGATGTTCAACTGGTAGCTATATTAGCCAACCATGATATCAATACCACTGCAGGTAAGTCGAATTCAGACAGTCGCAACCAAATTTAGCACAAAAATGAACATACAAAAGATAAGAGGCTTGTTTTGCTAAATTAATGCATTGATCTCAAGGAAACACTACATGCACCAGTAACCACCTAATTATCTAGCAGCGATAGTACTTATAAGTTATAACCAGTTAAGCACATACACATGTTTACCTAAAGAATGTCGAGTCTGCTTCAGTTGCAACAGCCTTGGCCAAGTACGATTTTCCTGTTCCAGGTGGTCCATACAAAAGAAATGCTCTCCATGGTCGTCTCTTACCTGCACAAGAACAGACCCTGTTATGACTAAATTGCCTGCATCCAAATTATTACTTTAAAAGTCATGCGACCAAAGAAAAGCTGTATTCATCCAAGTCTGAAAGTCCTATGAGCCTATCACAAAATGAGAATGAACAAAAAACCTTTGGTGTTAAATTAAGTGTTACTTGGCCTCCATTGTAAGTTTATGAATAAGGGTGCATCTCCAGGTACAGCGCTAGGTCATTTCTCCAATAAACTAAATTTGTTTTCTTATAAAGTGAAGCACTGTTGTTCATTTCTCCAATAAACTAAATTTGTTTTCTTATAAAGGGTGCATGTCCAGGTACAGCGCTAGGTCATTTCTCCAAAAAATCTTGATTGAAATCGCCGCCCTTTTTTTGTTTTGATTTTTTATCATTATCGAGAAAATAATCTCAAGTACACAGGTATGGAAGCTATAATTGTAAAACTCATGTACTTAAGATAAGCGTCCAACCTAGATACTTCACCAAAAAATGCATGAAGTCTGTCAAGATTAAATATGAAGACTCTAAGTGATATATTCATCATAGAAAAGAAAAATGATCACGTATCCCTTGCCTGCATATAGTGCATAAGACACATGCCAGGCAAATCCAAATAGCATGTTGGTAGAAATCCTCCCCTACCCATCAAAACATACTAACATAGCACACACTTATCCCTCTCTCATAGGCTCTCTCCTAAAGTTATAAGAGGAAACGAGTAGGAAACTAAAACTTAGTGAGGTCATCAATAAAGAGATCCATGTGACCCAAAAGTACCCATGCCGAAGTAATTCATGGTCTAATGTTTAAACCATATCACATTTAGCATATGCTCCT
The DNA here is from genome assembly GCF_048544455.1 of Silene latifolia. Lineage (NCBI taxonomy): Eukaryota > Viridiplantae > Streptophyta > Magnoliopsida > Caryophyllales > Caryophyllaceae > Silene > Silene latifolia. The sequence continues at coordinate 10,604,162 of NC_133537.1, read as the reverse complement.
CGATCCCATTAAAAAAAACACAAGCATAAACTACTACTGCAGGCTCTGCAGCAACAAGTTCAATACAGCCAGTTGTATTCAACATCCAAATTAGCATGTTCCGCTATCACAAACACCAAAGCCTTGCCAAGTGAGCAAACCCAACTGAGCTATGATGCAACAACGAATAAGGTCGATCACTCTAAGGAAAATCTGCCTACACAAATTAACAACCTCATCTAGCGAACAATATTAAGATGCTCAAACAAACACCACCATATATTATCACTACGCCACTAAACCACCCAATTGCAGCAAAGACATTCAACACATTCAAATACAACTACCAAAAGTCACCCTAACGGACACTTAATATCTACTTAAATACAACAAATCTATATCATATACTCCACAATAACTCAACAATGTTCATGTTACTCCCTCTGTCCCACTCAATTCTTTACGGATTCCACATATGAATGACTGAGTTATTTCTTTACATTTCCTTTTTAAGTAATACTCCCTCCCATCCAAACCAAAGGTTACATTTCACTTTATTACGCTTGCCGAGGCACGTTTTGCAACGTGAATATCTTTAGTTACACATTATTAAAATTATAAAAACTTGATATTCTTATAGCATTCATGACGATGAATCAAACAAGATCTCGCATGACTATGTTTTCTCTTATACATTACTAATAATACCAAAGATTTTCTACAATCATGAATAGTGCCAAAAAGTCAAATGTAACCTTTGGTTTGGATGGGAGGGAGTATGTTTTTACCTTAATACATTACCATATAGCCCATACAAGACCACGTCCTTTTGTTTCATTCCTCGAATTCAACAAAAGAAACAACCAACAAGCGCAAAGAATTCACCGGGACAGAGGGACTAGATCAAACCTCAGCTACATTATGCTCCCTATGACATATTTCACTTGAATTTCAGCTAAATTACTCAAAATTCAGCAAAATAAACAACAATTCATCCAAATTTCATAAACCACAAACCATATACATTATACATACAAATATACAAGCATTCTCATATAACAGAAGATGATTAAAACAATACCAGTGAAAAACTGTGGAAACTTAACGGGCAAGATAACAGCCTCCTGAAGCGCTTGCTTGGCGCTCTCCAACCCCGCCACATCATTCCACTTCACATTCGGCTTTTCCCTCACAATCGCCGAATCCAATCCAGCTCGTAACTTCTCCTTCTCAGCATCATCTCCGCCACCGCCTTCTCCACCTCCATTCTGCTTCCCTTTAGGCCGAGCCTGAACCGCCGCATCACCCCCAGTCTGTCCATTACCCGACCCGCCACCCTCATCAAGTACCGCCCGAATCTCCTCGGCCCGACGGAGGTAATCCGTGAACTTGTGCGTGATGGCTTCGCGGATCTTCGGGTTTTTCTCGTATTTTAGATGGGTTTTGAAGTATTCAAGCGCGTTCATGTAAAGAGGAAAAGCTTTAGCGTAATTTCCGGCATTGTCTTCGGTTACTGCTTGTTTTACGTACTCGATTGCTTGTTCTTTGAAGTTGCTGTACATTTCGAAGGAAGGAATTGATTTGGGGATTGGATTGATTAGGGTTACATGTGAATTGGGGAAGATGATCGGGGAATATGGAGGACTTTTGATTGGAGGTGAGTGAGCTGGTGATTGGATTCGAAAACGAGAGCTTCGTAGGAGCGGAAAGTTCCTCCTCTTTGCGGGCAAACTGAATAAATGAAGTTGTCAAGTACTCGTGCTAAATTAGGTGTGTAATCGAGTCAATTTGGGCTCGAGATCAGCATAGAATTTTGGAATTTTGAGTTCCAACTAAAGATGGCAACGGATCCTGAACCCAATCCAGATCTACGGATCCGGATCCTGATGGTTAGGATATGAATCCTAATTTTTCGGACCCTGTGAATATGGATTGGATATGGATCCACTTATTTGAAAATGGATCTGGATATGGATCTGGAAAATTTGGATCCACCGGATATGGTCGGATATGGATCCAACGTTGGTGTGGCGGATATGGATCTGGATCCTATCGGACCCTACCCAGATCTGGTCTAATGTCATCCCTACTAACATTACACAAACACAATACACAAGTTGTAAGTTAGAGATGGCAACGGATCCCGAACCCTATCCAGATTCGCGGATCCGGACCCTGATGGGTAGGATATGGATCCTAATTTTTTGGACCCCGTGGATATGGGTTGGATATGGATCCACTTATTTGAAAATGGATCTGGATATGGATCTGTAAAATTTGGATCCACTGAATATGGGTCGGATATGGATCCAACGTTGGTGTGGCGGATATGGATCTGGATCCTAACGGACCCTATCCAGATCCGCTCCATTGCCATCCCTAGAACTTCCAACTAAGATTTGGTTTAAGTGTCAAAAAAAAAAAAAAAAAATTAGATTTGTTAACTTAGATTTGGTGTAAAGCTTGTCGGGTTTTACAAAATTTAACGTTTAAGTAGGCTTATAATAAAATTCAACTTTGAATGGAGCTCGGTTTAACGTTATACTCCCTCATATTCTAGATAAGCCTCTCTATTTATGAGGGGCACTAGAATTAAGGAGATGGATTAAAATAAGGTAAAGTATTGTAGTGCGGTTAGGTAATTGGAGAGGGGAAAGGTATTGTGGGGTATTATTGTGGGTGAGGTGATTAAAATAAGTATTGTTGTGGGGTAAGTTGATTAAAATAAGTATTGTTGTGGGGTAAATTGATTAAAATAAGTATAAAACTTTACTAAATAAGGAAATAGGGAAGGTATTGTGAATAGATGGAAAAGGAAAGAGGGAAGGTTATGTAGAATAGGAGGGAGTATTTTTTTGGGTGTTGCTCTTTCATGGACATGATTTACTCAACGGAAAATTCACGTGGTACCCTCAAACTTTGCCATTTTTCATGTGGTACCCAACTATTTAAGTTTGTGCACATAATATCCTTGAAATTTGATTTTCAAGCACAACGTGCCCTTTTTATCGTTTTTAAAAATTTCAATTGGTCATAAATTATAGACCAAAAATCGAAATTGACTAATTTTTGTTTTCAACTTGATTACCTCTTCGAGATCTATAAATTGATAAAACGAAAATGGTCATTCGGAAATTTAAGATCGAAGATATGGTTGATTTTAGATTTTCGTTAAAAAAAACCCTATAAAATGTCAGGCGGCAATTTTTTTTTTCACAAATCGTAGATTATGACAAGGTAATCATTTTAGGAAAAAAAATTGGCCGATTCTGAATTCCGGTCTAGGAGTTATGCGCAATTAAGTTTTTTTACAGCGACAAAAAGGGTATGTTGTGCATAAAAATCAAACATGGAGGGTATAATGTACAGAAACTTAAAAAGTTGGGTATCATGTGCAAAATGGAAAAGTTCAAGGGTACCACGTGAATTTTTAGTTTACTCAATCATGTGCATGTTTTTCGTAATTACCCTTCTCATTTGCTTCACCCACTCTCTCTCAAAGAAAAAGAAAGCTCACTCCATAGAGTTCAAACCTAAAATGGGGATCTAAAACTTCTAATTTGTCCCCAATGTATGCAACTTAAAGTATATGGGATTATAATTATCTTCATATCTGCAATTCAATGTCATCAAATACTAGAATTCGACTTGTGTTGATAAGTTACATGAATGTCAATCACCAATACCATTAGCCTTAAGCCCTTAACATTCAAAAATTATCTGCATTCAAGTTCCTTCTACTAATCATTGTCACATTAATCAATCATTCTCATTCATTCTTAACATTCCAATCCATCTTTGAAATGCTTGATTGCAAAATCTCGTCGAATTAAATTTACCTCATATTTCTTTCTTTTTTGAACCAATTTCTAATTAATTATGGTGTCAAGATTTTTGACGATGTTGAAGATGATTGAAAGCAATGAGGATCCTCTGTCTCATTTGGTGTCTCATTGTGTGTGCCACACCACTTAGCTTCTAACACCTCAACAAATTAACAAATATATTGTAATATTTTATATTACCACAAGTGATGTGTCGAAATGTAAGTGGTGTGGCACACACAATGGGACACAAAAGTGGGACAGAGGATCCTCACTGGGTTAAAAGAAGCAAACTAATTATGCTAGCGAAATTTCAAACGACATTCGAACAAGTTTGGTGCAAATTTAATTCATCATGTCACCCCCTCCCACAAACCCTAATTAAAAAATCAAACTCAAATTGAAAAAATCAACAAAGTTAATGTAATTTATCAATATAATGAAGTAATTTTTTATTTAATATGTAAATTGATATTCATTTCAAAATTTTGATGAGAATTAATTAATTTGATTAATATGTTGCAGAAGAATAGAGAGAAATTTTGACTCTCTAGTTAAGAGAAGGATAGAGCGTGGAAATATTATGAGAAAAAGTGCATGAATGAGTAAAATGTGTACATGAAAGAGCAATGACGTTTATTTTCTCACATCCTCTATTTACTAAATGAATAGGCGAAACTCCAACTTTTCCCGCCTAAAACAATTTACTACACTACTACAAATCCAGGCAACCACAACGGCCCTTTAACAACGCTTATTCACGAAAATCACCATAAGACGTTGTAGAATGGATGACGCGAATTTTATTAAACTTAATTACAACGGTTATGTGTTGTTAACCGTTGTTATTGGTTCTAACAACGGGTCAAACTTGCACAACCGTTGTTAATATAAAAACTAATAACAATAGTTTACTCTATAATACATTATAACCGTTGTTAATAATTTGGCGCAAAATTAGTGAAAAGTAATTACAACGGTTATATTAAAACCCGTTGTTAATACTTTTTAACAACGGTTTTCTAAGGACCCGTTGTTAATATATTATCTAGTGACAACGGGTTTATGTGTAATAACCGTTGTCAATACTTATACCACATTATATACCACACAAACACCGATCAGCTACAACCACAAACACAAACACAAATACACAAACACAAACACAAATACACAACCACACTCTTTCTCATCGTCGCTTTATCATCTCCGTCACTGTTGTTGTCATTGTCTCTTTCTTTCTCTAATTATCAGGTAAATATCTATTGCTTTATGGTTTTAGGTTTTGTCATCTCCGTCATTATTGTTCTTTCTCTAATTATTTTATTTGCATGTGTTTTTCTCCGTCATTGTTCTTTCTCTAATTATTATTCGCTTAATTAGTTTTTCTGCGTTTATTAGTAAAACAAATTAAATAAAATAAAACAAAGAAGATGATGGAGAGGAATGCATAAACTTAATTAATTGATATATATATATACATAAACTTAATGCATCCGCTAAAAATACAATTCTTAGATATTCATATAGGGATGCATTCTCTTCTATGATATTCATCCTCTCCTCCTTTGCTATTTGGAGGTTTCGTTCCGCATATGCTATATTGTCATATAGCTGCATTATTTGCGGCTCTAACAAGCCATTTTTTTTTTGGCGTCCTTGAGTGCGATCCGAGCTTCCTCAAGGTAGCTCCTGTACCTCTTCTCGATTTCCAGCAATCGGCGGATGGAACTTTTGTTGTACTCGGTCATAATGCATGTAAAACGAACGGTATCATTCATTGTTGAAGGAAGTTTGGAGTTTATTAGGTTTTAAAGAATTAGGGTTTGGAGTTTAGGGTGGAGATAGTGATATAGTGGAATGGTTATTGAGATAATGCATGAATTTATACCTAGTAATGTGTTGTTTGAGTTGTTTTTTAATTAATATGTTTAGGAAGTTGTGTCATATCCTGCTTCAAATCTTATAACCCTTCTCATTCCATATATTGTGTGTAATACTCCGTATTTATAAGTCTTGGGATACTCTATCGAGTAGCCCTTACTCTGTCGAGTAAGGGTAAGTTGCGAAATAAAATAGTTTCTGACCTGTTGGGTACTCGATCGAGTAGCTGGGGTACTCGATCGAGTAAGGGGGTACTCGATCGAGTACCTTGGGTACTCGATCGAGTACCTTGGGTACTCGATCGAGTGTCCGGTTTTACGGGGAGTTTTCTCGGGTTTTGTTAATTATGCGATTAAGGTATTTAAACATAGTCGTCATTGTTTTAAATCACTTTTGCAAAACCTAAAACCCTGTTTAAGAGAGAAAGCAACCATTCATCTTCCTAATCGCATTCTTAGCAATTCCGGAGTTCGGGACGGTCGGTTCTTGTCGTTATTCGTATCGTTGAGTTCCTTGCGTCGAGGGTAAGCTTTTAATATAATTTTTATAATGTTTTGTTAAGATTGGTTAAACCCTAATTTAGAGATTGGGGGTTTTTGTGTGTAGTATGTGATGTGTAGTCTCTATGTGTTATCTGATAGGAGGAGGGTTCGTAGAAGAGGCTTTTTGATACAGCTGTAGATACCGTCTGCTTGTTGTGCTTTCCAGGTAGGATTTCCTACTCAGTATTAGTCCCATAATGGGATATTGGTGATGTGTTGTATTTGGTTGTTTGATATAATGATTGTCTTGTGTTTGTGGTTGTGATTCTTGTTGATGGTTCTCGAGATGCGTTCTCGGGTGAGTGGGGTCACTTGCGGGAGTGACTTCACGCCCTAGTTTCGCCCTTCGTGGAACCCGCCACGGAAGGGGATGTGCACATTAATGGACGGGGTTATCGCTCGATATGATGAGCGGGGCTTAGGTGGAACAGGCTGCGGTCCTCCACTGCGGGGTCGGGTCCAAAGGACGGTCGATATTGAGATGATGGGAATTGGTTGGTGGAGTGTGTATGTGTGTGACGTTCAATTTGTCTGTTTATCTTATTATTGTTATCTACGTTGATGGTGTGATTAGTATCGACCCGGTGTTGTTTTGTAAACTGCGGTGATCCATTCGGGGATGGTGAGCGAGATATTGAGCGGTATTGAGATGAGTCTTGGGATAGCTGGGATGCCACGACATGATGATAGGAGTCTTCCGCTGTAGCCTTAGTTTATTTACATTTCAGTTAGAACAGTCATTTGAGAATAATGTATCGCACTTTTAGTTGGTTTCATGGATTGTAACTATTCGTTAAACTATTTATAATAAACGTTGTTTCTTTATTGTTGTTTGATTATCATTGCCTCGGGTAACCGAGATGGTAATGTCTTCATACCTGAGTGGTCCTGGTAAGGCACTTGGAGTATGGGGGTGTTACAAAATGGTATCAGAGCGACGATCCTGAAACCTGTAACCAATGAACTTAATGAACATAGGGAGTCAATTAAAATGAACCCGGGGTAAAAGTTGTAGGAGCTAGTGCAAAGGCTTGGGAGACGTCCTAAAGTCGCAGGGGTCGCCCTACAACTTTGAACCGGTCACATGGGGGAAGTGTTTGTCGAGTCGTATGTGTGTTTGGTTAACTTGTTTACGAATGTGATGGAATGTGTTAGTTGTTGGATGTTGAAGTAGAAGTTGGGCATGTGAAAGAAAATGGTGATATGAGGAAATTTGTTGATGAAATGATAACATGTTGGATGATTTACAATGTGGCATTTAATAATATGATGAAATGGTTTCGTAGATAGTAGAAAAGATGCGTAGTATGCTGATCATGATATAATGTGATTTATAAAGTTTAGCATGTTAGCATATGACGTAACATGCGGGTAGCTCTTACGAATTAGTGTTACTCGATCGAGTGAGACTGACTCGATCGGGTGGGTTTTTGGCGATTTTGAGTCCAGAATCGAGTTTTGGGGCACTCGATCGAGTAGCTAGGGGTACTCGATCGAGTAGGGGGTCACTCGATCGAGTAGCCTAGATACTCGATCGAGTAGATAAGAGATCAGAAGGTCTGTTTGGGTTCTGGAGTTTGGGTACTCGATCGAGTACGTGGGGCACTCGATCGAGTAGCCCGTTACTCGATCGAGTGTGTTTGGGAACTCGATCGAGTGGGTTCTGGGCATCGCGTTTTCGTGTTTTGAGGTTTAGTACGTGTGTTTATGTTTACCCTTTCTTATATAGCTTCAAGATGCCGCCCAAGAGAACCGCTTTGTATGCGAGAGCCGAGCTTATGGCCATGACCGTGGATGACATCGTTAAGATGTTAGAGCACCAGGATGCTCTTCCGAGACCACCCGAAGAGAGTGAATGAGGACAAGGATAAGAATAAGGAGAAGAAGGTTGATCATTCTAAAATCAGCCTCTATATTGCGAGGTTTAACCCGAAAGAGTACAAGGAGTTGGGGAGCCTAATCTGCTTGATAGTTGGGTGAGAGAGATGGAGAACATCTTAGATTTGGTTCACCGTCCGATGAGATGAGGTGGAACAGCCGCGTTCTATCCGAGGGAGGCGACGAGGCAAGTGGTGGGATTCAGTGAAAGTGAGTGCTAGGGAGATATATGCAAACCAAGGCTTACCTGCTATACCTTGGGAGGAGTTTCGTAAGGCTTTGTGAGGAAGGAGTTTGTACTGGGAGCATGTGAGGAGTAAGATGAGAGAAGAGTTTGATAAGTTTAAGATGACCACGAGATGTCGGTGGCCGAGTACTACAGACAGTTCAATGAGAAGTCCAGGTATGCTAAGGATATGGGTTTGAGTGAGGAAAACCTAGCATTGAGGTTTGAAAGAGGGTTGACTACCACGATTATGGATAAGTTATCCGTGGGAATCCTTACTGATGTTAAGGAAGCTTATGAGAGGGTTGGGAGAGCCGAGAGGTTGGTGGAGATGGCTCAGGAGAGGTCAGGTGGTGAGAAGAGGAAGTTCGAGAGCGAGGGTGGTGGCCAATCGAATCACAAGAAAGGCAACCACAATCGATCCTAAAGGATTTTCTTCGGGTCCGGTTTAGTCTTTGGGACTTCCTTTGGGCGTGGCCGTGGAAGTGTGAGTAATAGTTGGGGAGTGATCTGCTTTGGTTGTGGTGGTGTAGGCCACAAGAGACATGAGTGCACAAGTGCACCGGGATCTTTCGAGACCTCGCACAGAGCTTCGCGAGCAACGACCGGCCGGGATCATGGCCGAACCGGGGAGTCGAGTTACAGTGGAGAGGCAACCGCAACGCGGTAATTCTTATCGAAAAACACCGACGAACAATAACAACAATCAAGGGTCGGGTGCTAAGCCGACCGCATCAACCAGTACTGTCCAGGGAGGTGGACAGAAGACCAGTGGCAAGTTATTCATGATGGAGAAGAAGGCAGCTGAGGAAGATGTGCACGTTATCACCAGTACATTCCTTGTTAATGGTATTCCTACCTTTGTTTTGTTTGATTCGGGGGCTTCTCAGTCGTTTGTGTCTTCGAGTCATGTAAAACAGTTGGGTTTGAGAGTATATGAGTCTGTTAGTGAGCAAGTTTTCATACCTTCGGGAGAGTGTGTATCGTGTGGGAGATTGTTTAGAGATGTGTCTTTGATAGTTGGGCAAGTTGATTTCCCTGTAGACTTGCTAGAGTTTCCTTTTAACGGTTTTGAGATGATAGTTGGGATGGATTGGTTAGGAAAGTATAAAGCTAAGATAGATTGTCATCAAAAGAAAGTGTCCTTAAGAGGTCCAAAGGGTGTTAGTGTGTCTTATCGTGGGTTTCTAGTCAAACCCAAAGTTAAGTTGATTGCAGCTGTTACCTTGAAGTCTTATCTGAGGAAGGGATGTCCTTTGATCATGTGCCATGTGAGAGATGACCGGATAGAGAGCCCGACAGTTGATGAGATACCAGTGGTGGGAGAGTTTGCAGATGTTTTTCCAGAGGAGATTCCGGGGTTGCCACCGAAGAGGGAGATAGATTTCACCGTAGAGTTGAAGCCAGGGACGGGGCCAATCTCTAAGGCACCGTACCGTATGGGTCCTAAGGAGATGGAGGAACTTAGGAAGCAGTTGGATGATTTGATAGAGAAGGGATACATTAGACCAAGTGTATCGCCTTGGGGAGCACCAGTTCTTTTCGTGAAGAAGAAAGATGGGAGTTTGAGGCTATGCATAGATTACAGGGAGCTGAACCGTGTGACGATAAAGAACAAGTATCCTTTGTCAAGGATAGATGACCTGTTTGATCAGTTGAGCGGTGCAACAGTCTTTTCTAAGATTGATTTGAGGTCGGGGTACCATCAGGTGAAGATTAGAGAGGTGGACATACCAAAGACAGCTTTCACGTCGAGGTATGGCCACTATGAGTATGTGGTGATGCCGTTTGGGTTGTCTAATGCGCCGGCAGTGTTTATGGATTTGATGAATAGAATCTTCAGACAGTTCTTGGACCAGTTTGTAGTGGTGTTTATCGATGATATCTTAGTCTACTCTAAGACTAAGGAGGAGCATGAGGAGCATCCGAGGATCGTGTTGCAGACTTTGAGGGATCATGAGTTGTATGCTAAGTTGTCCAAGTGTGAGTTCTGGTTAGAGAAAGTTGCTTTTCTTGGGCATGTAATCTCTAAAGATGGGGTAGCTGTGGATCCGGCGAAGATTGAGGCGTGACAAAGTGGGAAGCACCAAAGAATGTTGCGAGGTTAGAAGTTTCTTGGGTTTAGCTGGATACTACGGACGGTTCGTGAAAGATTTCTCCAAGATAGCTAGACCGATGACAAAGATTGATGAGGAAAGAGAACAGGTTTCGTTGGGATGAGAGTTGTGAGACGGCGTTCCAAACATTAAAGGAGCGTTTGACCACGCTCTCTGTCCTAGCATTACTGAAGGGAGCGAGAATTTTGAGGTTTATACGGATGCCTCGAAGAATGGGCTGGGATGTGTGTTGATGGAGAATGGCAAAGTGATTGCCTATGCTTCTAGGCAATTGAAGCCTTATGAGGAGAATTACCCTACTCATGATCTGGAGTTGGGTGCGGTGGTGTTTGCTCTCAAGATTTGGAGACATTACCTTTATGGAGCAATCTTTAAGGTATTTTCCGATCACAAGAGTCTTAAGTACATCTTCACGCAGAAGGAGTTGAACATGAGACAGAGGAGGTGGATGGAGTTGATTGGCGATTACGACATGGAAATCATCTACCATGAAGGGAAGACCAATGTTGTTGCTTGATGCTTTGAGTAGGAAGAGTGTACATTCCTTGTGTACAGCTCTATCTTTGATGAGGCCGAGGATGAGGTAGCGAGCTTTGGGATACATATGATGCGAAAGGAGATGCCATGGGTGATATGACAAGATGCTTGAGTTTTATGATGATATTCGGGTTAAGCGGGCTTTGGATCCTAAGATCGTTGAGTGGAGAGTGGAGTAGAGAAAGGGACAGTGTCCTTTTTTCTATTCATACAAATGGTAGTTTGAGGTTTGATGGTAGGTGGTGTGTTCCTAATGATGAGGAGTTGAAAAAGACGATCATGACAGAGGCGCATTGCACACCATATTCGATTCATCCAGTGGAGACAAGCTATACAAGGATTTGAAGAAAACGTTTTGGTGGCCTGGGATGAAGAAAGAGACAGCTGAGTTTGTGTCCCGTTGTTTGACATGCCAGAGAGTTAAAGGGGAACAGAGAAGACCACAAGGTAAGATTCAGTCTTTAGAGGTGCCTGAGTGGAAGTGGGAATCCATTTCCATGGACTTCATTAATGGGTTTGCCTAAGAGTCAATAAGGTAACAACATGATTTGGGTGATAGTGGATCGTCTGACCAAGTCAGCTCACTTTGTTCCAATGAAAGATACATGGACTAAGGCACAATTGGCTATGGCCTATCGAAAGAACGTGCTTAAGTTACATGGAGTCCCTAAGGACATAGTGTCTGACAGAGATGCGAGGTTTATATCGAGGTTTTGGAAAGAGTTGCAGGAATCGTTGGGAACAACTTTGAAGATGAGTACAACATTTCATCCTGCGACAGACGGCAACCGAGAGAACAATCAAGACTCTTGAGGATATGTTGCGAGCTTGTGTGATGGATTTTGGTGGTAGGCCGAGCGAGAGGTTGGACTTGATAGAGTTTTCTTACAACAACAAATTATCACACTAGCATTGGTATGGCACCGTTTGAGGCTTTGTATGGGAGGAGATGTAGGAGTCCAATCTTTGGGACGATCTCTTGATGCAAAGGTTTTAGGACCAGAGATGGTGCATGAGATGGTGGAACAGTTAAGATGATCGGGGAACGGATGAGAGCAACCCAGGATCGACAAAAGAGTTATGCAGATCTACATCGTCGGGACATAGAGTTTCAGGTTGGGGACAAGGTTCTTCTGAAAGTGTCTCCGATGCGTGGAGTTATGAGATTTGGGAAGAAAGGCAAGCTAAGTCAGAAGTTTATAGGGCCTTATGAGATCTTAGAGCGAGTTGGGGAAGTTGCTTATCGTCTGGCTTTACCAGCTGCGTTAGAGAGAGTGCATAATGTGTTTTATGTATCGCAGCTGCGGAAGTATGTGAGTGACCCGTCACATGTGTTGGAGGCAGAGAGGTTAGAGTTAGATGAGTCCTTATCATATCTTGAGGTGCCTAAGCAGATTCTAGACCGAAAGGTTAGAAAGACTAGGAATGGTGAGACAGTTTTGCTTAAGATCCTTTGGTCTAACCACGAGACCGAGGAAGCTACATGGGAGCCAGAGGAAGCTATGAAAGAGCGTTACCCTTTCCTTTTTGATCAGGTATGTATGGTTACGGGGACGTAACCTTGTTTCTTTTAGGGGGGTAGGAGATGATCGCGAGTAGTTTTTAAGAGTTTTATACCCCTTTTATATGTTGTGTCGGTATGTTTGTCGGGATGAGTTGGGGTTAGTATCATGTCTTATGTTGTATTTTGTTTGACCTTCGAGTCGGGAAGCTTATGGGAGTACCTTTGTTTAGTAGTGGTTTGAACTTCGAGGACGAAGTTCCTTTTAAGGAGGGAAGACTGTAATACTCCGTATTTATAAGTCTTGGGGTACTCTATCGAGTAGCCCTTACTCTGTCGAGTAAGGGTAAGTTGCGAAATAAAATAGTTTCTGACCTGTTGGGTACTCGATCGAGTAGCTGGGGTACTCGATCGAGTAAGGGGGTACTCGATCGAGTACCTTGGGTACTCGATCGAGTACCTTGGGTACTCGATCGAGTGTCCGGTTTTACGGGGAGTTTTCTCGGGTTTTGTTAATTATGCGATTAAGGTATTTAAACATAGTCGTCATTGTTTTAAATCACTTTTGCAAAACCTAAAACCCTGTTTAAGAGAGAAAGCAACCAGTTCATCTTCCTAATCGCATTCTTAGCAATTCCCGGAGTTCAGACGGTCAGTTCTTGTCGTTATTCGTATCGTTGAGTTCCTTGCGTCGAGGGTAAGCTTTTAATATAATTTTTATAATGTTTTGTTAAGATTGGTTAAACCCTAATTTAGAGATTGGGGGTTTTTGTGTGTAGTATGTGATGTGTAGTCTCTATGTGTTATCTGATAGGAGGAGGGTTCGTAGAAGAGGCTTTTTGATACAAAATTTGTAGATACCGTCTCGCTTGTTGTGCTTTCCGGGTAGGATTTCTACTCGGTATTAGTCCCATAATGGGATATTGGTGATGTGTTGTATTTGGTTGTTTGATATAATGATTGTCTTGTGTTTGTGGTTGTGATTGCTTGTTGATGGTTCTCGAGATGCGTTCTCGGCTGAGTGGGGTCACTTGCGGGAGTGACTTCACGCCCTAGTTTCGCCCTTCGTGGAACCCGCCATGGAAGGGGATGTGCACATTAATGGACAGGGTTATCGCTCGATATGATGAGCGGGGCTTAGGTGGAACGGCCGCGGTCCCCCATCGGCGGGCTGGTCCAAAGGACGATCGGATTGAGATGATGGGAATTGGTTGGTGGAGTGTGTATGTGTGTGACAGTTCAGCTGTCTGTTTATCTTATTATTGTTATCTACGTTGATGGTGTGATTAGTACTGACCCCGGTGTTGTTTTGTAAACCTGCGGTGATCCATTCGGGGATGGTGAGCGATATTGAGCGGTATTGAGATGAGTCTTGGGATAGGCTGGGATGCCACGACATGATGATAGGAGTCTTCCGCTTTGTAGCCTTAGTTTATTTACATTTCGATTAGAACAGTCATTTGAGAATAATGTATCGCACTTTTAGTTGGTTTCATGGATTGTAACTATTCGTTAAACTATTTATAATAAACGTTGTTTCTTTATTGTTGTTTGATTATCATTGCCTCGGGTAACCGAGATGGTAATGTCTTCATACCTGAGTGGTCCTGGTAAGGCACTTGGAGTATGGGGGTGTTACATTGTGTCCTTTCATATGCAGGGATTTGGCAGTAATAATGCATGCATCGGAAGCAGTAATAATGCATGCATCTAGTAATATAAAATTTATTTTTTTTTAAATCAACAACAACGGTTATTTTTTTTTTAAAAAAAAACCGTTGTCTTTAGTTATAACAACGGTTTTTTCTATTGTAACCGTTGTTATAACTTTCCCGCCAAAAATTAGTCACACTTTCCACAACGAATTTCTCGTATTGACAACGGTTTTTAACCGTTGTTAATAGTTTTCACAACGGGTTTCTTAGATAAACCAACCGTTGTTACAACCTTTTACAACGGACGCTTTAACAACGTCCGCTTTTTTATATAACAACGGTTTTTTACCGTTGTTATAGCTTGTATCTGTAATAGTGCTAGAATGATGTGTTTGGTATTTTTATCATATACTATATGTGTGGACATGATAAGTTATAGATGGATATAATCTTTTGTATTTAAATATTTATAACATTTAATATTTTACATTCTGCACAAAAAATTATCTTCGTCTTTTTAGGATAAGGAAATTCATTTTTTAAAGAACTTATTGATAAAAATGTATTGACTTTTTATGATAAGAAGTTGCAGCTAAAAAAATATGATATTAGTAAATATTTGTTAAAATTCATTGACTTTTTATGATAAAAATTTGTAGTTAAAAAAATGTTATTGGTAAATATTTGTAAATTAACGTTATTAATTTATCGGTAAAAAAATAAAAAAAAACACTCATTTTATTACTCTTAAGATTTCAATTTTTAATTATTTCTCTAATCAAAATACATTAAGGAGAAACATGAAAAATAAGTGAATTGTCAATTTAAATTCTATAAATAATACATTAAAAATTAAAACTCTATAAATACCTTGCATATAATTACACGGGGTCTATATTAGTAACTCTATAATGTTGGAAAATGTGTCATCAACAATAGTGCGATCACATGATTTAATATCATAATTAAATCTCATATTAAGAATACGAAAGGGATGATTCATTATATAGTCAACTGATCATCATTAATCAGTAATGATTGGCTAACTAGAGTTTGACATTACTGTCGTATGACGGTGGTGGTCAGTTGATCCCTTTAGGTCACACCTATAGGATGAGACCCAAATAGATATTTAATTAATTGTATACGATACAAATTAATTAATTCCTTAATTACGGGAGTTGGATTTTACGTCTTATTGTAATATGATTAAATAAGATTTAATTTAGTAATTAAGTATTAAGTTACTAAATTAGTTGAGGATTTATATAAGTTTTGAGATAAAGGTAATTGGTAATTAAAAGTTACAAAGAGATGTAATTATAACTAACTAGCAACTGTAGGACCCATTATATATTGATATAATGGTAGTATACTACTCAAAAGTGGAGTGTATATTATATTATTAATTGTAATATTTAATTGGTAAATGATTACATTAATAATTAATTATGTAAGATAGTTGAACATATGACATATAAGCATTTATGGGATAAAAGGAAAAAATGGACCTAAAAGGCTCCATATACCCGGCCATATAGAGCAAAAAATGCTCAAATTTTGTCTTGTTCATTTGTGTTGGAATAAAGTGTGATTGTGACACTTCTATGACACATCTTACATAAATGTTTCCTACACCCTATCTATGCTATACAAACAAGTAAAAACAAGAGGAAAATATCCCCCCATGTAAGAAGGGCCACCAGTTTTATGCTCTTAAATATGAGCACTTGTTGCTCATTTTCCCTCTCTTACTTTTGTTTGTTTTTCACTTATATTTCTTCACATGCAAAATCTTCCAAACACTCTCAAATACTAATACTCTCCAACTATTACTAGAGGTAGTAATACTAGAAATATTAGTAATATTAAGGTAGCATTTCTACTACATATCTAGTTAATATTAGTAGGAATTTTTGGTTTGAATCTTGGGTGCAACTTATTGGGGTGTCTTCTATACTTGGAGTCTTAGGAGGATCATCCATCATATTAAGCTCAAGAACAAGTGAAGGAAGGTGACCTTACTTGTACCCATATTTTCGAACCAACCTACAATATAAGGGACATTGTTTTTCTTATAAATCTCTTATTTTGTTTTGCATGCACTAGATCTAAAGAACAAATAATTAAGAAGTTAATTAGTTCACTATTAGATGAGTCTAATAATAGGTATATAAACCTAACATATAAATAACCGCGCATACATTGCACGAGATCTAAACTAGTTTGCATCAAATATATAGTGGGATTAGCCTAGATTTGGTCAACCTGGTCTCAAGCTCAGCGTTTAGCGAGCCTAAACCAAAATAAAAAAAAATAAAAAAACATGTAGAGAGAGAAAAATGAGAGATTTTTCTCTCGAAATGTCAACGAAAAATTGGAGATCTAAAATTCCATTTTTATCTCCTTCCCCAACCCCTTTTCGTATCTCCTTTTTCCAATCATCATCCTACAGATCTTCCTTCTTTATCATTAGGTAGATCCTTTGTTTTTTAACTAAAATTTTTTTATGAAAAATTTTTAGCTATTTTTCTTGATTTTTTTCTTCTTAAATGTCTCGACTTTAATTTGCTCTCCATTTTAGTTTAGGAGAGCTTATTTCAGTCATGTTTTAGTTAAAGAAGTTTAAATCAAGTATCTAAGAGCAATACTTCAAGAGTTATTTTCAAAAATTAACCAAATTTTTGTTGATTGTTTGGATTAGTAACGTATTTTTGTAATGAATGTGTATTGAAGTCAATTCTTTTGGATTTCTAAACACAGATTGACGTTTTTGGGGTGTCTTTGTTCCCCTTTGGTGTTATTTGAATACAATTAATTTTGTATGAAATTTTCCAAGTTTTTGTTATCGGTATGAATTTATTTTTTTATCTGTTTAGGGTTTAAAAGTGACATACTTTCCTTAGGAGAGTTTCTTCTTTGTGTCCTTTTATTTTATGGTTCTTGTGGTGAATGAAAATCGTTTGAAATTCGTTTACCTTTCTCAGCTGACGGCATAGGTTGATTTAATCAAACCTAGTTTCCTTACCTTATCAAACAAAAACAAAAAATGATAATTACAGACTTAAGCTGAAGTATATACATTTATTTTTTATTTTTTTTTTGAAAAATGAAGTATATACATTTTAACTACTTATGTATCGGTTTAATTATAGATTAGTTTGAGATCGGTCAAACAGATATCGTGTTTGAGTCTGAGTTGAGTGCGGTTATATTTGGTTGTGATTAAGGTCGACTTTATCTAAATACCAAGTTGAGTTTGAGCATCAGATTCGTATGGGACGTATTTAGTTTCTCTATGTACTTATAATTGATAAACAGATAAACGAGAGAAGTAATATGAAAGATTAATTGTTGATGATTATTCAACGTAGCAAAGTATTATATATATACACTCCCAATATCAATAAACAGCTAATTAAGTATCCGTGTTATGGTAAACTATCCCTAAGAATATGCTAAACGATATCACATGATATTATTTACATACTAAATTTTTAAATACCGAACTAGGTTTGTGACCCGTGAAATTCACGGGTTTATCTGTCTTAGTTTTGATATTTTTATCGTATTGTTAATATTTGTTCGAGCAATTAGTTATTGATCCATTTAAAAATATACAGTCTTGAAATACATAGAAATTAGTTAGTCGATACCTTATTTCTTTGACAACTTTGGTTTATTTTTTTAAATCGAATCCTGCAAGTGACAATGTGGTAGCTACTAATTTTGAGAAACGTGACAACGGAGCAATGACAAAGACGACTCATTATATATACGTGTGTTTTACTCCGCAATATAAAAAGTGAGTTTTTTAAATATTAAAAGTTGTAACCATTCGTATATAATAAATTCCGTATGGAAAAATCTTCAATGACGCCTTATAAGGTTGTAAACTCATTACCTCAGTATAGTCATCTCCAAATTATTTTCAGACCTCTCCATCAACCCTCCCATAGAAATATCTTTGAAGTCTTATCACCACGTGCATGCTTCAAATATTATTTACATCCGAAAAACATTTATTATATCGTTAGAAAAATATTAGATACGATTCAACGGTATGGTCGGTATCTACTCCATGTATTACAAATTAAATTTACATTTCAATTGCTCAATAATCTAAAAAAAAAACTATATTCCCTAAATCCGAATTCCAAAAGGTTCATAAAATTTTTTAAGTTCCTTATTACTATTTCAAGAAATTTATCAATCTCTTGTTATACTTATGTCCATGATCCTATGTAAAAATAAAAATAGTATTAAAGACTATAAAATAATCTATTCCGGTATTGGAAAAAAACACATAAACTTAAAAATATACGGATTAAAATTTAGAAACCATACTATTTAATATTTATCTAAAGGTTCACTTTCGTTTCCTTTTAGTACGCTTCCTTTTAGTACATGTCTTGATAATAGTTCATATGAAATGAAAAAGAAAAATATATGTTAGAGATGATTATACTCAAGAATACAAAAATATAAATTCAAATAGGTTGATCGGGAAAGCATAATAGTAAAATTACACAACAATATATGCTTAATAACAAATTTAAAGAAATATTATAAGATCTCCATTTTGTGATCAACGATCATCTTATAATGGTTAAAAAAGCATAAACCACTTAAAAAAGTAAAGTAAATTTTATAGAAAAATCATCAAAAGGTGGGAGTTGGAGAAAACTTAAATTGGAAGAGGAAATGACATAATTAAAATGATTAATTATTGTCATCATGGTTTAAAAAGTAAATTGTGAAATTTTAAAGATTTTTCATTCAGTTATTTGTACTTATTTATTTACCATTAATTATGAGAGTAGATTTTTTTTTTTTAAGGAAATTACGAGAGTAAGTTTTATGTATTATTCCTGTTTTGACAAAAAAAACACATAAACTTAAAAATATACGAAGTAGAATTTAGAAATCATACTATTTAATATTAACCCGAAGGTTCACTTTCACTTCCTTTTATTACATGCCTTGATAATAGTTCATATAAAATGAAAATGAAAAATATATGTTAGAGATGATTATACTCGTGAATAAAAAAATACAAATTCAAATAGGTTGATCGGAAAAGTATAATAGTAAAATTACACCACAATATACGTTTAATAACAAATTAAAAGAAATATTATAAGACTTCTATTTTGAGATCAACAATCATCCATTACTTATCAGTCTCTACCTTACATTTTTTTACCTTTAATTTTACCTCAATTTCGTGCCTTTTGTATTTCTTCCCTCTTCAGATTACCCACGTGATGGTTTGCCTTATCTGCATTCACATACGTTTCATGGTGCTTTAAAGTTATATAAAAAATACATTGACCAAAAGATAAAACATCAACCTGGCAAAAACTTGACAAACGAATCAAAACATTGTCACATGTAAGTCACTTAAATTAACCAACTGGAAAACATGAATTCAAATATAAAGCAAACGATTCATAAAACCAATAACATAACAAATTAAAATATACTTTATGGGACACAACAACAGCAGCAGCAACAACAACAACAACAACAACAACAACAACAACAACAACAACAACAACAACAACAACAACAACAACAACAACAACAACAACAACAACAACAATAATACTCGACAATAATACTCAATATAATCAAATAAATAAATTAAACCATAAAATACAATCAACAACTTAGAAACTCGTGACAAATGGGCATATTTTAAATAAATAAAGTGAATAAAACTATTATAGGTATTGTAGGTTTTATAGTCATTACACAACCATAAATTCTCATATTTTAATTTAATTTTTAATTTATTTTGTGGTATTATTAAATTAGATAATTGATTGCCAGGGACCTCAAGAGATGAATTAAATAGTACAAAATGTTAATGAAAATTATGGGTGTTGAGTAATATAAAGAGTTTTAATAAAATTATTAACATATTATATTACAAAAATTAATTAAATAGGAAAACATTTTAATTAATTTGGTGTGTATTAAGGTGCTGTTTGGCCTTACTTATGGAAAATGACTTTTCTTTTTTAAAATGAGTTTATTCACAAGTTACTTTTCGGAAAAGTTTTAGTTGTTTGGCCATACTTTTGTAAAAGCGGTTTCTCACAAAATTTATATGTTTGGCCTAACTACTTTAATACAACAATTGTTTGCTTATTTGGTTCTTTATGTAAAAAGCAGAAGTAGAAGTAGTAAATATCTACTTCTCCTTTTGGGGGTGAATAATCAGTTTTTGACTTCTCAAAAGCACTTTTAAAACTCTCTAATTTACCATGTTTGGCCAAGCTACTACTTTTTCAATTAAAAAAGCACTTTTTAAGCTTGACCAAACAGCACCTAAGTATTATGAAGAGTTTTAATCAATTTATTACCATGCTTTATTTTTAAAAAAAAATTAAATAGGAAAATATTAATAATGGTGGGTGTTCACTAATATGAAGACGTTTATTTAATTTATTAACAGGTTTTATTACAAAAATTTTAAAAATAATGAATTAAATAAAAAAATGTTAATAATGGTGAGTGTTTAGTAATATGAAGAGGTTTAATTAATTCTTTAACATGTTTTATTACAAAAATTTCGATTAAAATTTCAATTTTAATTATAAATTATGAAATTTATTAACATGTTTTATTACAAAAATTTTATTTAAAATGTCAATATTAATTATAAATTATGAAATTTGGTGTAAATTTGTAAGGGTTATATAAATTTAGGAAGACAATATATTTAATATACAAAATTAATTTAAATATAATGATAATATCCTTTAATATTATAGATATAAGTGAATTAAATTTGATGGGGCATATTCTGCACCGCTGACCAAGTCAACATGATTGAGCAAGGTCAAAGATATCCACAGCAAGTCAACGACTTGGACAATCTAGCCGATCGACCCATCGGCCCGTCGGCTGGGTCTCGGCATGGTAACCTGCCAGCCGGGACACATATCCGCGTACTCATATCCAAGACCCCTCGGCGGCGAGTCAACAGGATCCGCCGGCCAGCCATAGGCCCCTCGGCCGAGGGGTGGATCAGTCTTTCCACCTACTAGCCACTTGGCCACTACGTGACAAAAGGTGAAAGCCTATAAATACTCCTCAACCTTCATTGAGGAAAGGATCCGAACTAATCCACAACTAAACCTAAATACACTATTCATCTGGTAATATCTTCCTTATCTCTCTACAATACACATTCAGCCAAGTAACAACTTATCTCTTAAGTTTACTGACTTGAGCGTCGGAGTGAGTACGCTTGGCACAAAGCCAAGCCCTCGCCTCGTTCATTGTTGCTGGAGAGGCCGTGAGGAACGATTGAGACCAAAGGAGAATCCAACTCAAGACATCATTCAACAAGCCAAGGGTGGTAACTATACTTGCTCTGGAATTACGCCCGGAACAATTGGCGCCGTCTGTGGGAAAAGACACTAGAAGCTAGTCACATTCATTCCCAAACAAAAAAAAAAAACAAAAACCCACCCAAAAAGCTAAGATGTCAAAACAACAAGACGCAGTCGTGACCGACGAAACCGCATTCTACCACGATGACACTTTCAACAATTCTGGAGTCGTGCAGCCCTCCACCGGCGGAGTAATCCAACCGGAGTTCGGGAATGCCGATAATGCCGGACACGTCGCCGCCCAACAACCAGTCACCATCATGGGACACGTGGTTGACATAGCAAAAACCGAAGATGGTCCTGGACCTAATTAGTAATACGCCCGCTCACACTGTCACGCCGACAAGAGCGGCGGAAACCATCCAGGAGACCAGGGCCCGAAACGTGACTCCGAGAAATTTGAACGAGCACCTGGGAGAAGCCGACCCGGCCAAGTCGCCGGGGGAGCCCAAAGTGGGCGTGGTAGACCTAAGTCCTTCCCGCACTCATGGGAGGACAGCGTCCCCGCAACACGAACGAGGCTTACCCCAAAGGAACCGAGGAGTCCGACTCGGCGAGTTGGAGAAGAAGTCCGAGTCGGAGAAGAAGTCCTTCCCGCTACGAGGAGAGGAGCCGGATTAGGAATGCGAGGAGCCGATCGCCGCGCGTCGTTCGACACGCGGTCGACAGCCCCTCAACGCCTCGTCCTAGACGTCCAGGTGCCAACTAAGCTCAAGTTGCCGCCTCTATCATACAAGGGAGACAAAGTGATCCACCGACCACGCCGAGGCTTTCGAGTCTTACATGTCGGTATGGGAACAGCCCGATGAGGTCCAGTGCGAGTCTTCCCGACAACTTTGCATGGGATGGCTCAAAGTTGGTACAAGGGGCTTCCCGACGGCTCGGTATACTATTACGCCGACCTAAGAGACGCCTTTCTAGCCCAGTATTCTTGCAACAAGAGAAGGGCCGTGGAGACATCGGACCTCCTAACTATCAAACAGGAGGGGGGCGAGTCTCTACGAAGCTATGTGAAGAGGTTCGACGGAAAGGTCCAGCAGATTCGAGAAATTAATCCCGAATTGGCAGCCTTCGCGCTGATGAAGGGCCTCCCAAGGGGAGACTTGAAAAATGAGCTCATCAAGTGCGGAGGACTGAACTTGGACGCCGCTAGAAAGATGGCCGACCAGGCCATCAAGGTAGAAGACTATCACAAGACCTGGGTAGGCCCCAGCGAGGCCGAGCACCCAGAGAAGAAGAGTCACCGGGAGGACAACCCGGATGAGAGGCGCCGTGACAACAACGGGTCACGGTCCGATGAAAGACGCCGTGACAATAACAGGTCACGGCCCGACAAATCTACCAGGAAACAGAACTCGGCGGATGCCGGGGAGCTCGGAACGTACTACAAAAACGGTACGATGATCACACCCCCTAGTCGTATCGGCCGCCGAGGTCTTCGCGTTGAGCAAGAACGAGGGCCGAAGTGGAAAGACCCCTAGGCCGAGGAGTGACGGTGACACGAGCGATCGAGTACCACGGCCACACCGGACACTTAACCAACGACTGCCGACATCTGAAGAATGCCATTGAAGAACTGATCCGTAAGGGGAGCCTCGGCAAATATGTAGCCGGGGGCCAAAAACCAGATGCCGGCGGGTCAAAGAGCAAGCCCATCTTTGAACGGGTAGGAGTAATCCACGTGGTCATCGGAGGCAACGGGAACGATGGGTCCGCTCATGGGCACAAACGGCACCTGAATGAACCATATCAGGCCATCAACTTTGTGCCCAATACAACACCCCCGCTCCCAACATCCCCGATATGACCATCGGGCGGGGAGGACTACGAGGGAGTCATCGCTCCTCACAAATGACCCACTTACATCCCACCTGGACATAGCCAACCATTTGGTGAAGAGGTGCCTGATTGACACAGGCGCCTACACAAACATTATGTACAGAGAATGCTTTCTCAGCCTCGGTCTGAGAGTCGAAGATTTGAGCCCCTGCACCAACCCGCTATACAGCTTTTCTGGGGTCGGCCTGGTACCCACAGGGTCGGTCGGGGCCGGGATCGGTGAGGTTCGGCGAGGGAACTGCAGCCAGGAATGTTATGTCCGAGTTTATAGTTATCGACGCACATCCGCCCACAACGTGCTCATAGGCCGGGTCACTTTGAGTGAAACCGACGCCGTAATTTCCATCCGGGCCTTGACATTGATATACGTCTCGGACCGGGGGGAAGCACATAAGCTCGCCTCGAAGAACGAGAAGGAACCCGGCGTATGGGAGATACACACCCACGGCCCTTCCACGACAGATAGCTCGAAGGCTAGCATCGTTATTCTTAGCCCAAACGGAGACGTGTTCGAGCACGCCTTGGAGCTTGCCTCCTCGACCTCAAACGACGAATCCAAGTACGAGGCAGTGATAACCGGAGTCAGGCTAGCCAGAACCGCCGGGGCGGAGCATGTCGTGGTGAAAACAGATTCGCTCTTATTGACCAACCAGATCAAAGGAAAGCACAAGGCTCGGGACTATAGGACGACAAAATATCTAGAGAAGGTGAGAGCCGGCGCTTCAAAATTAAAATCCTTCCAGATACAGCACACCCCCAGGTCCGAGATCGACCGAACCATCAGCATGGTTGAAGGAGCAGAGACTGAGGAGGTGGAGATTGACCCAGGCCGCACCGTAACCGTAGGTGTCAACCTGGAACCAAAATTCAGAGCCGAACTCCTGGACCTGCTAAGAAAAAATAAAGACGTCTTCGCCTACTCAGCGGCCGAGATGCCAGGCGTGAGCCGGGAGGTAATTATTCATAAGCTAAACGTACTCCCCAACGCTCGCCCTGTCAAGCAACGGATGAGAAACTCCTCAGTCGAGAAAGATGAGGCCATCAAAGCCGAGGTAGATAAACTACTTACAGCGGGCTTTATTATGCCTTGCACCTACCCTGAGTGGTTAGCCAATGTTGTGATGGTAAAGAAATCATCGGGGGCATGGAGAATGTGTGTAGACTTTACCCAACTTAACAAAGCATGCCCGAAAGATTGTTACCCTTTGCCTCGAATAGATAGCTTGATCGACGCCACGGCAGGATACACCATGCTAAGCCTGCTAGACGCCTTCTCGGGGTATCACCAGGTATTCATGGCTGAGGAAGACATGCCTAAATGCGCATTCATCACCGCTAACGGCACATACATGTACAAAATGATGCCGTTTGGTTTGAAAACGCCGCGCAACGTATACAAGACTGGTGGACAAAGTGTTCCAAAATCAGAAAGGACGAAACATTGAGGCTTACGTCGACGATGCTATTGTGAAAAGCAAGTCCGACAAATGAGCACACGGCCGATTTACACGAAACATTTTGTTCACTAAGGAAATACAAGATGAAGCTCAACCCAATGAAATGCAACTTCGGTGTCCGGGGCGGGTAAATTCCTCGGTGTACTTGTCGGCGCGGAGAGGCATCGATGCAAATCCGGACAAAATCCAAGCAATCCTAGACCTGCCGGAACCAAGGAATCGAAAAGAGGTTATGATGCTTGACCGGAGAATGGCGGCTCTCGCCCGTTTCATCTCTCGGTCACCGACAAGAGCACCCCATTCTTCAAAGTACTTGAAAGGGAATAAAGACTTCACTGGGGAGGAACAGAGCACGGCTTTCAAGCAACCGAAAGCCCATCTTCGACTCTCCCAACTCTGTCCAGTGCCGATCTTTGGGGAGACGCTATACCTATACGTAGCGATTACCTCGGCCACGGCCAGCGCCGTGATCATCAGGGAAGAGGACAAACAGCAACACCCAATCTACTTTGTCAGCCATACGCTGTTGCTCGCCGAGAGAAATTACCCACTAATTGAGAAAGCAACCTTCGCCGTCGTCGTTGCCACAAGGAAGTTAAAACCCTACTTCGACGCACACCCCGTGACGGTCCTAACCGATCAGCCACTTGAGAAAGCTTTGGAAAGATTCGAACAATCCGGCAGGCTCATCAAATGGGCAGTGGAAATCTCTGGTTTCGGCATTCAGTACAAACCAAGGCCTTCGATAAAGGGGCAAGCACTTGCAGATTTCCTGGCCGAATGCACATATCAAGAAGAGCCAAACCCAGGCATATGGGAGGTTTACACCGACGGCTCCTCCACGACGAACAGCTCAGGAGCCGGCATCCTTATCATCAGCCCAAACGGAGACGAGTTTGAGTACGCCTTGAAGTTCACTTTCTCGGCCTCGAACAACGAATCCGAATACGAGGCGGTGATAACCGGAGTCGAGCTAGCTAGGGCCGCCGGAGCAGAACACATTGTGTTGAAGACAGACTCACTGTTGGTTACTAACCAAATCAGAGGGGAGTTTGAGGCTCGGGACGACGGAATGGTAAGGTACCTAGAGAGGGTAATATCCGACATAGCGAAATTGAAATCTTTCCAAATCCAATGCGTTCCCAGATCCGAGAACAACCGGGCCGACGCTCTCTCCAAACTTGCCAGCTCAACCGTCAAGAATGTCAGCCGAACCGTGCTGGTAGATATCAGGAATGCGAAGAGCATCACGGAGACTGTCGGCATGGTGGGCAACATAGAGACCGAGACAACGTGGATGACCCCGATCATGAAATACAAACTCACAGGTGAATTGCCGGAGGGCCGCAATCCCTCGGCCAAAATGAAAAGGATCGCCACCAGGTACTTGGTGTTCGAAGGGGAACTGTACAGAAGATCCGTAATAAGACCACTCTTGAAGTGCGTCGGTCCAGCCGACGCAGAACTGATACTAACAGAGATTCACGAAGGCATCTGTGGACACCACATGGGGGCAAGAACACTAGCCCACAAAGCTCTCCGAGCTGGCTACTTCTGGCCCACCATGCTTCAAGATTCCAGAACAAAGACCAAGAAATGCACAAACTCGGATGCATGCCCCGTGTACACGCTCCCTCCCGGGACCTACAACCGGTGCTTAGTCCCCTTCCTTTCGCACGATGGGGGATGGACATGCTAGGACCCTTCCCCACAACCTCCGGAGGAAGGAAGTTCTTAATCGTCGCCGTTGATTACTTCACCAAATGGGTAGAAGGCGTAGCAGATGCAGCGAAGACCACAAATGGCCGTCGAGAAAGGTAATTTGGGAAAATGTGATAACTCGCTTCGGGTTGCCCCAAGTTATGGTATTCGACCACGGCGAGAATTTTGGAGCGACACGATAATGAACTGGTTGGAAGAGCTTGACATCAAGTTTGCGTACTCCTCCGTATGCCACCCACGAGCAACGGGCGGCGGAAGCCAACAAAACAATCCTCAACGGTTTGAAGAAAACGATTGAAGACCTTAAGGGAAGGTGGGCCGACGAACTACCCGGCGTCCTGTGGTCCCTTCGGACCACGGAGAAAGAAGCAACGGGGTACACCCCCTTCCACCTGGTCTACGGTTCCGCGAGTCCTACCAATTGAAGCAACGGTGCCGACATTGAACGGCTACCTTTAACCCGGTGAAAACGAGGAGGGCCTCGAAAGCCTCCTGACACCTGGTCGAAGAAAGCCGAGATACAAGACGTCTCAACTTGGCGGTATATCAAAACCGGATGAGAAGAGCCTACAACCGAAGGGTCCACAAAAGGGACTTAAAAATAGGAGACCTAGTCCTAAGGAAGTCAGCTGCCACCAACAAAGGAAACATTCACGGTAAGCTGACGGCCAACTGGGAGGGTCCCTACAAAGTGGTTGAAGAGATGAGGCCGGGTACATACCGGCTGACGGACATGGAGGGTGTGCCTTTGATGAGCCATTGGAATACCGACAACTTAAGAAAGTACTTTGTATAGCGGCGGAGGTGTCCAAGCCCATTGTGGATACCCCAACGCGTAATCATAACAAATGAAGAATCACCCAAATTTTCCATCAAAGTACTTGTCCCCTCCATAAAGTTGCCACCGGTCGGTCACCCAAAGAAGAAACGTACACTCAGTGCAGTTGAGACGCAAGTCTGGCGGTCAATATGCCTACAGTTACGAATGCTATCGAGCCATAACCCCGATTACCTCGGCCCTAGCCGAGAGCGACGGGACACAATGACCGATCGCGCTATCGAGCCGTAACCCCGATTACCTCGGCCAAAGCCGAGAGCGACGAGACACAACGACCGATACGCTAGAAGAAACGTATACTCAGTGCAGTTGAGACGCAAGTCTGGCGGTCAATATGCCTACAGTTACGAATGCTATCGAGCCATAACCCCGATTACCTCGGCCCTAGCCGAGAGCGACGGGGACACAATGACCGATACGCGCTATCGAGCCGTAACCTCGATTACCTCGGCCAAAGCCGAGAGCGACGGGGACACAACGACCGATATGCTAGCAGGAACATAGACTCGGTGCGGTAGAGACGCAAATCAAGCAATACACTAAAGACGTTAGACACGGTTGAGATATGTATTCTAATCGCCTCGGCCCATGTCTTTGGCGGTAAAAACGAAGGCACTCAATTAATAACGCAAGAAAAGCAAAGGTTCGTGACAAAAGTCCCGGCCAAGCCGAGGACCGAAAAGACAAAACTTTATTGAAAATGATTGCAAGGAGAGTACAAACGACGGCCGTCCCCTTAGGGATAGCCTAAACTCTACCTACCAAAGCTTTACAAAAGCTAGGAAACAAAAAAACAAAAGGTTACAGACTTGGGATTTGAAGCGCCAAAAGATGGCAGGGAGAGAAGGCTCAATAATTGGCCCCCGAACAGCTAAAGCTATCCGAGACGCCGGGTGAGTCTGGTGACGACCGCCCGTCTCCCTATGCGCCGTTGCTTCCCTCCATCGCCAGAATAAAGCATCTTCGGTGGCCGGCTCAGAAGAGGGCTCGACATTTTCAAGTACCTTTAGCCCGTCACCCTCCTTCACCTCTGCATCACAGGCCACCTTGGCCTCAGCTATCTGAGCCGCCTTCGCCGCCTCCGCATCCGCTGCTTCCGCAGCATCAGCCATCTCATCCAGAAGCTGGTCAAATTTATCCCACGGAAAGGTGCCGTCGGGGAGAAGTTTCTTAATTGCCTCCCTGGTCGCCTCCTCGGCCCGGTCCCGAAACTGGGCACACATTTTAGGGAGGAGATCATCTTGAAGCATTTCAATATCCTTCTCCTTTTGGGCAACGGCAGCCTGCGCGTCCCTGAGCGCCTCCGCCTGGTTGTCGAACTGATCTTTCCACTGATCCCTCTTGGCAACCACGGCGTCATAAGCATCCCTATACCTGTTCCGCACTTCCATCATCTTGGCGGTGGCGGCATCAGCTTCCTCAACTTTGGCCCTCTCGGCCCCCAGCAACTTCTCAACTTCCTCCACGCGCTTCGTGGCAAAAGAGAGATCCAGTTTAGCCTTCGCGGCTTCCCCCTTTGCGGCAGAGAGATCCAGTTTAAGCTTTGCGGCAAAGTGCGCAGCTTGGGCCATAGTTTTCTCCCCGCTCCGTGATGTAGGAGCCGGCTTGTTGGGTCCACCTCCCCAGCCTCTTATACAGTTTCGCACCCTCTGCCACAAGCTCGGAGGCAGAAATCTTCTGAGCCGAGGAGTCAACGATGACATTTCTGTCACCCGCCCTCTCACTAGCCTTCTCAGTCGCTTCCCGATTGCCGTTCAGCAAGAACGGCGGTCGCCGAGGAGAATCTACAAAAATTTACACAGAGCATCCATGTCACCTTGCATTGACACATCGAAAGCCGGTCATCGTGGATGTCCAACGAACCGGCTAAATCCGAACCGCAAGTTAGATCCGTACCAGTTTGGACCCTCTTAGTTGGAGGGCCGGTGGCCTCTCCCCGAATCAGCGGGGAAGCAGGTGGTGGCTCCTTTCTCTTCTTTGGGGAAGAAGGACCCTTAGCAACGGTCACCACCTTGTCGGTGATGTCGATAATCTCCACATTATCCTTCGCACCACCGGGGTCGAGGAGGGAGTGGACACCGATGCCGTCGCCGCCACTGGACGCTCCTTTCTTTGTTCTCTTCGCACGCCTCCGAGAACCCGTACTTGGGCCGCCGACGATCCAACGACTTCACCGCTTCTCCATAAGGTCGTTAGGAGCCGGTCTACGATCACTTTTTTCACCGTAGGATGTCTTTGAACGACCTTCCCGTCCTTATCAAGGCCTATCCTCTTTAAGGTACTCTCGGACAGATTCTGCCGACCGGTCTAAGCAATCAAGCAAGGAATTACATGAAAGAAATGAAACATAGCTCTAAAAACAGGAACATAACAAGCTAAGGTGGGCCTCACACCGACCCCACTCACCCCGGGCCGAGGGCCGGATGAGGCCGACGTGGCCAAGCAGCTCATCCTCAAGAATAATCCGAGCCTGGGGCAGCCATCCCTTCTCGGCGTCAAACAATGACGCCCGCTTCTCATCCTCGCAAGAAGGACCATCGAAGCATCCATCTTAGCCTTACCCCGGGAGATACATTTATCGTACTCTTCCCGGTTCTCACACCGAAAGCGAACAGGCTCGGAAAGACCGAGGCAAAGGGTAATCCTCCCAAGACTTGGACATACACCCACCGCCGTTGCCGCCTTGCAAGAAGTAAGCTTGTTCACGGAGACATAGCCTGGCTCCGTCTGTCGTACGCCGTACCACCCCACTTTACCGGAAATTGACGGCCAAGACCGTGAAGTCGGCGGAATAAGTTGACTGTCGGGATCTCCCCCCCTAAAGAGACAAAGCCACACAAAGCCAACTATCGTCCTCATGGCCAGCGGATGTAGTTGGGCCACCGCGACGTTCATAGCACCGATAATGGCCACGACGTATTTATTCGAGGAAACCGCGCCCATACTCCGGATGCCCGATGTACACGCCGGTGTGACCCGGTGGAGGGCAACAGACCGCCTGACCCTTCTTAGGAATAACGATCTTATACCCCTCGCCGAATGAGAAATGGCCTCCGAAAAATGTCTCGCCGGAACAATCGGCGAACTTATGAGACCAACCACGTTCAAGACCAATCGTGCGGGCTCGCCATGATCCGGACAGACGACCTCCCACCATCGAAGGGGTCCCCTCATCCTCATCAAGATCGTCACCCTCATCCTCCCGTCCCTCCGGAATGGTGGATCGACTACGGGAGAAGGAGACCTAGGGCCCCCAAACCTTATCGGAATGGCGTCTAGTATCTCCTCCCCATCAAGACGCAACGGGGAACCCTCCGGCACAGAAGTGCTAGTCCCGGCGTCAGCAGAAGACATAATAGCAATAATTGTTCAACAAAATAAAGAGAAGAAGTTCGTTTGTTTACCTTGAAGAAAAACACTCGCCGGAATGACAACTGAGAAAATTAGAAGACAAAGAAACCTTCGAAAGTTTAGAGGAAAATTTTGGAGAATGAAATTGGTGACCAATTTCACGGAGCAACTGCCCTATTTATAGGGAAAAGCCCATGAAGCGTCAACCAATCAGCGTGCAGACACGTGTCGGACATGCAACCACGGGATGTCAATCATTGCAACAGTTAGACGTCAATCAATGCAACAGTGACCAAGCGTCTTCAACACGCCTATTCATATCTCCTTGCCTATTCACCTTCCTCAACAAATTCCCAAGCATCTGCTCTCCGCCGGCCACATAATCAACCAAGCTAGAAAGCGCCGGCGGGGGGCAATCAAAAACAACCGGCACTCTCAACCCTGGTCTCGGCCAGCGTCACTTTCTTTTCCACATCGGATGCCCTTTACGCATCCATGTGGAGGGGGGATATGGTACGGCCTAAGAAAGACCAAGCCGAGGCAAAAGAAGCCGATGCAGGAAATTTTTTACAAATTACTTGCGCAGAATATACGCTCAAACATACATCGGAGCCCATACCACGACATAGACTACGCTGGGGGCAAATTGATGGGGCATATTCTGCACCGCTGACCAAGTCAACATGATTGAGCAAGGTCAAAGATATCCACAGCAAGTCAACGACTTGGACAATCTAGCCGATGCAGCCCATCGGCCCGTCGCCTGGTCTCGGCATGGTAACCTGCCAAATGACACATATCCGCGTACTCATATCCAAGACCCCTCGGCGGCGAGTCAACAGGATCCGCCGGCCAGCCATAGGCCCCTCGGCCGAGGGGTGGATCAGTCTTTCCACCTACTAGCCACTTGGCCACTTGGCCACTACGTGACAAAAGGTGAAAGCCTATAAATACTCCTCAACCTTCATTGAGGAAAGGATCCGAACTAATCCACAACTAAACCTAAATACACTATTCATCTGGTAATATCTTCCTTATCTCTCTATAATACACATTCAGCCAAGTAACAACTTATCTCTTAAGTTTACTGACTTGAGCGTCGGAGTGAGTACGCTTGGCACAAAGCCAAGCCCTCGGTTCGTTCATTGTTGCAGGAGAGGCCGTGAGGAACGATTGAGACCAAAGGAGAATCCAACTCAAGACATCATTCAACAAGCCAAGGGTGGTAACTATACTTGCTCTGGAATTACGCCCGGAACAAAATTAATTTATAGATAAATGATTTAAAATAATGTCATGTAATAATAAATTGATAATCCGTATCACATTGATTCGCCATGTCAGATTAATGCAACATCACATTTAAATATGCCATGTCACATTAAATTTTAATCTAGGTGGCTTTTTGGATCCTACGCGGTTTATTTAGGTGGCGTTTATTTGTCATTTTAGGGTAGCCTTTTAATTATATTTTATAGATGGGAAAAAGTTTTAGTATAGTGCATTACATACTAAGCACAAGGCCGCCTCAAGAAAAGTGGAGGCCCGGTGCAAAAAAAAAAAATGAGGTCTACAAAATCAAAGAACATTTATATAAAATATTAAAGTAAGCTACAAATAATCTTTGTTGTCTATAAGGGAGTCAGAGTCACAAGAATCATAATTATCAAAAATTACAACACTTTCATTCACCACAGTCCACAACTGTTGGGAAATGTGTCCTCAACAATAGTGCGATCACATAATTTAAATATCATTATTAAATCTCATATAAAGAATACGTAAGGGATGATTCAATTATATAGTCAACTGATCAACATGAATCGGTAACGATTGACTTGCTAGAGTTTGACGTTACTGTCGTGAGACGGTGGTGGTCAGTTGATCCCTTAAGGTCACACCTAAAGGATGATGCCCTTATCTATAAAGTTAATTAATTGTATGTCGATACAAGTTGATTAATTCCTTAAATATGAACAATTTATATTTATGAGAGGAAAAATGTATCTTATTATAATGTGATTAAATAAGATCATATTTAGTGGATTAATATGTTAATTCACTAAATTATGTTGAGGTTTTATAAATGTTTCGAGGTAGAGGTAATTAGTTATTTGCATTTACAAGAGGTTGTAAATTAAACTAACTAACTATTATGAGACCCATTATATGTTGATATAATGATAAAATATTATTCAATAAGTTGAGTAGATATATGTTTATTAATTTGTCACATAATTGTTGTATGACCAAATTAATATTTAATTATGTAAGATAATTAATCATAAGACTTATAAGCATTTGTGGGACAAATATTATAAGACAAAAATGGACCATAATAAGAGCATTTGCACCGTTTTTAGAGGATATAGGACACTTGTCCTATGTCTTCTATTTTGTCTAAAAAGCTCATGACAACAACAACACTTGTCATGTTCACTCTACCATATATGAGACTATTTATAAAGCATTTGCACGAGATTTTTTGAGAAGACCAAATTGCTCTTATTAAGAGCATGCGGCCGGAACATAGAGGATGAGAGAGGACATTTTTGGTTCTTATTATTTTTCCACTCATTCTCTCACAAGATGCTTCACATGCAACCTCTCACATATTCATCTTCTTCTTGATCAAAACATGAGATTTTTGATTCAAATTGTTCATAAAAGATTACTAATATTATTAGTGTAATATATGAGTATTAGTAATCAATTTTAAGATAAACTACTAAACAAATATCTAGCAAATATTATTTAGTGGGGATAAGGGATAATCTTGGGTGCAATCAAGAGGAGTGACTTCTATACTTGAGGTCTTTGGAGGATCATCCTAATACTCATTATAGCTCAAGAACAAGTGAAGGTAGGAGACCTTACTTGTGCCCATAAAACCGAAATTAACAATGTAAGGGACATTGTTTTCTTATAAATCTATTATTTTGTTATGCATGCACTAGATCTAAAGAACATATAATTAACAAGTTAATTAGTTCTCTATTAGAGGAGTCTAATAATAGGTATATGAACCTAACAACAACACCATCATTATCATTAATATTTTCAGTATTAGAAGTACCCCACAAATTTTTTTTCCAGTGCACCACTTTGAGGCTGAACTAACTGCTCTATTCGCTGCTTTTTCTTTCTTTTCTCGGATTCAGTATCAAATTTTCTTATTCTAGGTAACATGATATTAAAAATAAAAATATGTGATAAACCGAAACAACCTTATTGTTGCCAGATTTCAGAACTATCGTCGGCATCACGACTGACCGATCTCCGACTCCTTGTCCTCTCTCCAATAGTTGCAAATGGATTATCATTAAATTCATTAAATTGTAACTAAATTTATACCTATTTCGATTCTTTTGAAACCCAAGTGTAAATATAAGATTTTTGTCGACCATTGAAACCGACAAAGGGACAAAATTTTGATTCTAATCTCTTTAATTGTAAACTTGAATGATTTGTGAGGAATTGATTTGGGACAATCATATTTAAAGATTGAAAAAAAAATGTTAGATTAAAAATTAAAGAGTAAATTTAATTTTTTTGGGAAAGAAATTAATTTTATTTGGGGAAGGAGATGATTAAGAGAGGAATAAGAGGATTGGAATGTGGAGTAGGAGTAGAGTCCTTTTCTCAATTAATATATGGTGGGTAATGCCAAAGTGTGGGCCCTAAAAATTTGAGGCTTAGTGCAAATGCACATAGAGCACCCCTAGTTAGACGGGCCTGACTAAGCATACGATACCTTCATGTTTCATATAGCACAAATTCTCATTATAGACGGACACTATCCGTCTATACGTATAGACGGATACCATTTTCCCTCACAAAATACCCATTTGCCATAAAGTGGGAAGCACATGGAGGGTGCCCCACCTTGTCCCCCTACCCATTTTATTAGAGGTCTTTACCCGTCTGTTTGCCCCACCCGTCTATACCAAGACCTATTGTTCATATAGTAACATTTTAGTATAGTGCATCTCAATGTGTTGCATCGACTCTCATCTAACTTTTTCTTTTTATTTTTTCCTGGAAAAAAAAATATTATATGGCCAAATGAAAGTTACAAACTTCTTTGTAAAGTTATTGAATGAGCTATAGAATTATTTAGCTCATTATAAAGCTACTAAACCCTTAAAAAAGCTAAGGGCTGCAAATGAATAAAGCCGGATACCCGACCCTTAAAACCAGCTCGGCTCGAACCAAATTCTAAATCGAGCTCGAGCAGAGCACCTTCTGAGGTCAACAAGGTCGGGTTAGAAGCTCGTTTTTAATTTTTATTGGTGTGTATTTTAAATTATACTCGTACTAAATTTATTTTGTAGGTTATTTTGGTATCTATAGTTATGATATAATATTATATCTAACCATTTTCCAATTATATTGCATTTCTTTAAAAACAATTACTAATTTTAGTTATTTCTTAAATACTACTGTAGAAGTTAATAAAAAAGACATAATGATGTAACGATCCCAATCTAAAGAAACACTAAAATAATAACTCCAAATAAAAAACTGCTCCTAGGGTTTCTTCCTATGGAGATCTTGGTCTAGGCTCGTCTTTGCTCTTTCCTTCATCGATTGGGGCTCTTTCCTTCCGTCTTGACGTGGGGATTCTGCTGCTATTAACGGTTCTTTTTCTTGCGCTTTCTTTTTTTCTGTTCGTTCGTTTTCGTTTGTTCGATTTTGCCTCTCGATATGGGTACAAACCCTAATCGACGACATGGAAAGGAGATTATGGGGAGTGATGGCGGGGACTCTGGAATTTTCGAGTGGGAACCGGGAGAAGGGAGGGAACAACAAAAGCATAACCTAACCCTGGTGGGAAAAATTTGGACGACGAAGGCGGTCAATGCGAAAGCAGTAATTGATACTATGACAAAACTATGGAACCCAATTAAACCGATTATAGGTAATATTGTTGATGCGAAAGAGAAGCTCTTTGTTTTCAAATTTCCTGATATCCGGGAGAAGGAGAAGGTCCTGGAAGGGCAGCCTTGGCATTTCGATAAAGCAGTGTGGTGTTTCAATGAACCTAACGAGAATGGGAAGATGATGGATGTGCCACTGTATTGCCTACCTATATGGGTTCGGATTTACGACCTACCTATCAGCGGGAGAAGTAATGAGAGTAATATACAGAGACTAAGTGGACAGTTGGGGACTTTTGTTGCGAAAGGGGAAGATGATAGTGACGGGGTGGATAGGGCTATTAGAATACGGATTCTTCATGATGTTCGCCAGGCAGTTAAAGCTTCGGTAGCTGTTAAAATGCGCGGAGGGGAGGTGGTTCGATTTGATGTAAAATACGAGAGGCTCCCAAATTTCTGCTATGGCTGTGGGGTGATGGGTCATGGGGAAAGAGATTGTGAGGAAGGTCCGTATGAGGAACACGAACTGCAATTTGGGGATTGGCTCCGTGCTTCTCCGAGGAAGCTGATAAAGACAACAGGGCCCATACCTATGAAAGCGGCCAGGAACTTAAACTCAGATTTTGAAGCGGAGAAGATGAAAAAAGAGGAACTAGACATCGAAGCTATGATTAATAAACTACAAAATATTGCGGTCTCGCTGAAACATAAAAAGTCTCAAAAACGGGATGAAGGGGGAGATGGTATGTTTGCTGTAGTAAGTGCGAGTGGAGAGCAGGCAGGGGAGGTGGAGGAGTTGGTAGGTTGTAATATGGTCGAGGAAAGGGAATTAGGGGATGGCGGAGGGGAGCACGAGAAGGGTAGTGTAGAGCTGAACAGGGGGTCTGATGATGTTGGTAAGGGGAGTAAGGTTCTTCCTAAGGGTGGTACCTGGACGAGGGTGCAGCGAGCTGAAGTGACGGAAAGGGGAGTGACAACTGTTCATGGGAGTGGAGTTGAGATGGGGTCAAAAAGGAGACGAGATGGGCAGGAGGATGACGAGGAGGTAGTGGCAAAGAGATTTCATTGCGATATGGATGTGTATTCATCTGAGGCGGAGGTTGAAGGCGCTCAACCCCGCCGGGCCCAATGAGTATTTTGAGCCTTAACTGCAGGGGTTTGGGCAACCCGGCTGCGGTAGGCGGTCTCTGTAACTTACTCCGAAAGGAGGCCCCGAGCTTTGTCTTTTTGTGCGAGACAAAGCTTCGTAGTACAGAAATGCACAAACTTAGGAGAAGGTTGGATGAGTATGAAGGGTATGCGGTTGATTGTGTGGGAAAGTCTGGGGGTTTAGCATTTTTATGGAAGAAAAATAATGTTTGCTCGGTTATTTCAGCGACGATACATTATATAGATGTGGAAGTTGGAGAAGGGGAGGATAAATGGCGGGTTACGGGGTTCTACGGGTGGCCGGCGGTTCAAGACCGTCACTTGTCGTGGCAGCAGCTAAGGATTCTTGCATCGATGTCTTCCTTACCATGGGTGTGCCAGGGTGACTTTAATGAGATCCTTTACTCCACAGAAATGAAAGGGGGCTCGCGTATGCAATGGCAAATGAATAATTTTCGGGATGCGGTCGATGAGTGTGGGTTGAGGGATATACCTTACGAGGGGTATGAGTTCACGTTTGATAATGGTCAAGAAGGAGATGCGAATAGACAATGTAGATTGGATCGGGCTATGGTTAATGGGGAATGGTCCGATAAGTTTCCTTATGCTAAACTCTTACACCTTGATAGGGAGTGGTCTGATCATGCACCTATTAAGGCTCTGCTTAATGGGCGAGGGGATGCGGAGGGGAGGGCTCCTAAGAGGTTCCGTTTCGAACAGATATGGGTGGGACAGGATGGCTGTGAAGATGCCGTGCAGAGGGCCTGGGATGCGGATGATGGGGAGCTAATCTCTTCGTTACAGCGTTGTGCGGTTGAGTTGCAAAATTGGAAGGGAGTAAGCATTGGTAAGGTCATGCGAGACTTACAGAAAAAACGAAAGAGGCTGAAGTGGTTGAATGAAGGAGGACGATCAGCGCGGGAAGTTAACGAACGGCGTAAAATTGTGAAAGATATTGCGGACCTTTTGAAACAGGAAGAAAGCTTTTGGAGGCAAAGATCTAGAGCTCTATGGCTTCGAGATGGTGATAGAAATACAAAATTTTTTCATCAAAAAGCGAGTCAAAGAAAGGAGAAGAACCACATAGCTAAACTTATTGATGAGAGGGGGCGAGTGGTATGTGATAGACAAGGAATGGCCGCATGTGCTGTGAGGTACTTTCGGGGATTGTTTACTTCGGATCAACCGGAGAATTTTGATCAGCTGCTCATAGGAATTGAAGGGAGAGTGACGGATGCTATGAATGAGGGGTTAAGGGAGGAATACCGCGGGGAAGAGGTCGTTGAGGCGTTAAACCAGATGCATCCTCTTAAAGCCCCAGGTCTCGATGGAATGAACGGTCTCTTTTACCAGACCTATTGGCATATCGTTGGACCAGCTGTGACCCGGTGTGTGTTGAATATTCTTAATGGAGCGCCGTTTCCGGAAGGTATGAATGAAACTAATATTGTCTTGATACCGAAGAAGAAAGAACCTGATAAAATGCAAGATTTTCGCCCTATCAGCTTGTTTAATGTGGTCTTTAATTAGTCTCCAAGGTGCTTGCAAATAGGTTGAAGAAATTCTTGGGGGAAATTGTTTCGGAGAACCAGAGTGCATTTACCCCGGGTCGGTTAATCACGGATAATATTCTAGTGGCCTTTGAACTATTCCATTATATGAAAAACACACGAAGTAATGGAGGACATATGGCTCTCAAATTAGATATGGCCAAGGCTTATGATCGAGTGGAGTGGAGGTTTTTGGAGGCGGTGTTGCTGCGTATGGGTTTCGACGAGATGTGGGTCAACCGAGTGATGGGTTGTGTCACGACCGTTTCCTATAAGGTTTCGGTGAATGGGTCGCTGTCCGAGAAATTTGTTCCTGAACGAGGGATTCGACAAGGTGATCCTTTGTCCCCTTACCTCTTTATTCTATGCGCGGAAGTGTTGTCGAATCTAATACGGAGGAATGTCGAAAACGGATCACTTAAGGGAATTAGGGTAGCTCCTCAAGCACCGATTGTCTCACACCTTTTGTTTGCAGACGATAGTATCATTTTCACGCGGGCAAAGGAGGACGAAGCGATGGTTGTGCGAAATATACTCCGTGACTATGAACGAGCATCTGGGCAACAAGTCAACCTCGACAAAACCACTATATCTTTCAGCCGAGGTACATCCAATGCACGACGAGAACGGGTCCTGGGAGTTTTGAACGTTCGGGAAGTGCATGAGCAGGAACGGTATTTGGGTCTTCCTACTGTTATTGGTAGGTCGAAGCAGGGGCTCTCTAATTTGATTCGGGACAAGATTAGCAAGCGGTTACAAGGATGGCGAGGCAAGCTGCTCAGTAAGGCGGGGAAGGAGATACTCATAAAGGCTATAGGCCAAGCAGTTCCAACCTTTGCGATGAGTGTTTTTAGGCTGCCGGCTAATTTTTGCAATGAACTTCGCTCTCTTGTGTCGAGATTCTGGTGGGGCTCAGATAATGGAAAGAGAAAGATACCGTGGGTGGCGTGGAACAAAATGTGTCGGCCTAAATACCAGGGTGGGATGGGTTTTCGAGACTTCCATAAATTCAACTTGGCCCTTCTTGGTAAGCAAGCTTGGAGATTGATGACGGAGGACAACTGCTTGATGGTACGGGTGCTTAAGGGGAAATATTTTCATGGGAGGGAGTTTATGGAGGCTGACCTTGGTACGAGCCCCAGCTATACATGGAGGGGAATTTGGGATGCTAAGGAAGTGATCCGGCTGGGAGCACGAAAACGAATAGGGGATGGGGTGAGCACGCGGGTCTGGTGTGACCCGTGGGTTCCTGGCACAAGCTCAATGCGCATCATATCTCCTCGTGGAATGGCGAATGAAGATATGAGGGTGGCCGAGCTGCTTAACGTCGATGGGCATGGATGGGATATTGATAAGGTAAACAGCTTGTTTCTCCCATTTGAAAGTACTCGTATTTTACAAATTTGTCTCAGCGATACAAGGCCGCCTGACGATTGGTGTTGGGAGCCGGAGAAATATGGTGACTATTCTGTTAAGTCAGCGTATCGACTCATGATGGAGGAAAGCAATAGAGAGGTGGCGGGTCAGTCACGTTATGAGCAGGAGAAATGGCTTTGGGGTAAGATTTGGAAAACACCAGTTTTGCCCCGAGTCAAAGTGTTCTTTTGGCAGCTATGCAACGATGCTATAGCTACTAGAAAGAACATAGCAGCCCGTATGGAATTGACGGATAATTTGTGTCCTCGTTGCCTAAACTGTGTGGAGACTTGTCTCCATGTGGTCCGGGATTGTGGGTGGGTCGAAGAGATATGGGAGGAGTTGAGGGTGGATGTTCTAATGGGGACGGGTTTTGGAAGGGTGAGGGAGTGGGCTGAGGAAGTGTTGAGAGGGCTAGACATGAGGGAGTGTGGGGTGTTCATGACGGGGTGTTGGGCCATCTGGGAGAGGCGGAATAAGGTTCTTTTTGATGGAGGTGAGTGGCGGGGTGATGAGGTTGTGCGGAGGACGAGGGAGATTTTATGGGAGCTGGATGGTGTGGCCGAGGAAAGGGAGAAGGAGACAAAGAGGGGGACGCAGGTGAACGATAGGGAGCGTTGGAAGGCACCATGTGAGGGGTGGCATAAAATCAATGTTGATGCAGGAGTGGCGGAGGGCATGGGGACGGGGTTGGGGGTAGTATGCAGGGATGATTCGGGGAAGGTGCTTTGGGGAGTGGCGGTCCAAGAAACGCGGGTAGTCTCTCCGGAAATTGCTGAAGCTTTGGCGGTGCTTCAAGGAATTAAGGAAGCACAACTCGCTGGCCTTTCGCTTGTGGTGATCGAGAGTGATTGCCGAGGTGTGATTGAAGATTTGAAGAACAAACGGTCTGGAAGAAGTGAATTGTTTTTGATTTATCAGGATATTTTACATCGTTGTAATTCGTTTAACTCTATTTCCTTTAATTTCGTCCGTAGAAACTTTAATAGGGTGGCACATGGTCTAGCTCATGCTTTACCATGGGTGATTGGTAGACGTAGGTGGCTAACGGATCTTCCGGATTGATTGTTGTCTTTGGTTTGCGATGATTTAATAGTAAGAAATTAACCCTTACGGGTTTTTATCAAAAAAAAAAGACATAATGATAAACGAAACTCTATTCAAGCTCGAGTTTACCAGAGTCGAGTTTGGGTATCAATATTTGGAGAACGACGAGCTCCTAAGCCGAACCCATTCAAGTCTGATTGAGATCGACTCGTTTACATACAAGGTCAAAGTTTTCGCAAAAGTGATAAAACCCTCTCAAAAGTCAAAACCCCCATAGCACTCACTCAAACACTCAGAAATTCAGAAACTTCCACAGAAATAATGGGGAAGAACAGCAAGAAACAAAGGCACCAACAAAAACCTTCAGCACGTCAAAGAAATTCCTACTTAGCTTCAGATGATGAAGATTACAACTTTGTTAATCAGTCTGAGAATCACCCACCTTCTAATTCCTTATCAAATGATGAATCAGAAGAAAAAGAAGAAGATGAAGTTAATAATGAAGAAGAAATTGATCCAAACAATCATATTAAAACCCTAATTCCGTCCAAATTCTCACTTTATCAGCAATCTGTTCAGGTTTGATTACTTATACTAGCTGCCCAGTTTGATAATCAGTGTAAAGTTGTGTTCTTTAGTGTCCAATTTTATAGGAGGCTTAAGTAGTCATTGATTATGAGACCGTCTTGTATGAGAATTTGTAATGTGACCGTCTTGTATGCGAATTTGTTTTGTGTGAATTATATGGGGGAGTGTAGAAATTAGTGCCCTTTTATGGATTTAATAGTGAGGGTAAAGTTGTGTTCTTTAGTGCCCAATTTGGATAGGAGGCTTAAGTAGGCAGTATTTATGAGACCGTCTCGTATGAGAATTTTTAATGTGAATTATATGGGGGATGGTAGAAAGCAGTGGCCTTTAAAGAAATAATGATGAGGTTTAGATTGGGGTATTGTATGAGACCGTCTCATATGCAAATTTGTAACGGCGTAAATTGGGTCATTGTTTGCTCACACTAGCTAGTAGCTACCCATTATTGGATATGAGAGTATGAGACCGTCTTGTATGCGAATTTGTATCGGTGTAGATTATAGTATGATGGGGGGTAGAAAGTAGTGTCCTTTAAGGATTTAATAGTGGGTTTTAGATTGGGGTCATTGCTTGCTCATACTAGCTAGTAGCTACCCGTTATTATAAATGAGACAGTCTACTATGCAAATTTGTAATGTGTAAATTATTGGTAAGAGGGTAGAAATTTGTGCCCTTTAAGGATTTAATGGATTTTGGATTGGGGTCATTGCTTACTCACACTAGCTACCCTTTTTTTTATGAGACTTTCTCGTATGCTAATCTTGTAATGTGTAAATTATATGGTGGATGGTAAAAAGTAGCGCCCTTTAAGAATTTTAATGACGGGTTTTAGATTGGGTTATTGCTTGGTATTGTGAATTTGCTGAATGGTATTCTCATTTTTCATGTAATTTGTTTGGTTGTAGTCACCAAAAGGGGACATTAGCTACTTGCAGAAGTTCTTCTTGATGTATGTTGGAGGGAGGGCTCCTCTTCATCTCCAGGAGGACTTTTGTGGCACTGCTCTTCTCAGGTAAACTACAGTTACTTTAGAGTCATAAAGCTATCGCCTTTTTTAGATTGTTGTGGTTCATGATATGATTTTCCACAATGGCAACGACAACATTTACCGTAGTGCCTTAAGAAGTCAATGAGGTCTAGGTGGGCGTGGAACCACGATAGACCGTACACCTTGTGGTGCTTGGAACTCCGAAATATATGGAATATATGTTTATTGTTGCGAACAAGGCAGACAAAATCATTGGGACACCATTGCTTCCTAATCAGGCTGCTTAATTCTCCATGCATTCCGTTTATATTGTCCTTGTTTGACTATAGTGGTAAAAAATGATGTCGACTTGAACGCTTATTTATCACAATATGCAATGGTTCCAAGTTTATAAAAATGTTTCTGGGAAAATAGCTTTTTAAATATTAATTCGGGA
Source organism: Silene latifolia (assembly GCF_048544455.1). Classification (NCBI taxonomy): domain Eukaryota; kingdom Viridiplantae; phylum Streptophyta; class Magnoliopsida; order Caryophyllales; family Caryophyllaceae; genus Silene; species Silene latifolia. Next base: position 10,561,352 of record NC_133537.1, on the reverse strand, counting down.
TGGACGTAATAACTAATGATGATTTAAAAATCATATACGAGTATTACATTAATTTGAGCACACTAAGCTACCTACGGTGAAATACATCTTGCAAGGCATTTACACAGTTACATATGGTAAAATGCAGAACACTTCAGGACTTTTAATAGCATTAGATTTGTATACTTAGTGTTTCTCTGTATGGAATGTTTCAAACTATAATCAATGTCAAATGCTGTATATGCTGATCTATTCTAAGTATTACCTTATGTGTAACAGTACAGAGTGGCTAAAGAGTGACTCCCGGAGAACTGCTGTAGGTGTGGATCTAGACCATGAAGCACTCGTGTGGTGCATGGAACACAATTTTGAGGATGTTGGTAGTGACAATAGTTCCAGGATCTCCCTCTTCCATGGAAATGTTCTGCAGCCTCGTGAAGCTAGGCTAGTTAAATCAAGTCCTGAGGATCTCATTCAAAAAGTAACCATTGACAAAGCTAAAGACGTGACACAAGATACTTTAGAAGAAGTGTCTTCAGTGCCATCGTCTGAAAGGGATATTATCTGTGCTTTCAACTACAGCTGTTGCTGCCTGCATAAACGAAGAGAGCTCGTTCTATATTTCAAGCATGCCCGTGATTCTTTGTCTAAAAAGGGTGGCATATTTGTCATGGATCTATATGGTGGTACCTCATCTGAGCAGGAATTAAAGCTACGGCGAAAATTCCCCAATTTTACGGTATGTTATTGTCGATCAAGGTTGCATACTTTTAGTGCGATTCTGGTTCATAGGCTAGTCTATATGCATGCAATTATTGAGAGGGGTTGAACTTGTAATTCGAGTCCTTTTTCTTGAGGTTTACTTTCCTAAAACTTTGTCCCAATGTAATTATATACAGCCTGTTTATTTTTGTTACTTTAGACGGATATTCATTTGTTTATTTTTATGTCCTGATATTATCCACCTGTATACATTTGTACAGTATACCTGGGAGCAAGCAGGATTTGATGTAGTTCAGCGTATGACCAGAATTAGCCTCCATTATCAGCTGCACAAGCCACAGAAGAAAATACGCAATGCTTTCTCCTATAGTTGGAGGCTGTAAGTCATGTTCATTCCTCATTTCCTAGCACCTCATTTGATTTGTGGCGGTAAAAGCTTGATTATGGCTTTACTTTTTTCCTAATTCAAATATAAATTTGCCACCCTATTTCTGGTTAATGAGGACCAAAAAAGGAGCTGTTGGGCCAATATTTGTGTAGCGGTTGAGGTAGTATTACTATATTAGGTATCGTTGTACTGTTGATTTATGATTTTAAGCTATTGGATACACTCATACACTAGAGCTTAAATCTCTACTGTCGTCTGCCTTTATGATTTAAGTTATTGGATACACGAGACCTTAAGTTCCTACTGCCGTTCTTGGATTGCAGATGGTCCTTGCCTGAGATAAGGGACTGTTTGGAAGAAGCTGGATTTAAAAGGGTTCATTTCTGGATAAGAGAAATGCCTGATACTGAGACAAACAGGAGCATCCGGGGATTTGGTACCTCACGAGATGATAAATACGAAGAGGTCTCGAGTTTTCAGCAACAAGATGCTTGGAATGCGTATGTTGTCGCTGTGGTATGACTGAAGTGCGATATTACAGATTTGGGAATGTGGAATCTTTTCAGATCTTCTGGTATGTGTTTTTCCTTGCAGAACTCACCATAGGTGACATCTTATTTATGTAATGATTCTTACCATTTTTCGTGAACGTCTTTTCTCCCTTCTGAAATCTGAGGAGTTATATGTCACACCTCAGAAACTTATTCGAGATGTTTCTTACATCCAAGACTAACCTATTCACCCTGTAATTCTTTTTGAGGAATACATTATGGTTTTGGTTGGTCTCGCATGGTTCACTGCATAATATATGTAGATGTTACTACGTTCTGTACGCAAGCAATTGGCAGATTTTCCTGTTGCACCATTTTGTACCATTGCATAGCTCATCTCACCAGGACCTGTACAACTCTCATTTCTGGTCTTGTTTCAGTTTCGTACCAGCGCCTTATACCCTTCTACTACTTGCACTCTAACCTAGTCATTTGGGTCGTTTTAGGTCGTTACTCCAGAGGTTTTTGATCATTTCATTAATTTGCACTTAAGAGTGGTTTCGTATCAACTCATTTCTTTGGCCGCTACTAAAGGAATGTTGAAAAGTAAGGCGGAATAAGGTGTCTCTCCGTTGTAACGCATATATAATTGCAATTACAATAATCTCATGGCTGCGGGTGGTCTAACCACATAAACCCTTCCCCATATGTATTCATTGCTTCATGTACCTTTCCAAACACCAAATTGCTTAGTCTATAGAAAGTACCTTGCAAGTTGGGAGAAAATAGCCCCCACTTTTATTTTTTATTTTTGTTATTTTAAATATTTGCTAAAGCATATGATTTGTAGGAGTATTTATATTTGACCCGTTTTAAACAATAATTTGTGATTGTCCCATAGTTCTTATAACCAAAGTAGAATAGTTTAAAAATGGTGATTGAGATTTGGGCAACCACTTCATGGTAAGTGACTCATAATTTTTTTGCTTTGTTATTATAGTGGAATGATAATGCCACTACACCTTTTGTTAATGCCACAACAATACAAGCTAAGTTTAAAGGCATGTTACTATCTACCCGTCTCACAATCACGAGTGACATTAGTAATTTTCATATATTTTTTTTAATATCTTCGGACTAAGGTCTCCGTCAATTATTTACGTATCCATTTGTGTCTCCGTGAGTTTTTAACATTTCATTATACAAGATGCTTTTACATTGTAGTTTTTTTTATCAAGAAGCTCTCATAAAAGTCATGTGCAACAGAAGAAGTAAACGTAAATACGCCAGGACAAAGGGGATATAGACGTAGTTTCGGGATTTTAGTTTTTTCTTTTGGGTAATTGTTTTTCTTCTAGGTGAATACGATATTGAGATTTGTTTTTCTAGAACGTGATTGGACGATGAAACGAGGTGGCCCTAAAGTAGTGATGAGTTGCCAATGTGGAATTCAGAATGGCATGTGAGCCACGCGTGGCTGCTTTCGTGGAGCAAAGCTGACTAATAGTATTGGAGTAGTCAAGACAATCATCAACATTCTTTAATCATACTTCTCCTTCACAAATCACAAAACGAATCTGCATAATTATATAGCAGCACAGACTTAAAGAGTGTCACATAAGGCGGCAATATCCGCCTTAAATTTTAAACGGATTTAATACATTAGATGAGACAAAGGAGGATGCAAGTGGAAAAGATCAACATTGGACATGAAATACATTCTTGAGTTTCGGTTGCAAACTGGTTTGAATTTGAATCGATGATCCAAGTATAATTTAACTAAAGTTAATTCAAGATCAACCCGATCCAAACCGAACTATACCCATCCTTCTAACCCTAAGATTCTTGTGTCTTTGCCACGTGAAATTGTAGTGTGGACCATATAGATTCTCATGGTGAATCCATCCAAGACTTCAAGAGAGTGGTTCAAATTCCTTAAAATTGGGACATCAAATAATGCCAGTTTTGTTCCCATTTACAACGTTGACCAAGATAAATACTGTAATACGGAGTATTATGCTATGAAAAATTCTTTTTAGGGCTGCTGTATAAGAATTTTCAAAGCTCAATCTTAAACTGTCCAGATATTAGCTTCCCCAGATACACAAAGTGGCAATATACATGCTCAATAGTCGATAGCATGTCACTAACTTAATCGGTAAAGTTATTACAGTACATGTGATATTTATAATCTGGGTTTAACTCCCGTCAGCATCATAATCGCCATTGCGACTCTCTTTGTACCAAAAATAAAATGTATATTAAGTAAACAATATTAGTCAATATTCTTCTATATGGTTGTAAGTTTGAAACTCTAATTGGGAAAAAGCTTGAGTTTTTCAAAGTTGAACAAAGAATAAATCGCATTAGGACATTTCAAAACTTACAGAAAAAGTATAACTATTATATAAAGTATGGTGAAAAATGTTTTATTACAAAACGCAACAATTGTTAATTTGTTAATTCTCTTTCTTCAAATTCAATAAGCAGGTACCACAAACTCACCGTTTCTACAAGATGAATTTTAAACTTATAAAATACTGAAATTTAAAGTGATCGAATATTATAACGTAAAATTCCCATACAACACAAGAAATTAGAGAATCTTTCACTAATAGCAGTATAATATGCCCTCCCTAGTAATAACAGTTAAATGACAAACAAACAAACTTCATTATCAAATATCAACGCAAATTCTTAGTAAGTCTGTTCTAAGTTAAGACAAACTCAAATAAAATTTAAATAAAAGAAAATTATGAACGTTCTTAACTTAAGACAACCTTACCAATAACCAGGATTATGCAAACAAATTGGGACCAAAGTAACAAAAAATATTGGATTAGAAAGCAAACCGAAATATTCAATAATCACTCTATCCACAAAAAAAACACATTTTCAATGACCTCCCTATCAAAAGTAATTGCCATTATGACAAACTTGTCAAGAAGTAGGCATTGAATATTCAATTTATAATTATAAATTATAATAATAATAACCCCATTTAAATAAATGAAAAAAAAAAAGTTAGGAAGGTTTTATCTATCTATCTATGCATCTTTAATCTTTAATAATTCATATATATAAAGATTATTAAAGAACTCCATTATTGTATCTCTCACTCTTTGATTAGAATCTCTTCACTCAACTATACATCATAAAAAAAAAAAATCCCTTGAGATTACAAGAAATAGCTTTGCAACTTTGCTTAATTATCTCTGTATGTTACATTTCTCTTCAATGATTGAAACTTTACTTGGTTTTAATGCATAATATTGTTTAAATCTATGTTGGTAGTTTTAATTTGAGCTAAAGTTTCAATCTTTGCAACATTTTATAAGTTTTTGAGTAATTTATAATTGTTATTGTTAATTAGCTTAGCTTTTTTTTCTAGAAAGTTTGGAACTTTACTTCATTTTGATGCATAATATTGTCTAAATCTGTTCTTTTAGTTGTAATCCGAGCTAAAGTTTCAATCTTTGTGTAAAACGGTTTAACCCTAATATAGTATTTGTGATATTTTTATTAGTTTTAAGTGATTATTAGCTTGTGATTATTTGAATGTTAGTAAGTAAAGATGAAGATTATGATTCAAAACCCATATACACAATTTATACAAATGAATCTCCTAAAACTATAGCATATATTATACAGCGGTCCACCGCCTTTTCATCATCAGCATCAATGAAAAGGTCGGTTAGACCACTGTTTAGTGTGTTATTGCTGATTGTGTTTGCTGCAACATTTGGTTGTCGGGTTGCGGTTAGAAACGGGTTTGGATCCATATATGGTGATGGAGATGGCGGTATTAAATTCGCACATGGGTCTGATATGGACCCTCCTGTGGATTTTCCATTGTTTAATTCCACATTGTTGAAATTAGCTGAAGTTGAGGTGGGTGAGGGTAAAATGAAGAAGGAAATTGAGCAATTGTTGGAGGGTAATTTCGGTAATTCTGCCCGGCTGAGGACTTCTGCCACATGGCGTAGATTCTTTAGTAGTGGGGATATTCGAGCCAGGACGTCTAGGGGGATGTCGGTGAATGTACGGTCACCAGAGTTTGGTAGGGTTTGGAGGGAGTTTAGGAGGTCTTTGAGGGATTGGTCGAGGCAAAAGAGGTTTCGACTTGATGTTATGGAGGAATTGGTGGATCAAGTGAAGGTTCCGATTGATAGGCATAATGGGGTTGTGGAGGGTGCGAAGAGGAGGTATTCTTCTTGTGCTGTGGTTGGAAATAGCGGGATTTTGTTGAGCAAGGAGTATGGTGGATTGATTGATAGTCATGAAGCTGTGATTAGGTTGAATAATGCTAGGATTCAATCTTATCAAAAGAATGTCGGTTCCAAGACGACAATCTCATTCGTAAATAGCAACATTTTGCATCTTTGTGCTCGAAGGGGGGATTGTTTTTGTCATCCTTATGGTGCTAATGTTCCGATTGTTATGTACATGTGCCAACCCGCTCAATTTCTAGACTATGTAGTGTGCAATGCATCTCATAAGTCTCCCTTGATTGTCACTAATCCAAGCTTTGATGTGTTATGTTCCCGGTTAGTGAAGTATTACTCTTTGAAACGATTTGCAGCTGGACCGAATAAGACTTTTGAGCATTGGAACTCGGCCCATGACGGGTCCATGTTCCATTACTCTTCCGGTATGCAGGCTGTGACTATGGCATTGGGTATCTGTGATCAAGTTAGCTTGTTTGGGTTTGGGAAATCGACTTCAACTAAACATCATTACCATACCAATCAGAAGCAGGAGCTCAGCTTACATGATTATCAGGCCGAGTATGACTTCTACGATGATCTATTGAAGAAACCACACGCAGTACCATTCTTCCCCGAGAAATTCAAGTTTCCTCCGCTGGTTATGCATCGTTGACATTGCTTTTTAGTAAGTTTTGTATGAGACGGTTAATTGGATGGTCTCACAAAACTCACTACGTGTTTTTATACCGTTTTGCATAGGAATAGAAACTATATTCAAATCCCAGGAGAAGTGTTCTGGGGTATACATCCACAATTTATGTACTCTGATCGAGGAGATGAACTTTACGCTCCCACGGTAGTTATGTTTTCGAATCCTTGATCACTGTAATTTGTAAAACCGCAAGGAAAGATTATGGAAATCGTCTTTGTGTTGTGCTTACTGTTTTACAGATTAATCCCGTATACTGTATACTAGACGCCTCAATTGACATTTCTTACTCAATTCTCTGAAATGTCGATTGAGGCGTCTAGTATACAGTATACTGTTTTACAGATTAATCCAGTATACTGGATTAATCCAGTATACTGTATAAGTATACTGTAGATTAATCCAGTATACTGTAGATTACAGGAGAGAAGAAGACGTGGTTATTGATCCAACGGCTGTGTAATGTATATGACAGTGATCGGAAATTGAGTTCAGATCGAGTTACACAGTCAATGCGGATCTGGGGATTCACATTATGTTGTTTTGGCATTTATTTGCTCATTCTATTACGGACTACTTTTATGAGTAATTCCATTCAGTTGTATGTGTTCACGTATAAGAGAAGACAGAAGACAATTATTCGGATAAAAGTTTGATGCATAATTGTAACACTTTAACAGGGAAAAGATGTTGGAATTGAGGTAAATGGACAACTTTTGACATAAAGCCAATGGAAAGATGAAGAGACCAAAGAACACACAAATACCTCTGACAAATGAAATAATTGAATAGCTGTGAAACAAAGACGGAGTTCTGTTTTAATCAATCAATCAATCATCAATATCTATCTATATTAATAAAGGAAGCTTTTTTCGAGCGATTATAGAGAGTCCATCAATTTTGACCTACATAAATAAACTACAAATATCTTTTTGAATTTGGATATATATTAAACATGAAATTCCCTAATACTGTGGTTAAGAGTTTAATATATACAATAATTCTAATGTCCATTCAATATCGAGCAAAACATGAGCATTTGTTATTGACTTGACTTATGATATGACATGAATTCTAAAACTAAACAAAGACCATCAATAATCACATATGTATAATATATTTATTAGCTCAAACGTCTAAACTACTATATATACACATCGATATACTCTTTCTCATCAAAAAAAAAAAAAAAAAAAATCCATGTTCCTTTAATTGTTTACTTATATAATACGTATGTTTGCTAAATACTTTTCGTCTGTGTCACAGGAAATCATCATGAAGACTTAAATAAATGTTCTATTTTTGGAGTTTCAACGGCCGAGAGGACCGAGATCGGGTTCTTTAGCCTTCAATATACAGTTTTTTCGGTGGTTGTATTTTAGTATGTATGCCTTTTTTTCCAATTTTGTATTTTTTATGCTTTTTTAAGGAAACAATGAAACGCATTTATTTACTCATTCGAACATCGGAATTGAATCAATGCGAGGTTAAGCGATATCAATAATAAGATTACTATAGTTTTTACTCCGTATTACCAATTTACCATGTTGATGTTATTGACCGTAAGTCGATAATTATACCCTTTTCTTAAGATCTATTATTATATGGACTTGCTTACGATTTACTTTTATGAGTATTATCATGTAATATTTGTTGTTGTATTGACAATTTTGTATTGGTGAATCAGTTTACTGATGACAATAATGCTAATGACAATTTTTCCCTTGAAGTTTTTGTTTTTTCATTCATTATAAGACGGTCATATCTGTTTTAAGCGTAATACGGATGAAATATTATCCATATAGGTAAATGGGACAAGAGTTTATCATTCACTAGGAAATGTTCTTTTTATCTCATTCCTCTTTTAACCCGTTTTATTGTCTAAGACGGTTCATTATAAAGTAATTAATTATTTAAGGTACATAATAGTATAATACCCGTAACAATTTTGTTGAACATATTTAGTAGAATACATGTATTTCAAATAACAGTGTCATACTCACAACAAGAATACGATCTACTACTAACCATTTTTATATTAAACTCTAACTAATACACAGTTTTTTTAGACGATTTGATCAGATGTTTTGGTCTCTTTGTAGAGAAGCTGTGTCGGTGTTACGAGCACTAAAAGTATCTAAGTTACTCCTAAACATCTTATTGTTGTACCCCTTTGTCTTTTTAGAGGTCAACTTTTAAAATATAATATTTCATAACATGATATGTACATGGTTAACTTTGTTATAAGAAACTCTTTCAAAAAATTTATTTTTATCCCCAAAAAAATACATATAAATGGATAAAACGATGGTCAAAGTACCGTTTAGGAGACCGTATATAAAGCAAATGGGCAGAACAATAAGAAGTAGATGGAGTATTAGATAAGCTTTTTATCCAGATTTCCGTACATAATTTACTTGTGTAGTGCAAACGTATACTAGAGAGATTTAGAAATTTAGGGAACGAAATTCATAACTCAAAATCATGTTTATCATAAAAAACACCTATTTTGCACAAGAATTAAGAAAATGATTTTGGACCACACAAAACACTCTATTCCACTCTACCCCACATGAAATTAAATTTGGACCACACAAAAGTTACCAAAAAAGGAAAGAGGGACAAATATCCGATTAGCTTCGATAAGGAAAGAGGGACAAAATGAATGAATAGGAGGGAGTATTTATTTATATTCTACGCTAATGAATGTAATGCCCGCTATAGAATGTGAGAATCCAAAAGGATTGTTCTAACACATACGTGATTTTTTCAAGTATTTGTTTCATAAATTTGTTTATTGAGAATTTGAGACGCAAAGAATATAAACAAGACTACTAAATAAAAACGGTTTTTTTAACATGTGTCCCATATTGAGGCGAAATAAAATAAAACAAAAAACATTCTTTTCTTATCTCTTCAAATAAAATATTTTGACTTTTTTTTACTGAATTTTATTATTTTATTATTCAAAATAGATTCTTAAATATTATATTGGATTTCTCCATCACACAAGATAAAATTCTTATCATTAAATGTGTAATACACAGAATCTTATAACCTATTAAATTCTTGGCTTTAATGATAGATATATATAAAAATCATATTAATCCAGCTATATTTTTTTTTGGTCTTATCGATTATAGAGGAGAGTTCAAGTTGTACAAACTACTTTCGATCATTATTAGCCTCCAACCTTTCGCAAAACATTATAAATACAAATTGAACTCTAGAAAAGGAGACAATAACTATTTGTTTGATTTCATTTTACAACATTGTTTTCCGTAACTGTGACATAGCTAAATATCACTTTAGTTAATATACAACAATCTCAAACTAATATAGAAATTTTACTTTTATATGAGGGAGTATTATTGTCTGACTAAGATTCTTAAGTTAAAGATAGAAGTATATATAGAACATATTAAATATATTATAAAATTGCAATTAGTTAATCAAAATATTAATCTCATATATGGGTAGATTACCACCAAATCAAAATAGTATATAGTTTCGATCGTGATAACTGATAACATTTATTAGTTACTACATTATACACGGCAGAGGATAACAAATAGGCCCGTGCATCGCACGGGCATTAAATCTAGTATATAACTAAAGGAGGCTTTTTTTTTTCTAATTATACTATTAGCATTAGAATTAGGAGATAATTAATTTTTACAATTTTTCTATTATAATTAGGAATATAATTTTCCTATTAGAAATTAGAATTAATTAATTATTTTACAATTTTCCTATTAGAAATAGGAAATAAATTAACAATTTATTAAGGCTTTTTTTCATAATTATATTATTAGAATTAGGAGATAATAATTATTTAAAATTTTTCTATTATAATTAGGAATATGATTTTCCTATTAGAAATGAGAATTAATTAATTATTTCACAATTTTATTATTAGAAATAGGAAATAAATTAATTATCTACAATTTATTAATATTAAAAAACTATTCATTAGTATTTGTTCACTTTTTTATTAAATTAGAAGGAAAAAAACATTTGATATATTTATAATATCCAATTTTATAACAAATCGATTAAAAAAAAGAGGTATTATGAGGCTAAAAGGCCCTAGGCCGAACTGGGTTGTGACAAATGTGCATGTATAATACGTACTACATGGAATTTACTCATGTAAAAAACATTTGATATATTTATAATATCCAATTTTATAACAAATGACTGCTGAAATAAGCCCTACATCTTTTGTTATTGCTAATGTCATATTTAATTATACATAATACGAAGTTTATTTTTCAAATGTCATATGTATTTCTCCTACTAATTTTAAAGTTATTTTCCTCACAATAAACTTCAACTTCTATTGATAATTTATTATATATTATTTATATTCATATGTCATTATATAAAAGTATATTAATCAAAATTTAAATAAGATATTCACAAATTATTGATAAGTACAAAGGTTGATATCTATTTTTCAAGGAGTATTAAAAGATAAAGAAAGTTGTTGCTAAATTGCGAATCGAAATATAATATTATGACAAATGAGTAAATGTTTTGAAAAACTTTATTGTGCGATTGTTTTACAATTTAAAGTAAAAATGGTACCACGAGTAATAAAATAGATTTGAATGAGGCTTGAAGGTAAATAGATGCACTTATTATAGAAATATGTTTAAGGTTAAGATTCAATTCAAGCAACGATCAACATTTAAAAAAAAGTCATGGAAAACACATAAAAGGGTAGGAGTAATCTTTCCCTAACATAGTGAAGATTGTCTCTCTCAAGCTTTTCTTCTGACAAATTTACATGCATAAAAAATGGTACTATTCAATTATATGTAGCAAACTAATTATTGTTGATGCTATATATTTTTATTTGTGTGTAAATTGAGCACATCATCACTATAATTTAGGGAGAGAGACGAATTGGGGAAGGGTGAAACATATCCGTCATGCATAATGCGATGCTTTAACCACCTTTAGGCAAAAATATAAAAATAAATGAAAAAATTTAAACCTAAAAGGGGTCACGTACTTGCCAACTCTTCTTTAGTTCTTTACCGCATTAATATTCTCATGATGTTTATGACATTTATTTCATATTAATAAAAAAATGATTATACTGCTTCATACAATTTGTGATTTATAACTTTTAGTTAACTTATTTGAACTTGCTTAAATTTATATATTTTAAGTGAAGAATATTGATTATAAATATGATAAAGATAAGTTTGATCTTTAATTTCCATGGAGATAAAAAAACTCAATTTTTATTTTCTTACAATATACTAATTAAAGGTCATAATGTAAAACAGAAAATTACACCACAATCTACTATTTCAATATGTCGATGATCAACACTCAAAATAGCACATTTGTTATTTAAATAGTGTAAAAACTCTCAAAATGCTAAAAAAATGTTCAATCTGTCGTTATCAAACAAAACCTAAGTTTCTGCATTTTTTTGTCATGTTCAACTTAATCTTTATGGGATGTAAAATGATGAAGTTCAGAAAGTAGCGGTTAGTTTTCTGTTAGTTAGATGAACTTTTTAAAAGAGAGATGAAAGCTTTGCATTTTAGACCGTTTTATGTGTGAACCGAAGGGATTAAGTAGTGGGCTAAAGGTTGTTTCGAGTGGTAATGAGGTTGATTGCGACGAATTGGTTGATTAAAGTTTTTCCTTACTAGATCTAGAAAGGGGATAATAATTATGAGATAATAAAATTTGAAGAAAAAAGGACAATAAAAATGAGATGGAGGTAGTAAAATTTATTTATGCAAAATGAAATAAATAGCAAAGTTCGTGTATATATATAATATTCAAACTTATTCAGTTTGCAAACATAGTACCCAAACACTTTCTTTGAGTATCTGGAATGGAGGTAGGGGAGGGGACGAGAAAAAGAGTAGGAAGGGAAAGGGAGAGAGATAGGAGGGAAGATTCCTTCTTAAACTTTTCTTTGTTGAAGGAGAAATAAATTGTCTTCGATAAGGGAGACGAGGATCCATATCATCTGGAGTAAAGATTGTTGTTTCATGGAGGTGAATGTGATTTATGACTTCTTAGATGTAAAACGTGGCAGAAAGGTAGTGATAGTGGTAGTGGGTTGGAGTTTGTTTCAAGTAGTAAGAACTAATTACACTGGCTGATGTTTTATTTTGCGGTTAAATTAGTGGGGTGGAGGAAGGGTGCATTTGTAGAGGGTGATGAGTTTAATGAGGATAGTGATAATAAATAAGGTAACATTAAAACATATAGGTAACATGAATAATAACAAGAAACTTCAAATGATCATACTGATAAACTTAATCTTAACCCCATCAATCCAAATTAAAGTAAAATCATAATTCTAACAACATTGTCAAGAGCAATGGTTAGTTTCCATTGGATTGTGGATTCTTCTAGAAGTGGGGGGTTTAGTTTTTCACTTGGTTGGATAATTTGAGAGAAGTTTCGAAGACAAGGATCGATCTTTCAAGGGATGAAATTGTTTTAGATCATCTGTGTGAATAGAGAAGAAAAATAGGGTTCTGCGTGAAGGATTTTGTTTCAAATGACAAGATGGGGGCAAGACTATTGTTATAGGGGGTGTCATAAGCAGCCCCAGTCATGTAGTATTGCGTTGGAATTTAGTTCACATTCAAAGGTACATCTATAGTTTGACCGGGAGATATAATATTTAACTACCTGTAAATATTTTTACGTAACTACCATATAACCCAACAATGATTAAATTATGGTTGTTATTCTAAAGAAGGAGATTTGTTGCATCATTGAGTTGATTATGCAAAGTAGATATTACTGTTTTCTTTGACCAATTGAAAAACAAACACGTATTAATGAACAAAATTTAAAAACTCTCAGTCCCAAGTATCATATATATAAACTTCATATTGGTTTTATTTTCCTAAAAAAACAACATTGTCGAGAGCAAGGGTTAGTTTCCATTGGATGGTGTATTTTTCCAGAAGTAAGGCTTTAGTTTTTCACTTGGTTGGATAAATTTGAGATAAGTTTCGGAGACAAGAATCGATCTTTCAAGGGATGAGATTGTTTTAGATTATGTGTGTGAATAGAGAAGAAAAATAGGGGTCTGCGTGAAAGATTTTGTTTCAAATGAGAAGATGGGGGCCAAGACTATTGCTAGAGAGAGAGAGAGAGGGTCATAAGCAGCCCTAACCATGTAGTATTGCGTCGGAATTTGGTTCACATTCAAACGTACTTCTATAGTTTGACCGGGAGATATAATATTCTAATTACCTCTAAATGTTTTACATCATTATAATTTGATCCAGCAATGAATAATTATGGTTGTTATTCGAAAGAAAGAGATTTGTTGCATCATTGAATTGATTAGGCAGAGTAGATATTATTATTTTCCTTGACCAATTGAAAAACAAACAGGTATTAATAATGAACAAATTCTAAAAACTATCAGTATAAGTATCATATATATAAACTTCATGTTGGTTTTATTTTCTTAAAAAAAAAATATTTTATTAATCAAACACTTTTTTATTCTTATGTCAATATTATGTTAACATGAATTGTTTGTTGGTCATGCGGCATACATAAAATTTTAGACATGAACGATGTACTATATGTCTATATTCCATTTTATTGTGAAATTTATCACACATTATTTTAATATCCGTGCAACGCACGGGCAAGAAAACTAGTTCCTTCTATAGTTAAGTGTATGAGTGTATCTATAAAATGTGCATTGTTATAGGCGTATCTAATTTGGCTTAACCACAAATTATCTTTTAAGACGGCACTATATGTCTTAAGCTTAAGACGGATCAAATATCATACCATTTGTGTATAAAAAGTTTCAGTACGAAATCCGAAATATATTATTCTACTAGATTTACTTTTTGAATAAGTATGGCTAATCCACCGAGTTAACGACGACGAATCAGAGTGCCTTATGCGATATGTGAGAAAAAAGGAACATACTTCTAATGTACTAGTTCAGACCTTATTTGTTTTTGAGTTATATTTTAATTTTTTTTCCTCAAAACTCAAATTTAATTGAGTTTATACGTAATGTTTTTGAGTTATAACGTAACTTTTTAAGCTTAATGTTTGAGTGAATGAACTCGGAAACTTTATAATAAAACTCATAAATTTGAAAACAAAACTCAAAAACTTTATTATATGAGTAATACTTATACAACTGGTGGTAGTACATCGAATGTATAATAATCTACTTAATGGTAACGCTGCACATAAAGTAGACCGGACCGGTAAACCGGACAGACCCGGACCGGCCGGTCCGGTCCGGTCTGGACCGAATACAATCCGAACCGGTCTCTGGGTCCATATAAATATTGTGATCGATCTGCGGTCCGGTCCGGTTCCGTCCAAACAAAAAAAATCACCTCAAATTACCTTTAAAATAAAAATAGAACCGGTCCGATTCAAACCCGAAAAAACCGGACCTAAAGGATTCCGGTCCGGGTTTCCACCTAACCAGTCCGGGGTTCGAATTTGGGATATGGGCAGGGGCGTCTTAAAATAAATGGAGGCCTAGTGCGACACGGAAAAATGAGGCCCCAAAATAAATGCTTAAGTATATTATACTTCGAGATTTGTATTGAATTTTATTAATAAAAGCTTATAATACGGTGACCAAAAGCGGAGGCCCGGTTCCCACGCCCGTGGTTGCCCGTGGCCTTAGACACCCCTGAATATGGGGTTGTCCGGTCCGCGGATCATTGCGGGCCGATTCGGTTTTGAACCGGTGAACACCGCGATATGCCCATACCTCAGACAAAAAGTCTCACTCCTCTTTGTCGGTTAGGTTATGTATCGTCGTTATTATTATCTGTCAAATAAGTACGTTGGCCTTCCATATCAATAGGGATCCGTGGCGCAATGGTAGCGCGTCTGACTCCAGATCAGAAGGTTGCGTGTTCGATTCACGTCGGGTTCAATTCCCCGAACAAACCCTGTTTTTTTTTTATTATGTACAATAAGACCATTGTATCTGCGGTACAATGTTTATTTGAGGTTTTGTGTCTACTTCTACATTGTTTAAAAAAAAATGATCTAATATACTCCCTTTTTCTGCAAAAAGACGACGAAATATTATTCGCTTTTACAAGTGCTACCTAATAATATTCTTTTCACAATGGTTCATACTATAAAAAAAAAGTTAATAGAGTAATTAGCCAAAATTTACCTCTTTTTTACCAATTTCATACAAGAGAAGACTTCCATGGAGACATGTTTCCTCTTTGAGCCTCCAATAATGTCTCCAAGAATAATCAACTTTTCATTTTTCAACATATTTGTAATCGTCTATTAGCAGTTTTCTTAAATGATAACGCTAGGACGTCATTGGATGATACCGAGACGACTCTCTTAAATGAGATCTCTGATATCTACTCTTACTATAAACCCATTAGAAACTGGCAAAGTGGCACCTACCCAATACATTTGGGACGGTGGACTAGTTTATCCTTTCCTATAAAACTACTTGCAACTTAATAAGCTTCTTTGAGGCCGGTCACGTACATTTCTAGCATAACTTAAAAGGCGTAAAAATACGTATAATTATCAACTTATCGAGCTTTGTTTCATGTCACATTTCTAAGTGTCACTTCATTTTAAGGTACGTGTCTCAGTGTTGAGTGTCCGACAAGGATAATTAAAGAAAATTGATTTTGAGACGTTCAGATGATTTCAGTTTAAGGTATCGGATTTTTAAGCTAGAGATCGATGATGTTTTTTTTCCTATGCAGATGTTTGTACAGGTAGCTGTACCAGTTGCTGTAGCAGTTGTGGTTATAGCATACAAGGCGCTGAAACCTCCACCTCCGAAAATATGTGGGACCCCTGGCGGTCCACCCGTGACTTCGCCTAGGATCAAGCTCAAGGATGGAAGGTATTTAGCTTATAGGGAGGCTGGAGTTAGCAAAGACGAGGCAGCTTACAAAATCGTCTTCATTCATGGCTTTAATAGCTCCAAATTTCAATCTTTACCCGTCTCTCAAGTATCTTCTTCTTTACTTTTGCGTTGTATCTCTTTGGGGTCGATAAGTAGGTTATGTATGAGACGGTCTAATAATTGTATAATCTATTGGATCATCAGGGAATAGTAGAGGAGTTAAAGCTGTACTTCCTGTACTTTGATAGAGCTGGTTATGGAGAGAGTGATCCAAACCCGAAACGCTCAGTTAAAAGTGAAGCATTTGATATTCAGGAGCTCGCTGATGCATTGCAGCTTGGATCGAGGTTTTACGTGATTGGAACGTCACTGGGAGGTTACGCTGCTTGGAGTTGCCTTTACTACATTCCTCACAGGCATACTCTTGCTTCTGTTTTACCCTTTTTTTTTTTTTTTCCTTTTTGTTGCAAATTTTCGGACTAAGGGGTTGTTGTTGTTGTTGTTGTTGTTGTAACAGATTGGCGGGAATGGCTTTGGTAGTTCCGTTTATCCACTACTGGTGGCCTAAAATTCCTCGGGAATTGTCGAGAAGGGTCATTAGGATGCTTCCAGATGTTTCGGACAGATGGACATTCCGAGTAGCACATTATGTTCCTTGGTTGTTCTATTGGTGGATGACTCAAAAATGGTTTCCTACTCTGAGTTTTTTGTCTGGTGGCCCTTCCGTCTTCACTCAGTCCGATTTGAAGATCCTAAAAAAACTGTCAAAAGATCCGCAGAAGACGCAACAAGGTGTGTACGAGTCTCTTTACCGAGACATCATGGTTGGATACGCTAGCTGGGAATTCGGTCCATTGGATGTACGCAACCCTTTCCCTGACAACAACGGTAAGGGTAGGGTTCACTTATGGCAAGGTTACGAAGACAAAATAATTCCTGACGAAATGAACCGGTATATCACGAAACAAGTTCCATGGATCAAGTATCATGAAGTTTTTGATGGAGGACATCTTTTCATCTTTGAGCAACATAAGTGTGATTTAGTCATAAAGGCCCTTGTGCTTGGATAGCCAAGGGTGTACTTAGTAATGGCATGTCTAGTTTGAACATGTTAGTAAAGCTAAATAATGTGAAATTGGGTTATTGTTTGCTAGTATAACGGAATTATTATTTCAATGATTAACACATTAAAGTCGACTCAACTCATTACTTCATTGCCTCATTTGAGTGATTAAGTTTTATATATATCACCATGTCCATCTTACACATGCGAATATCCTTTCTTATATTCATATCCATAATTATAATAGGAAAGTATTAACAATTTTTTTTTTACTTTTTTACTTGGAGTAAAATTTAGTTCCATAATTTTAGATTTGAATCCACTAGTAAGATTAAGATAAAATAAATATGCAATCACGTAGTAATTAATCTAAATTTGAATCCCAATTTTTAAAAAATTGCTAAATTAAGAATACAGTAAATTTAGCTTAGATTTCACTACTCTAAATCTATATCGAACATATCCAATCCAATATGAGATTTTGTGGTTGTCAGTTGTCACCACATTTTCCTTTTACTTTGATGGCAAAATAAAATATCCCTACTATTTACATAGATAACTGGCAAAATTGACCCAATCTGAATAACCCGACTCGTTTGATAGATCCAAGTGACCTAAAATGACTTATTTAAGACGGAATCTAGATAAAAATGACCCAAAACAACTACTCCCTCCATTCAACTCCACTTTACAAGTTTTTTTTATCACGTTTGTCAACGCAGCTTTTACACGATAAATATTATTAGCTGCGTATTTGCAAAAATTATAAAAGTTAGATATTTTTAATGTACTTTTAAAGACGAATCAAATAAGATCCCACATGAATATATTTTCACTTATGTATCGAGAGAAAATTGGAGTTGAATGCTCGCTTGTGAATAGTGCGCAAAATAGAAAGTTGCAAAGTGGAGTTGAATGGAGAGAGTAGATAAGTTTACACTTGAAAATAAACGATTCAAAATAATCCTAACCCAAATAGTGAAAACCAACTAAAATAACTTATTTATATTTTATCAAATCAACTTCATCTATCCAATATCCACTCGAACGCTATCACACAAAAAAGTGCACCTGAAAATATGTCAAAACAACGCTGACCCCGTAAACACACTTTCCCACCACCTTCGTTCGTCTTTGTTTCTTATTCAGGCGTCCAATTTTACTTTCCCCTCTTTTATTCATCCGCTAAAAATCCCTAATTTCAGCACGGTACGTAATTATCCAAACCCTAATTTCTTCAATTTCAATTCTACTAATTCCGTTCCTAATTTCTCGTTTCCTTTAGAAACCCCAATGTTGTTGATTCGCAATTCAATAGCTCAATCCTTGATTTTTTTTTTTGTTTCTTATGTTTATTTGAGCTTAATTTTGGTTAATTAGATGGAATTTAACTGTTACTTTTGTTATATTTTGTAATTTTTTTGGGTGCTATTTTGTTGCATTATGATTATGCATTTTGTGCTGCTCGTGAATTTTTTCAATTATTTGTCTGGGAAATTGACTAAATTTAGTTAGGGTTATGTCTAAAGAGATAATAATGTTTTACGACGTACAATGAAACCGTTTTTTGTTTAGTTGTTGGTGTAAGTTTCCGATTTTTGAAGCTGCTAGTTAGAATGTTATTCTAGTTATGTGTGTCAATTTTGAAGCCATATAAGATATAGTGGTGATTGCGAGGATTTGGGGTAGTAGGCGTTGTTGTGTAATATCATATGGAGACTTTGTACTTGAAGCAGTAAAGTTTGTATTTTGTAAATAAACTCTTTCAGTGTTAGCATTTCAGTGAAAAACAAGTCTCGTATTTTATGGAGACTTTGCGTTTAAAAGAGTAAAATGGGTAAATTAGGTAAGAGTTAACTGATTTATCCCTGGAATGGGATGATAAATCATTGTCTTGCTGTTTATCTTCTTCAAGCTTAATGCCTTTCAAGTAGGCGTATTTATGTTAGAAGCAATAATTGCGTATGAGTGTATGGCGGTTCCATGATAGGACTTGTTGAGGTTTCTAGAGTTTTGGAGCGAGCTGTTAAAGTTACAGGATGACTAAACCTTAAACCTAAGAAGCTCACCCGGTTTTGTCCTAAGAGTGCCCTTTGCAAGACCTACTGTACTGATAGAATTCAGATTTCTAATTTGAAATGGGTGCATTATAAGTTTATACGAACTGTGCGCGCTTTGGCCTTTTCGTTTCATAAATGCAAGTATTTGGTTTAGAGCCTTGGATAGTAAGAAAGGATTCCAGGAGTACTTTTCAGATATACGAAGTTGGTTGTCTAACTCGTTGTGTGAACTAATTCTGCCTGTTTGTTAGACAAGTCCGAAGCAACTAGTTTCTCACTACATTGCTGCGATTGCGCAGGTTTACTTCTACTTCATGTCATACTATGTGGGTGTTCTTTCAGGGTGTAGCTTGAAGTCTTTTGCATTCAGTTTAGTTATCATGCTAAATTTTCACAATTTTTTCTACTCAGGATCTCCTTTTGATTATATTCTTTCCAGTTGTTGTTACGGTGGACAATTATGTATTCACCCTTTGAGTTTTTTTATGACAGGAAATCTGTAGATTTGGCAGTTATTTGACTGGCTTAGAGTAGAAACATTCCGGTGCTTTTACTTTGGCAGCTAGTGTATTCATATTAATAATTTGAGATTCCACATGGGTGCCAATGGTGGAATACCGGGCAATGCCATCTCATCATCAAATGTACAAACGCTTCCCCAGTATCTGTCCTTGGAGCAAATTTCACTCGGTAATCAGAAGTGTATGCGATCAGGAGAACTAAGGAGAGCTCTGGGTTTTCCTTTATCAAGTGCATCTGAAGATCATATGTTCAGACTTTCCAATTTTAAGCCCTCTGCACCTGTAGCTATTGCAGACCTTAGGAATTACAAAGAAGATGTTTTAAACTCATCTTTGAAGGCCAGGTAAGCCATTTGCACGATAACAATTGATATCATGCAGAACAATGTAGCTAAGGGCCCTAAGGCCTAATGTCACGGACTATCTCATGCTTATCTTTCTACTCTTCTATGTGCCTCACGGTTGTGTTTTTATTGCACTTCTGCCATATCTGTATTTTGACTGAATTGCTGAAAAGCAATGCATGCAGTAGTCTTTTTTGCTTTTAGTAGCTATTCAGGGATCAGTGCCTACAGCATAGCAGTAAGACAACATAACTACTAGATATTTGTATCTGACTCCGGTGTAATTTGAACAGGGAAAGATCAAATTTTTTCCGAAATTCAATATCTAAACTAGATAATTATATGGAAGTTATTGGCTCAAAGAAGAGACAAAGGTCTCCCTTGTCAAATGAGAGGCCTGGTGGAGCAAGCATATTGAAGACAGCAGGACAGCCTTCTCGTTATCCCATTGACCAATCAGCTCAAAAATTGGAAGACTGGGCCAAGTGTAGTGGGACAAATAAGCGTTTACGCTCTGCTACAGAAGTAAGGGTTTCTACCTACAATTTTACTTTGATTCCCTTGTTTGTGTATTTTTTCCGGAACTTTATTTTAGTTTCTTCATTTGTTATTCTTTGACATTAATGTGGAAAGTGGGGAATGGAGGCAGTGGTTAGATTTTTTTAGAGGAAGGAGGGTAATGACATGAGTCATCTGGACAGAACAGTTATTTAACTTAAACTCCCTTTTAAAATATTGTTTCATTCTAGCTGTGTTCTATAAAGTAGTAGAAGTTTTTTTTACGTAATATCTGTTTATAAGAGGAGTCACGAGCAGCTATCTCTCTCTCTTCTTTCTCTTCAGGTTGACGGTAAATCTGGTTCTTTGTCGAGAGATTTGTCAAGTAATGTGAAGGACGCAAACATCACTAAACCTGTTGGTGGAGCTTCAGTTCAGCCAGAAGAAAGAACCCTGAGACTGTCTGCTGTTGGTGAAGGCTGGGATAAAAACATGAGACGGAAACGTTCTATTGGGATAGTAGTTAGTAATACAACAGACAATGACCCGAAAAGAACAATGCAGACAAAACTGAATAGTGATACGAAGTTGGCTTCTTGTGATACCTCTGCTGTAAGGTAATGCATATAATTTATTTAGTATGATACTAGTTTTTAGTGCTTAATCTGGGGATTCCTAAATTGTTATTGACCTGCCCTGGTTCGATAATTCTGCATCGAATTACAAAATTGGCGTATGCCCTAATTTGTTACTGCATACTCCCTCCATACCACACCAATGGTAACATTGACTTTTTCACACTTATCGAGACACGTTTTACAACGTGAATATCTTTAATTACACATTATTAAAAATTATAAAAAATTGATATTCTTATAGCATTCATGACGATAAATCAAACAAGATCTCACATGACTATATTTTGTCTTATAGATTAAGAATAATATCGAAGATTCCCTACGATCATGAATAATGACAAGATTCTCAATGTTACCATTGGTGTGGTATGGAGGGAGTATGTTTTAAAGCTTCCAAACTTTGTTTGGTGTATTGCTGTAGGTGTTATGCATTTGCTTTTTTGCTGGTATAGTTTTACGATATTAGGTGCAGTGCTCGCACTGACGCACAGGAACTGTGGTATCTTCTGAGTTGGAACAGACTGGAGTTCTTTATCAGTAATATTCTAGTTATGGAAATATTTGAGTTTCAATAAATTATCTCCTGGCTTCTATTAATTGAGAGTCCCATACATAGTTGTTTTGCTTAGGAAGTTCAGCTATGGAGATTTTCTTTTTCTTTTTATTAGCGGCTCTTGTTAAGATGTTAGTTGCTACTTAAAGGACGAAAAAGAATAAATATTGTCTGTGATGTGAGTATTTATTTTGTATTGACAGATGAAGTGTTTTTGGGTTGTCTGTATTGTTTCTTGCCATAGATTGCTCGAAGTTTACACACGGTTCTGTATTTTCTGGTTTTGCTAGTAAATTTGTTTAGATATGTGATTCTATTTTTATTTGAACTTCAGTAGATTGAGCAGCAGATCAAATGCTAAACAAGACACCTCAAGTGGTAGCACTGGTACAAATTCAAAAGGAAAATTACCCAGGGCACCACGAACAGCTACCCTTGTGGTTGTGAACTCTGCCGATGTTCAAGCTTCTTCAGAATCTTGTGAAGGATGGCAACAGCATCCAAGTCCGAACAAGGTGATTTCACTAAGTTTAGTGCAGAATAATCATCATGCTCCCAAGTCATCTCGAATGCTTGGTCAATGGGGTGGTCAGAGACAACAGAAGAGTGCACGTAGCAGAAGAATAAATGTGGTTTCGCCTGTAACAAATCAAGATGAATGTCAAACTTTATCACTTAATTCTGGACCTCCTGCAGTTGCTGTCAGAAGTCCTCTAGATGGAAATTCTGTATCTTTTGATTCAGCTGATGTACATAACATTGATTTTACTCATACTAAAATCAAATTTGAGAATACACCATCTCCTGGTCGGTTGTCTGAAGTCGAAGAAATATTAGGTTCTGAACAAATAGTTGAAGAGAAAGAAAAGGGTAATAGTGAAGTGACAGTGAGAGGGAAGGGTAAAGTGGGTGCTTTTGTACTCCCTACCAAGAGAAATAAAAATTTCCTGAATGAAAATGGTGTTGATGGCATACGGAAGCAAGGGAGGACTGTCAGGGGATTGTCCTTGTCTGGCGTGTCTGAGGTGAAGTCAGATAATATGTCAACAATCAAGCGTATTCAAAGCACAAGGCACAGTTCTGAGAAGAATAGAGGGTCTGTGCTATTTGTTTTGGTTAAAACATTGATTAGTATAAGAGAGTTTTCTGGGGTCACTAAATCATTTTGTATTATATATGCAGTAAATCAGGACGTCCGCCTTTGAAAAAGATGTCAGATGGGAGGGCTAATCGTAATTGTAAGTTTTGAAGCTTGTTTTTAGTTCACCCAAGATTTATTAGGTAACATACAGATGATGGGGCGACTTTCATTGAGAATTGCATGTGTCATCTTTGTGATAACTTGTAGGACGGTTTGATTATTTATACTATCTGATCTGTTCTGTTTTATTACCGCTTAGATGTGTGTACTCTGTAGAACGGTTTGATGTCTATATAATCTAATCCAAACCCTAGTTTAGTCTCTGTGTTTTCTTCTATGGATAAATATGGTACTTTTGAAATCTTGTGTTTTTGTTTTTCTTATTTCAGTCTACCACTGGTATCAGAACATTTAAATTGGCTGATTTTTAAAAAATTGGTACCATGTTGCTCAGTTTGCAGAGAGTTCTGCATCATATCTGGCATTTTTTTAGCATCACCGACTTCCACGGCTGTAGATCTGTACATGTATATGTACATATTTACTTTAGTTGGATGAAGAGGAACCCTTCCAAGCGTAGTTTTTTCTTAGCTGCGGCGGGCCAATCTGTATGCCCTATGTTTGTGGATGTTCACGGATTTGATGCGCTGTATTTACTTATTTAGCCTACCTCTTGGCTCTTGCATTACTGCCTTGTGATGGGCTGAGCTGCTGAGAACATTGTTATCTGCCATCTTAATGTTTACAGCTAGTCTTGCTTAAGACGATAATATCCGTTTTTAATGGTAAAACGGATCCAAATATTACCATTTGATGATAATAAGACGGTAATATCCATATTTGGATCCATTTTACCATCAAAACGGATATTGTTGTCTTAAACAAGAATTTGTTTAATTTATGGTGAGCCTCTTGGCTGGGCTGTTAGCTGGAGAGTTTTAGTGGTCTTTTCTTTAGAAGGGCTGCTACCTTTCTGATTCTGTCTACTACGAGAATGCTAGCTTTAACACACTGTGGCTGTTCCCTTCTTGCAGTGGAATCCGGAGATGACTTTGATGAACTGCTGGCTGCTGCTGCTTCTGCCCGCAAGGCTAGTGGTATAGTTTCTTTTTCTTTTCAGTTATCTTGTTCTTTTTCTTTTTCTTATCAGCTTAAAAATCTCGTCGCCCACAAATTTTTTCGATCAAAGATCGGTTCAACTTCAATGTTGTCTATTGGTTCTCAGGTCTTGCTTGTTCGGGGCGCCTCTGGAAGAAAATGGAACCAGTTTTTTGTTCTGTATCTCCTCAAGATGTAAGGCATTTGAAGCAGCAGGTACTGAAGTTAGACACAGGAAGAGGCTTCTGTAATTTTTGTTACTGCTTGCCATCTTTGTGTGAAATGATTTCTTATAGTAATTGTTGAATCTTCTATGTAGTTGAGCTCTGCAGAGGAGTTAGAGGACTGTCAGTCGTTGGTTTCTTCTGTTGAGAACAATGTCTTGGTATGTTGGCTTTTGATTGTATTTGTTTTTCAGCTAATATTGTCCTCCTAACTCTAATACATTCAGTTATGATGCTTTCAATTTTGAAAGGGGGTTCCTATACACAAGGAAAGAGATGACGTGCCTTCTGGAAGGAAGGGAAGCAATTCTGATCAAGTGGTTGATAAGAATGAAGCAGTGCCTGTAGGACTAACTAGGGAAAGGAACATGGACAACTTTACTTCTTTGTACCAAAGAGTTTTGTGTGCTTTAATTGAAGACGATGAAAATGATGGATTCTGTAATGGATATGAAGGAGCCACTGCCGTGTCTGTTCAGTGTGCCAGTGATGATTCTCATTGTGGTTCCTGTAATTACACTGAAACTGAAACTAGAGACAGGGATAGATTCGAGTCTGAGGCCGAGTCAATAGTTGATTTTCAGATTTCGAAACGTTACTCCGGAGACAGAATTTCCTGTAATAAGAGTGTCACATCTAACACAACTTGGAATACAAGCATGTCTGATTCATTGTATAGCAGTGGAAGGTGGTTGGGTGATGATTGTCTATCATACTCAGATGCAGAGTTTATCGGTGGAAGTATTCAGAATGATGCAGGGGGACCACAACGCGAGACTGCCTCTGGAGCCTGTTTTGATAGCCAATATGAGCTAATGTGTGTTGATGACAAGTTAGTGATGGAGTTGCAGAGCATCGGATTGTACCCAGATGAGTTGGTAGCTTACTAGAATCATTCCATGGTGTTATTTATCAGATTATGGATTTACCTTTTTTTTTTTTTTTTTTTTTTTTTTTTTTTTTTTTTTTTACTCATTTTTGTGTTGCAGCCTGACCTTGCCGAAGGAGAAGTGCTTGATCAAGATATTACAGAGCTTAAGGAGGGGCTTTTTGATCAGGTCTTATTTTGTTAGCTTTGCAGCAGTTACAAATCCTTCTAATTGATATTGATTCCTAAAAGAAAACCTTGATTTTGCTGTAATTGATTTGTAGTCGCATTTTCTCTCTCCCATTTTTGCAATGCTTGTTTACATTTGCGTAAGTTGTTTATCAATATTTGAAAAAGTAGTTTATTAACATGTGCAAATCTCAATTCTTGTATTGGGTCGTAGTGCAGCTGTGCACATCCTTTGTGAATTCTGTTTGGTTGTTTAGAAATTAATTCTTATTTGTTTTCCCTTTCTCCCATAGTTGTCCTTACCTGCTTTTTTGTGGTACACTATAGATTGGGAAGAAGAAGATCAAGTTGGGCAAGATTGATAGTGCTCTTCAAGATGATAATCAGAGGAATAAAAGGTACTAGTAACTCCAAAGCAATTAGCCATACAGTTCATTGGTGTTGGGTTTTCCCTTGTCACTGAGTTATTTTTGTTTTGCAGGTTTATGGAGCAGGTTGCCATGGAACAATTGATTCAGATGGCTTACAAGAGGCGAATGGTACGATTGTCTCTCTTACCTTCTCATGAGTGCATGTGCAAGACTTCTGGTGTCATGCTCAACTATTTCCTGAATGTTTGTCATCTATTATTATTTCTTGAATTCAAGTGTTCAGTGTGCATTCCCCTTTCCATACATCAAGTATCCGGCATGAGTACTTGAGCGATGCTAATACAAAATTGCTATATAAATGCCCTCTGGAGCTGTTCGTTTTTGTGGACTTGCTTCTCGAGTCTCGACGCACTTTAAGTCCAGGAACTTAAAATCCCTCTTATAATTGGTTAATTTCAGAAACAAAAAATGACATTTTAGTATGGGACACAATAGAGGAGGAGGAGTTCTTTTTACATCATGGCAATAATCTCCAATTCTTTTGAAACAAGGCCACAAGGGTTATGACACTCCCCTATAAGGACCAGTTGCTTTCCCCCAAACACATTTACAGACTAAAATGCTGTCAAAACATCAATTCTCCATAACATTCTGATCTTTGTTGCTGCCAGTTCCTAGAAGGTTTAATGTGTTTGAAGTCCTGCAGAACTCTAGGCCACACCCGCAAACATTTGAGCTATTGGAGCAAAAGTAAAAATAATGGCATCATCCAGTCTAAAAAACTTTCGTTTATCCTTTTTTTCGCCTTCTGGTCCTTCGATTTGGATTATTGGTGTAATAAAGTGTTATTTGAAGTTGCCAACTAGGATATGCTAGTTTATTATCTTCCTAGACAGTTATTGGGGTAATAAAGTGTTATTTGAAGTTGCCAACTAGGATATGCTAGTTTAATATCTTCCTAGACATGGACAGGGTATTATGTACGTAAGCAAACCAACTAGGTATGCTATTTCTCTATCATCCTAGACAGAGAAGATGATCAATTATTTGGGGACAAAACATGAAGGAAACATTGTCCTATTTTGGCGTAGAGATATTTAGTTTTTAGTGAGACAAGAGTATACTATATAGTGCGTTTACGTTCTTCGGCCCTTGAGGTTGCTTTATGACAAAACATTGGAGCTTTTAATGGATTCTTTAACAAGTGTGTCAATCTATAGTTTTCATGTCTGCCATAGTCTAAGACGTGAATTATTGTCATCGGGCCGAATTTTGTTCCCAGAAAAGTAGGCTCAGTGAATATCAAGGTTGTTCAACGCTTAGTTAATGAAAAAGATGTATAAATGTGTGTGGTCTCACTGATTAGTCAATGGAGTGCCTACGAGATGCAGGAATGTTTGACGAGATATGAATAGCTTAATGTCATGGGGTGCGGTGCTGAGTTAGCAGTTATAATAGTTGCTTCTACTAAAATTCTACGTTTAAGCTACCATCTACTGAACATACGCACACTTTTACAAATTAACGTCTTCCTTGCCAACCATTCAGAAGTACTTGCACTGCCCTTTGTTGAACATTTATGTCTGCACTCAAATTCAAGAAACAAAATGTTCATGTTTACTCAGCAAGCCAGCAATGTCGTTATGTTCGTTCAAGCTTTCTAATAAAATATTTTTCTGTTTATTAGGAAAATGGTGTATTTTAACCAATTTTCTTCTCTACTGCTTTAGTGGTGAAAATGGTAAACACACATCTTGCCATTAAATAGAGGCGAGAGCTTGTTTGTTTTAGCCTTTTTATATGTTTATGAAGACTTCGTCTTGCAATCTGCTGATTGGACTCAGCTTTTCCAAAATATTCTTCTGATTTATTTTTCTTTTGCCCTTTGATTCTCCTTTTTCAAATTCTTAGGCTTACAGAAGAAACAATGCTTCAAAAACTATAATACGCAAGGTCTCAAAGCAAGTTGCGATGGGTTTCATTGAAAGAACACTAATAAGGTGTAGAGCTTTTGAAGTCAGTGGACAGAGCAGCTTTAGCGAACCTGCTTTCCAGAATGTCCTTTTTGCAACACCACAAATCACTGATGCTGGTAATAACAAAGTCAATAGTGCCTATGTTGGCAGTGGATCGCCGAAACATCTTAATACTTCCAAGACTGGTACATTACTGCACTTTAGTCTTTCTAATAAAATTTAAGAGAATTGATTTGTTGTGGATACATCATGGAAATTGTGTCATCTCTAGTAAATTAAGATTTTATGAGTACTTCATGCTTGTTTCTTTACAACAATAACATTAACTCAGTGCACAATGACTCCTGCAAATGCGAGGTAGGGAGGGGGTCAGATCTACGTAGCGTTACCCTTGTGTTAGCTACACAAAGTGGTTGTTTCCGAATTAACTTATTTCTTTCACTGGAAAAAAAAAATCAAATACGGATTCATACTTGTCAAAATGGCTTAATATGTTTCTTATTTAACTATATACAGTTCACGAGTCATTGAGCCGGGGATAATAGATTTCTCGGTGATATTATTTAGTTGATGTTGTTTACTTTTATGTCCTGACGGCCTGACCTGCTTTTGCTGTCCCATGAACTTATTCAAGTTAGGATCATTGCTTAATTGATTGTGGTTTGTGTCATTGTAATAAACATTAGTTCATCTTTGCATATTGTATGGCCTGTGTCAATTTTAATTGCATTAGTTGACTATTAAGTCATGCTAAATTATGTTGAAAATAGCATGCAATAGAGGG
Source organism: Silene latifolia (assembly GCF_048544455.1). Classification (NCBI taxonomy): domain Eukaryota; kingdom Viridiplantae; phylum Streptophyta; class Magnoliopsida; order Caryophyllales; family Caryophyllaceae; genus Silene; species Silene latifolia. The sequence goes on along the minus strand of NC_133537.1, from coordinate 10,532,643 downwards.
TGCGATTTGCCACAAGGATATTGTAAAATTGGAATTTTAATTACTGCGATAGAATGTGGTCTTTTTGGTTTGGGACACTAGAAACTGCAAATGAGGTCTAGGACTTCATTTTCTTGGCTCCTTTTGGGCTACGGCTCCAGCCACTCTGCAGGTGTCTTAGGGGAGACCCCAACAACTCCTGTACGGAGGGATTGAACATTCTGTAATTCTCATTTGCTCCTTGATCGCACCTGCTAAGAAAGCAAGAAAGCAAAGTGAAAATGAGAAATAGTTCGTTTTTGCAACTGTTCTATTTATATTTTAGTGTGGCTTCCCCCCAGAAGGGCAATCCCATGTTGCTTACTTCTGTTTATTTGTTGTCCAGATTCTGCCCCTCAGAGCCTGCCAGATTCATGCTTTGTTGATTTTAGTGGAAGTTGTATCGACTCTGCGCAAGCTGCCGGTAAATTGTCTGAGAATTGTTTCCCTAAACTTGAATCATCATCACACAAGAGCTCTCAGAGGGAATTAGTGCTTGATGATGTGGGACGTGCTGCCTTTGATGTTGCAACAACTCATGGTGGCTCTCTTATTGGAGGAGCAAAGGGTAAGTCAACTGAGAGCCATAGAGATAACAAGAAGGGGGCTGTAATGACTGATAGCGTGCGTCAAAACCAGTCAGTTGGGGGCTTCAAGAGTGAAGAGAAACCAAAAGCTAAAACAAAGCAAAAAGCTTCTGCCACTCGGTTATTATCTAGTTCAATTCAGCAGCAAGTTCCTGGAAACGAGAGGGATGGGGATGTATGGCTGCCATCATCTTTTAATGATTCAAAAGATACTTTTATTAACTCTGAGGAGGCTATTGATTTTGATTCAATTGCACAAAATGACAACGGCGCGCCTGATGATCTAAACGATTGGTTCAAAGATTTGCCAGATGGTGATTTTACTGGTTGTCTGGATATTCCAATGGACGACCTCAGTATGGTGCTTTGATAGTATATATGACTAGTATTTATAAACAGTATGTGTAAATTTTGTTATTATTTTGTCCGGGCTCAATCAAGGAAGGCGTTAATGTACTGAATCATTGATCTGATTGATCATCACTTCTGTTCTTGCTATTTGCAAACGAGTTTGCTTTTATTTGTCTTCAGCTGTTCTTATACTGTTCTCAGTTTGTTTCGATTGAGTTGGGTGTTTTACGGCGTAGTTCAACTCCATTCAATTTTGAACACGCAATTGGAATGGAAATATGTCTTTATTTTGTACTTGTATCATTCATCGTGATTTACTGTAGATTTGTACACTACCCTGACGTGGGTAAGAAGGTATTCAAGCTGACTACGTGACCATAGATATCACTTCTGAGAACAGAAATGGGTGGTAAGTGTGAAGTTTTCATTTATTATTTCCATCATATATGCGTAATTGTTTCTGATGCTAGATATACAGGTTTTGAGCTCTTTTAAAGGTGTTAGAATAAGTAGGAATTATGTTGCTTCCATCAGGTGCTCCCAAGAATGTTCCGACATGCTTGACTTCGTATGTTTGCAGGGTCTGTTGTACTTATTGTATTTATTCTATCTGGTGACAGTGAAGTCCTCTAGTAACCTACATTTGCTCAGGTGAGTATTCTGCATTAGACAGCTGGTAAAAGCTATCTGACCCAAGAAACCTGACCGGTAGAGCACAGAAATAAAAAGAGTGAAATCAACCTGACCTCCTGTATTATGTGGTGAATCTCCCTCTGAGTTTATGATGTTATAAGAACTCAGGGGCGTTTGGTTGGGGGTCTTTAGGAATGGAAAAGGGAATGAAATCTCTCGTTCCCCATTGTTTGTTTATCCATTTTTTCTTTACCCTTTACCCAATTTTGAGACTCGAATCACCCCAACCTCCTCTAACTTATACAACACCCCCCCCCGGTAACCCCATACCCTTTCCCTCTTACTCCCTATTTCCACCACTACATTCGTACACCCACCGTCAACCACTGCCACCAACACCCACCACACCCTCCCACACCGACACAACCACCACCAGTGACGCCAGTGGTCCCTCATTCCGGCCCACTCACCGGCGTACTCTCTTGCTGGCTGCCGCCTGCCACACCACCCTTGCTTTTCATTCGGACCCCATATCTCCAATCACAAACACCACACCAACACCTTCAATAACTCGCCCACCCCACCGAAACTCCCTCGCCAATAACCTCTCTTCCCAACAAGCTCACCACTACCGAAGCATCCCCCAACCACAATAAAACACCAGATCTTGTGTTTATTAGGGTGAGGGAGGGAGTTTCGTGGGTGGTGGAGGTTGTTTTTAGGTTGGTTTGGGGTTTGAGTTAAGGAGAGTATGTCGGTGTAGGAGGTTGGGGTCGGCAATGCGATGGTGCGGCGGCTACTGGGTGACGACGACAAATCGCCTGGTGGTGGTGGTTGCGTATGATAAGGTGGTTTGTGGTGTTGGTGGTGGTGGTGGTGGAGGTGGTGGTGGATATGGTGGAGGCTGGTTAATTGCGTAGGATAAGGTGGTTTGTGGATATGGTGGAGGTTGGTTAATTGTGGATATGGTGGAGGTTGGTTAATTGTGTTCATTCCTCCATAATGTAAGGATAACCCATTCATTTCCCTTCTTTTCGCTTTCCTTATTTCATTTCCTTTCCCTTTGTTGAACCAAACGCCCCCTCAATTATAGAAGTTTCCATCTGCTTTCTCGCATGTTTGTGACATTTGTGTTAATGTCTTCTTTTCTTATGTTTTGAGTTTCAGAAGTACTTTGTTTGAAATCAACTTTAGTCATTTAATTGCATAAATGTATAATGTTTGTGGAGTCCGATAGGTGTATTAAACAATTTTCTCACTATCAAGATTCCAAGGAACTGATATATCTAAGTAGTTGCATGCTATATATTATCTGGCACACTATATTGAGTATAAATTAAAAATATTGTATGTCATATAGTCTCAGAATACAAGATAACGAGAAATAAATAATCATTCCGATAAATAATCAGGTTGATAAATCCATTTTATATAGACTTTTTCTCCTTATTTTAGCTCTTATATATTTGATTATTGCACTAACTTTAGTGATTTTATGAGCTAATATTGTATTCTAGTTGTCTTTGCATGGTTTGTCACATTTTGTAGGAACTTGATCCCTTTGGCCCTTTAGAACGGGGGAAATGGGAGGTCTAATGGCCCGTATGAAGGGCTCTTGTGACCCTTATGCCCGTCTCTTCGAAGAGAATTCTTATTTCCAAGATCATTTCCTTGCTTGTAAAAGGAGATCGAAGATCTTATGTAGGGAAAGACCTTTCACTTGATTGATGTATCCCCATGAAAATGTGAACACGTGTTACAAGTGAACTGTGATTTCTGCCTTCTATAAGGATGTATCCTGACGAAATGCATGCTGGAATGGCTGTTACGGGTGGACATATTTGAGTAATTAGTATGTGAAATCCTCCTGTTTTAGATCGGATATAGCGTGAAGCACTCGTCCTACCAATAGCTAAGGACACTTGTTGAATTAGCATTTGCGCGGGAGACTGAGGGGGGTTTACCCTTGTTTTACCTTTGGGACTTGAACGATAGTGAGAGGAGCGAAACCACTTGTTTGAGGGTGGACTGGCCTTTAGATAGGGGTCGAATACGGGTTCCCCTCGGGCTAAAACGTCAGCTAAAGCCAATTCTGTTTATGATGGTTGGAATGCGAGCCGGGGAAGAAGCAGAGGAAGCTAGGCGCATCCCTATTCCTAGGACCAGGGTCAGATATTTCGCTTTTTTATTAAGGAAGGGTATAGCCGACTCCTTTGTTGTGATGGTTGTGGTGTTGTGACAGCTGTGAGGCTGTGTATGTTGTGTTTGTGGTGGAGTCACTTGCGGGAGTGGCTTCACACCCTAGTTCGCCCTCCGTGGAACCCTTCACGGGAGGGGATGTGCACATTAAGGGACAGGGATTGTTAGTCGCTCGTTGATGAGCTGGACTAGGTGGGATGGGGGCTGCGGTCGATAACATCGGCGGCGAGGATTACACATTGCGATGGGTAATCTGCGGGGCTACACACTTCGGTGTGTAGTCGGTTCTTGTGTGAGATCGGGAGGCGAGGGTGGAGGATGATCACCGGTTACCTTGTTTGTTTGTCTTATATTGATTGAGTATCTTGACCCGTTGTTGTTTGTGGAATCTGTTGTGATCCATTCGGGGATGGTGAGCAGGCTTGACAGGTATTGCTATTGGTGAGCTTGGGGCAGTCATGGGAGAGTTGTCATCACCAGTCGTAGCATCACAGTCGAGTCTTAGTTATGATCTCATAGTTGTCAGACTTTAATATAATTTAGGAAATATATATATTATAATAATTAAAAAATTCTCTACTTTATTTGTTACATCAAAAATTATTATTTATAATACTTTCCTAAATTAATTTTTGATGATGTGGTTGTTGACACTCTCAGATCACTCGAAAAAACTCTCTTTTATATATATATAGATGAACCCTGGCCAATAATTAACTAACTAGATGAAGAACAATAATATTGACAACAAAAAATAAGCAATTTTAACTATCAATTCATTAGTTTAATCCCCTTCTAACAACCTAGATTCCCCTTCACCCTAGATAAAAGGCTTAGCTAATCCTGATAAGGGGAATAACAATAATAATTATATATAAAGGAAGACATAATTAAAGGCATAAAAGATGAACAAGCAATTGAATAGTAATTATTAAAGAAAGATTAGAACAATACCGTAAATAGCTTAGATCCGGAAGTAAGAACAATAATTAAACTAAACTAAATATTCTAAGAGAGTTTTTAGAGGAGTTCTACTAATCCTACGGAAAATAAGACGTAGATAAAATAGGGTACGAGTTTAGTTATCTATAATAAAACATAGCCGACTTAAGGAAAACTGCAGAAACTATGGAAATAAGAGGTTCCTCGATTGAGCCCTTGGTGCACTCGATCGAGCCCTTCGTCAGTTGATCGAGGAATCATCTGTTTTCTGCTTCTTTCTTCGTGTTGTCTTCATAACTTCTCTTCCTTCATTCTTATGAATTCCCGTGCCATGCCTCGTGTATTCCTTCATGCCCACTCCGCGATGCCCATTTCATTCCTATGTTCCTCAAATGCATCATTCTTGCATTAAACATCAAAAAGCGAAAGTATCGACATTCTAAGATAAAAGGCATGTAAATAATATAAACTAGCACGAAATCGTATCAAAAGCAATTAAGGGAAGGCATAAATATGTATATAATTATGACTCATCAGCAGCACAGAACCAGGCACCAGGTCAATGTGATGTTCAATCCCTCTCAGTGGGGGTAACCCGCTAGGCAACTCAGCTGGAAAAACTTCAATGTACTTCTGAATCAATGGCTTAACTTCTGTAGGCATCTCACTGCTCTCTTCTTTTTGAATTTCCTTTGACAGCAAGACCAAGATAGGTTGTTCTTGCTTGATCTCTTTTATCATAGCTACTTCTGATAGAAACAGCACACTATTCAGTTCCCCAAGCATGTTGGGACTTCCATAATTTCTTTGGTTTGGTGGCAAGGGAGTCAAGGTGACTTTCTTGCCATTGTGCTTGAAACTGTAAGTGTTGTCCATGCCTTGATGAGTAGTGTTCCTGTCAAATTCCCATGGTATTCCCAACAAGAGATGACACGCATCCATGGGCACTACATCACATAGCACCTCATCTTTGTACACCTTCCTAATAGAGAATGACACAATGCACTGCTTGTCAACTCTCACCTCTGATTCTTTGTTCAACCATTTCAGCTTGTATGAGTTTGGGTGGTCTTAGGTAGGTAAGCTAAGCTTGTTAACCAAAGTAGTGGAGGCAACATTGGTTCAGCTTCCCCCATCAATTATCATATTACAAACCCTTCCCTGGACTGTGCACCTGCTCCTGAAGATTAGGAACCTTTGGTCAGCTTCCAATGGAGCCTGTTGGGAGTGCATAACTCTCCATAAGACCAAGTTGTGCCCTGTGTCAGGGGGAGCAACAACTTATCCCTGGCTTGTCTCCTCTTCTGTCTCCACCTCTTCTAAGACCAGATTTTTATCCTTCTCATACTCAATGAGGCCCTGATGTGACTCTTAATTGAGCACATTTTGTCTCTTAATTGAGCTCATTTTGCATACTATTATAACCCTTCATGGCCATTTTATCCGTCAAATGCTTTCTATTTTGCTTTCCTAGTGCATTTTGAGTTGCTCCTTTGGATCTGAAAGTTTGCTAGATGAAACGGCGTCGAAAAATCAAGTGGTCTAGGCTTTTGAGTCACTCCAATAGGAGTACGGATGAGGAAATGACGTCCGTTTTACAAGTCAAGCTCAAGTGGAGCGGGATACAGCTCAACCCGCTCGGGACAGAATCAATCCGCTCGGGTTGAGGCTCGGGATGCTCGTTTTCAGCTCGGGACGAGCGGATTGCTTGACAGAATGCTTTTCCTTGCTACGTGATCCGCGCATATCCTTCAGAACTTGCAATTCCGCACTCAACACTTAGCATTGTTATTTACTAATCTACCCTTGCTTAACCTAATGATGTACCACTATATATACTCCATTTGTAATAATCAAAGGATCAAGTTTCCTTAGATTAAATCAACTTTCCTTAGATTAAATTAAGCTTTTATTAGGAGTAGATTAGAATAGATTAATCTCAATTATACCACAAAATTACATATTAATCTTTCCTTAATCGTTGTTCAAGTTTATTATTGGGTAATTGAAGATTATTGGCTTATTACTGGAGAATTGACAACTCTTCATCAATCAAGTTCTCTTCTTTTATTATTTGCTTTATTATTTGGAATCATCTTCATAGGTATAATTCTCTTTTACCCTTGTTTAATTATTGTTAATCACAAAGTATGCTAGATGAAACGGCGTCGAAAAATCAAGTGGTCTAGGCTTTTGAGTCAATCCAATAGGAGTCCGGATGAGGAAATGACGTCCGTTTTACAAGTCAAGCTCAAGTGGAGCGGGATACAGCTCAACCCGCTCGGGACGAATCAACCCGCTCGGGTTGAGGCTCGGATGCTCGTTTTCAGTAGCGGACGAGCGGATTGCTTGACAGAATGCTTTTCCTTGCTACGTGATCCGCGCATATCCTTGAACTTGCGATTCCGCTCAACACTTAGCATTGTTATTTACTAATCTACCCTTGCTTAACCTAATGATGTACCACTATATATACTCCATTTGTAATAATCAAAGGATCAAGTTTCCTTAGATTAAATCAACTTTCCTTAGATTAAATTAAGCTTTTATTAGGAGTAGATTAGAATAGATTAATCTCAATTATACCACAAAATTACATATTAATCTTTCCTTAATCGTTGTTCAAGTTTATTATTGGGTAATTGAAGATTATTGGCTTATTACTGGAGAATTGACAACTCTTCATCAATCAAGTTCTCTTCTTTTATTATTTGCTTTATTATTTGGAATCATCTTCATAGGTATAATTCTCTTTTACCCTTGTTTAATTATTGTTAATCACAAAGTATGCTAGATGAAACGGCGTCGAAAAATCAAGTGGTCTAGGCTTTTGAGTCAATCCAATAGGAGTCCGGATGAGGAAATGACGTCCGTTTTACAAGTCAAGCTCAAGTGGAGCGGGATACAGCTCAACCCGCTCGGGACAGAATCAACCCGCTCGGGTTGAGGCTCGGGATGCTCGTTTTCAGCGCGGGACGAGCGGATTGCTTGACAGAATGCTTTTCCTTGCTACGTGATCCGCGCATATCCTTCAGAACTTGCAATTCCGCACTCAACACTTAGCATTGTTATTTACTAATCTACCCTTGCTTAACCTAATGATGTACCACTATATATACTCCATTTGTAATAATCAAAGGATCAAGTTTCCTTAGATTAAATCAACTTTCCTTAGATTAAATTAAGCTTTCATTAGGAGTATATTAGAATAGATTAATCTCAATTATTCCACAAAATTACATATTAATCTTTCCTTAATCGTTGTTCAAGTTTATTATTGGGTAATTGAAGATTATTGGCTTATTATTGGAGAATTGACAACTCTTCATCAATCAAGTTCTCTTCTTTTATTATTTGCTTTATTATTTGGAATCATCTTCATAGGTATAATTCTCTTTTACTCTTGTTTAATTATTGTTAATCACATCATTTATTCATCATGTTTTGCATTGTTAGTATGATTGGCAACCTTATTAACATTTTAAACTTGATGATGAGTGAGTAGTTTCCTTAGCTAGGGTTAATGGGTAATTAGGAGAAATAAACATGGGGATTGATTCATGCTTAATCTAATATGTTTTCATAATTAATTTGCTTGTTTGTTGTGATTTCAACTTATGCACATATTATGTTTGATGAAATGCGAGCCTATGAATCCTTACATTTTTTACCCATCACTTATCTTTTCAATGAGACTTGTAAGACATAAACCAACTCGAGTCTCATTAGACCATGCATATAGTTGAATAGAAAGGACTAAGTCGACTTGTAGGTGTTATACAATCTAATCGATTCGGCTCCAAGACCCAAACCTTCTTAGGGATTGTAAGATATACACTAACTCGATCCCATCACAACAATAAGTGCTTGCATCTAGTAGAAATATGTTTGTATGATCAACTCCCATGAATCCCTTATGAACCCATGATATCTTAGCATTTTTAGTCATTTGTTTACATCTCTTAATTTATTGCTTGTTTTACTTTTCATTGCTTTTATTAGATTAGAATCTTCAACCCATTACATTTGTGACAACTCCAAGCACAACCGTAATTATATTAAACAATTTGAGTACCCCCGTCCTGTGGATTGACCTCGACTTAACCACTAACTAGTTGTTAGTTGAGAAATATAAATGTGTTTGATTGAGAGCCCCAACGACACTCTCATCAGGCCCTATCTTTCCCATTCTTCGATTTCCATTAGGGTAAGAGCCTTGTTGGAGGGACAGTCCTTTCTAAAGTGACCAAATCTTTGGCACTGAAAACATCTTGTCTTGTCTCTTGTTAGAGCAGGGTTGACTTTTGAGGTTAAAGGTGCCTTCCCATTATCTCATGTGGGTTGGGTTGCTGGTTTAGGTGTCTCAGTGATCTTAACACCAGTATAAAGTTTGAATGTTGGACTGTTGGGGAGTTTGGGTGTTAAAGGTTTCACCTTTCCCAGTTTCTCAACTCTTAAGACTAGGTTGACTGCCTCATCAAATGACCAAACCTGCTGCATCCTTACCCTGCCAGCAATCTTAGGATCTAGACCCTCAACAAACCTAGCAATCTTTTACTCAGGTTTCTCAGTAATCTCACACTGTAGGGTTAACTGCTCAAAGTTCCTAGGGTAAGACTCAACAGTTTGTTGGTCTTGTTTTAGTTGGGTCAGTTTAATAAACATGTCTTGGGTGTAGTCTTTGGCTATGAATTTTTCTTTCAATTTCTTTTTCAACTTAGCCCAAGACCTGATTGGTTCCTTCATATCTCTGATCCTTTGATGTTTCAAACTTTCATACCACAGAGAAGCATACCCTTTAAATTTGAGAATGACAACCTTAAAGGATTTCCTATCATTGTAATCTTTAAATTAAAAAATTCTTTCAACAGATCTAAGCCAATCTAATAAATCTTCAGGGTTTAAATTACCATGGAATTCAGAAATGTCACGTCTACATCTTTGTCTCTGGCATCATAGATTCCTTCCTCCAGTCTTGAGTCATCTGACTCAGAGATGACTTCTTCATATGGATCATGTTGCGGCTGCCTCCTTCCTGCTCCCATTGTAATCCCTCTCCCCCTTCCTCTTCCTCTGAAAGGTGGTGGTTGCCTTCTTGGGTCATGGTTTGAAAATCTTTCCATGACAATACGGACAACATTAAGCAAAGTATCCACATTTCCTGCTAGATTATCTATCCGTGTTTACTCATTGGGTTGTTTTTTGTGTTTTTGTTGTAGGTAGGTTAAATGGACTCACCTTCTCTCACTCAGGACTAACACAAGATGGGATTGTGTTATAATCTAAGCTTTGATTACCAAATTGCAGTGTAAAATATGGACCTTTGACAGAAATGATGGATCCTGACAAAGCCACAAACACAGACTGCCTCAGAGAATGTAATAAACTTCAGAAATTGAGTAAATATAGTAAATGGGCTTAACAATTCATGAAATTTGGAGATAATATAATATAATATAATATAATATAATATAATATAATATAATATAATATAATATAATATAATATAATATAATATAATATAATATAATATAATATAATATACTTCCTCCCAATACCTATGTTTGCCCCATTTCAATAAAATACTCCACCCATATATTAGAGAAATAGGGCAAACATTGTTATTTGGAGGGAATAATATAATATAATATAATATAATATAATATAATATAATATAATATAATATAATATAATATAATATAATATAATATAATATAATATAATATAATATAATATAATATAATATAATATAATATAATATAATATAATATAATATAATATAATATAATATAATATAATATAATATAATATAATATAATATAATATAATATAATATAATATAATATAATATAATATAATATAATATAATATAACATTAGTATTTTATATTATATAATATAAGTATTTTATATTTTGGAAACTATTAAAAGGTAAATAAATCAATCTAAATTTCCAAAAAATATAATATTCCATAATTCATTAGATTTGTAATTTGGTTAGTAAAAATAATAATAATTGCTCTTAAATAATATTGTAATCTAATATTTCAGATTTATTTAAATATATAACTCTAATACAACTAGATGATAATCAACTACTATGATATGATAATAACTACCAATGATGTGAGTAGTAAAAGCAACAATAATAGCAACCGGAGTAGTGAAAGTCATACTAGCAACAATGGGAGTAGTGAAATTAACAATAATAAATAAGGGAATAGTGAAAGAAAAAATTATGACGGCGGGAGAAGTGAAAGTAATAGTACTATAGTAGTCACAAAACATGTAATGAAAGTAATAGTAGGAATAACGGAGAGAGTATGAAAAATTAACTAACAATTCGATTTTAAGAAAATATTAATTTATTTAAATATATGAGAGTGACAAAATTAACGGGTTAACCGTAAAAATAGCATGAGTAGTTAAACAAATAACAGTAATTGAAGAAGTAGTGAAGATAATAGTATTAACCAGGAATGTAGTGAAAATAATAATATTGACAGCGGGAGTGGTAAACGTGTCAAATAATTTGTTGATTAATTTTATATCTCATCATAATTTCAAGATATAAATTGTCAATGTATGTGTTAATCAAATTTAGCGAAACAGATTTCATAGAAAATAAAATTTAAATGGTAAATAAAGGTAGCCCGGGCGTAGCCGGCCACCAAACCTAGTTTTTAGAAATTCTCACAACGGACTGGTACAGAAAGAGTTAAACACTGTCACAGGATTAACAACATGACTGTTTTCTTTTGGTATTTTCTGGAATAAAATGGATATAATTATCAAACTAAAGACCACAGCAAGCACAAAAAATTAGTTAAACAATTTAGACCAAAAATTTGACACAATCACAGCAAGCAAAGAAAGCAACAAACTTAAGGCACAATGAGGTTCAAACAACCCACAACAAGCACAGGATTGAAAGAAACTCACTCACATGTACTTAATCAATACTAGAAAATGTTATTAAGCCTGACTTAATTCTAGAACTCGGCAAGAATTAAGATTTAGAATGCTTGAGAGAAATCTCAGGTTTTTTTGTTCATTAATCAAGTTTGAGTATTACAGACTGCTGGAAGGTCCTTATATAGGCCTTGATTCAAGTTCAGTACAAAAGAAACCCTAAGAAATCTCATCCAAGGGCCAGGATTTATTGCTTACATAATACATAAAGACAAGTGAGCTATTTTACAACGGTTGTATAAGGTGAAAGTAATTTAACTAAGGTAAAACAGACTAGGGACAAAAGGTTGCAGCTGAGTGACAGTGACATGTTCTCCTTCTTAATGGCTTCTTTTGGTTGTTTCTGGAGCTGACTGTCCTTGGGTTAGAACAAGGTCTTACCTTGCTTTAAGTAGTAACTTCATTTTGGTAAGACATGGCAAAAGAAATCACAGCCCCAGCTCCCAAATGTTTAGCCAGAAATGGCAATTTACTTTTCTGCTTTTCATGGATTGTCTTCTTCTGCAAGTTGGTTTTTCTTGGCCTGTTTTTTGTGAGATTTTAGTACAAAATAATCTTGGCTCCCTAGGAGTTATTCGTGCTTAATTAAACGTAGGACCAGCTGACCCTGGTGGCCACTGGTGGTTGGACTTGGAACCCTCAAAATTTTCCTTGGAACAGGACCCTGCACTGGTTGATTTGAGAGCATGGCTTGCATTATCTGAGCTTGTGATGCTTGGACCCTGAACCTGGTTGCCATGGCCTTGAGCTCCTGCTTCATAGCACGTCTAGGCTTTTTGTGCGAGGGTTTATTATGTAGTGGGATTGTCACGGCAATTGACGTGGCATTCTAAACCGTGGTGGCTTCGGAGGGTAAAGAGCGGGTGGTGGGCTGGGAATAAGGGTTTGATGGTTTTCTGTGGTTGGGCGACGGACGATGGGTAATGGGAAATGTCTAGGTGAGGAGATGTCTGGACCGACATTGTTATATGGTAAACGGGGTACACCTTGGTTTGGGTTAGGTTGATCTTCTGGTTTGTTCTATTTGGGTTCACAAGCATAACCGTTGTATTCATTGTCGGAAGCAACAATCGCAAGGGAAAAGACCAGCAAAGAGGTGTAACAATAATGATGTGCAAGAGACATTATTGTGTATTTGTGTTTACTTTTGATTCATGAACAGAAAGATTTCTTGTGGGTTTTATACTTGTTGTTGATGGGATAGTATGGGGGAAGGAGGGTGCCAAGAGTGTGCATTCATCCGCCTATATTGATGTGGACATATTTTTTTGCAACGAATGCGGACATATTATTAACTTTGGATTCCGACTTTTCGGAATCATGAGAAAGAGCATTCTAATCACGCATATTGTGCTCCCTTTCTTTGCTATTAACATACAAGATATAATTGGAAATCAGAGCCATCGTGACCTTTGGTCACGGGTTCAAATCCTGGCAGCCTCAAAACTCCTCAAAAACTCTCGAAGTGGAATTCCAGCACACGGTACGGGGGAGCCAGTGCACAACTAACCACTCTTCAAGCCCAATGGACATTTGAGTGAGGGAACGTAATAGGAATAATTATAATAGCTGGGCATCACCATCATCTTAAGGTTTTGGTTGAGATGGTTCATCTATCTGTAAGATATGTAAAAGTTTTGTGTTTATTGCTTGAATATTTGCAAGGTTACAATGAGAGTATTTATACTAACTACAAAGAGAATTGGTTTTCTAATCTAGTTAAGGAAATCCAATATAAACAAGAGTGAATTTTTCGTAACCAAAAGCAAGAATTTTTGTTGTAGTTCATAAAATAGGATATGATTCGAGAACCCGCCCAATTGAAATGTACAAAATCTTTCCCGATAAAATCGAACTGATTAGGTCCGAGTAGAGGATAAATTTGGTAATCAACAATAAATTTCTACACAACAGGACTTGTGAGTTGTGACCTGACTAATTTCCCAACTTGATAAGGATGCTAGATCAAAATGAGAATAACCTAGCCTTAAACTCACAAGTTGGGAAATTAGTCATTTTATTGTTGGGAAATTAGTCATTTTATTATTTAAGCAAGTTGGAAAATTAGTCTGACACCACCTTTAATATAAGGCCTTTTGTCAAACACCACTTTTAAAAAAAAATACTGGCATTTTGATACCTTTAAAGGAAAAAATTGTAAAACACAATCAAATGACCGGAGTTTGACCAAATTAAAAAAAATCCGGTGTTGACTTCTTCGTATAAACATTTTCAAGTGTCATTTATTATCTTAAATGAGGCTTCAATTTTAAAAAACTTCCTTAACCCTCTTAACCTACTTTAACCTTCCATCTTCTTTCTTCATTCCTTCATCTTCTTCATCGCTCTCTTTCTCTCTTTAATCCTTTTTTACAGCATTTTTTTTTTTTTTTTTGAAACCCAACTGGGTATATTCATTAACTAGAAATAATAAGACGATCAACAACCTCAGGGAGATTATCGACCCAAACAATTCTACCAGAGCCTACCGGCGCCACATGTGCTAACGCGTGAGCCACCGAATTGTTTCGCCTACTCGTAAAAGACCAAGAAACAGAAGAAAAAGAAGTACAAAACCGTAAAATATCGTTTATAATGAAAGAAAACAAACTACGTCCCGTCTTGCGTTGTCTCAAAGCTTCAATCACTTGCGAGCAATCACTTTCCACTATGACACGATCATGGCCTTTGTCCACCGCTACTTCGAGTCCTTCAAGGATGGCCACCGCTTCCGCCACATGAACCTCCCAAACCTCTCTCCGACTTTGCGCCATGCCCCAAAGCACCTTACCCTCGCTGTCTCGACATACTGCACCAATACCCACACCCACACCCTCTTTCACCCCCGCATCAATATTGAGCTTAACCCATCCCGTCTCAGGAGCCTGCCAGCCCTCCACTCGGACCCCGTCTGCCAGCTGCTACCCACCCCTCTCTTTAGGACGCCCCATCATCTCCCCTTCAACCTCCTCCATGACACGTTGCACCCTCCTTACCACCTCAGCCACCTCAACCCGTCCTCCCTCAAACGTGACACGATTTCTCGCCTCCCAAACCGCCCAACACACCACCATCATTAACCCGTACTCCTTCTTCCCCAAACCACGCCAACACTCCTCCACCCAATCTCGCACCGAGGTAACCTCCTCTCCCTCATCCCCTAGCAGCTCCACCTCCTCCCACACACCCCTTGCAATCCCACAATCCCGAAACAAATGCAGACTCGACTCGACATGACATTGACACAACGGACACAAAACATCATCTTGACCGACTCTATTATATAAATTTACCTTTGTAGCTAAAGCGTCGTTGCACAATTGCCAAAAGAAAAGCTTGATCCGAGGCCACACTTGAACCTTCCACAAATTGTTCCAAAGCCATTTGCTCTTCTCCCAACTCGACGTCTCCATCACCTCAACATCCTCCCCCACCAACATCTTGTATGCAGATCGTACAGTATATTCACCATCCCGCTCTAAACTCCAAAACCACGAGTCCTGAAACCCCTGTCTCCCCAACCGAATATTGGACACCCGCTCCTGTTCGAAGGGCAACAAACATTCCTCCAACTTCTCCACATCCCAGTCACGGCCATCACTTGTCATCAGCTCCGCCACCCTCATATCCTCCCTACCCGCCATCCTCGGGGATAAAACCTTACCGGTTTGCGTACCCCCTATCCAAGCATCCCGCCACACCAACGTTCCTTGTCCATTACCAATGCAGCGTCGCAAACCCCGTATCACAACCTCCCGAGCCCCCAAAATCCCGCGCCAAGTGTAGCTCGGGTTACTACCACAACCCGCAGACAAGAACTCACCCTCCTCGTAATACTTCCCACGCATGAGCCTAGCCCACAAGCAGTCCGGCTCCATCAACAGACGCCAAGCTTGCTTCCCCAAGAGAGCACGGTTCGAAGCATCAAAGTCCCGAAACCCCATACCCCCCATGCATTTTGGTTTACACATCCTTTTCCATGACACCCATGAGATTTTCCTCTTCTTACCCTCCTCCTGGCCCCACCAAAACCTCGACACAATAGCTCTAAGTTCGTCACAAAAAGAAGCAGGGAGTTTAAACACACTCATCACATAGGTAGGGAGTGAATTGGCTACCGCCTTTATGAGAACCTCCTTACCAGCCCTAGACAAAATTTTCCCACGCCATCCTTGCAAACGTTTATAGAGTTTATTGCGAATGATATCCATAATAGGCTTCTTAGACCGCCCCAACACAGTTGGTAAACCCAGATAACGCTCTTGCTCCTCCACAATACTCACCCCCAGCCTAGCCGCGATGCGACTCTTCCTCTCCTCCAACACCCCCCGACTAAAGGACACCGTCGTTTTATCCAAGTTCACTTTCTGCCCCGAAGCCAGTTCATAGCGGCCAAGAATATTACTAACCTCAGCTGCCTCCTCCTCACTCGCCCTAATGAAAAAGATGCTATCGTCTGCAAACAACAAGTGTGATATAAATGGAGCACTAGGCGCAACACGTAACCCATGGAGAGAGCCAGCAACAATCGCCTTCCGCATCAAGTTAGACAAAACCTCCGCACATAAGATAAATAAATATGGAGAAAGAGGATCACCTTGTCTCAAGCCACGAGCCGGGTGAAAAACATCCTTCACATTACCATTAATAAGTACAGCTGAAGAGACCGTCGTAACACACGTCATTACCCTATCCACCCACTCTCCATGAAAACCCATAACTCGCAGCAGCTGCTCCAAGAAATCCCATTCAACCCGATCGTAAGCCTTTGCCATATCTAACTTCACCGCCATATGCCCCTCCTTGTGCCTCGAATTCTTCATAAAATGAAAGAGCTCAAACGCAATAAGAACATTATCCGTAATTAACCTTCCGGGTGTAAACGCACTTTGGTTTTCCGACACAATATTGTTTAAAAACAATTTGAGCCGGTTAGCCAGAACTTTCGAAATCAACTTGTACACCACATTACATAAACTAATCGGTCTGAAATCACGAATTTTGTCGAGCGCCTTCTTCTTCGGGATTAAGACAATATGGGTGTGATTAAGACCATTCGGCATCGGGGCTCCATTCAACATACCCAGAACCGTGCTCGTCACCAACGGACCCACAATGTGCCAATAAGTCTGGTAAAAAAGGCCGTTCATCCCATCCGGTCCAGGAGCCTTAAGAGGATGCATTTGATTTAGCGCTTCGAGAACCTCATCCTCACTATAATTTCGTGACAATAGCAGGTTCATATCCTCCGTAACTCGCCCCTCCATACCCTCAAAAATCTCGTGAAAGTCGCGCTGGTCAGAAGCCGTAAATAACTCAGTGAAGTAGTCCGTCGCAACGCGTGATACCGCTTCATCACCACTCCTAACCACACCCCCATCATCCACTAACTTACTAATGTAATTTTTCGCCTTCCGCTGCCCCGCTTGTTTGTGAAAGTAACTCGTATTCTTATCCCCGTCTTTAAGCCAAAGGGCACGCGATCTCTGCCTCCAAAATTGTTCCTCCTGCCTGCACAAATCAGCAACTTCTTTCACTAATTTCCGCCTCTTTCGAACCTCCTCCATAGACCTGCCACCCTCGTTCAGACGCGCTATTTGACTCCGCTTCGACGCAATAGACTTAACAATTTTTCCAATGCTCACACTCTTCCAGGCTTGTAACTCCTTAGCACTCTCATTCAAAGCTTCCATCAGATCATTGCTCCCACGATCAAATCCTCTCAACACCGCGTCCTCACACCCCTCAGCCCCCACCCAGATTTGCTCGAATCTAAACCTCTTCGTCTGCTGCCCCACACTATCCCTTCTATCCAGAACCAACTTCAAAGGAGAATGGTCAGACCACTCCCGCTCCAAATGCTTCAGCCGAGCATAAGGAAACTTCTCCAACCACTCATTGTTACCCATTGCCCGATCAATTCTACTCTGCCTATTATCCTCCCCCGCTTGCCCATTATCCCAAGTAAAAGCGTAGCCCTCATAACGAACATCGACCAAGCCACACTCATCAGCTGCAGCCCTAAAATTGTTCATCTGCCATTGAGCTCTCTGCCCTCCTTTCATCTCATTAGCATATAAAATTTCATTATAGTCCCCAATGCACATCCAAGGTAAAGTGGACTGTCTCCCCAAAACCCGTAAAAGTTCCCATGAGAGATGACGATCCGCAACCATAGGCCACCCATAGAAACCAGTAACCCGCCAATCCCCACCCTCGTCCCTAATAAGAAAGTCCATATGATGGACCGAAGAAGAAACAAACTCACATTTAATCTCCTTGTTCCACCAAAAAGCGAGTCCTCCAGACCTGCCCACACTATCCACTGCCACACCAAAGTAACAATCAAACTTCGCGAGAACAGTCCGCATTTCACGACCACTGAGTTTCGTCTCGCACAGAAAAACCATGGCCGGGGCCTCCCGTCGTAACAAATGACGGAGCGCACCAACTGTATCAGGGTGGCCCAATCCCCGGCAGTTCAGACTGAGAAGACTCATTTGGCCCGGCGGGGTTGAGCTCCCTCCACCTCCGCCTCAGGTATAATAACGCCCCCGTCTTTAGTAACCTTTGTTTTCTTTCCTCCCTCCACCACAGCCCCCTCATCCTCCCTACTCCTCTTCCCGCCAACCGCAACCAGCTTCTCAACCGTCCTTCCACCTCTAGCATCCCCCACCTTTCGCACCCAAGTCCTCAAAGCACCCTGCCCACTGCTCCCCCCACACTTCAGGCCCCCTCCTCTCCACCAATCTGCCCCCCGTAGACACTCCACAGGCATTACGAGCGGACTACTCATACACCCTAAGACTCCCCTCTTCCATCGACTCCACCCCTCCTGCATCCTTCCTCCCAATTCCCTCGACCCCATCCCGTGCCTCTACCTCCACTGGAATTTCCCCTCCGCCTACTTGGTCACCTTCCATCCCTTTCTCAGCACCTCCCTCCCCCACCACCATATCCCCCTTCCCTTCGTCTCTCCTCTTCCTCAGTTTAAAACTCACAGCAATGTGTTGTAATTTATCTATTATCTTCGCTACATCAGCTTCTTCCTCACTCCTGCGGACCTCATCGAAAATTGGTTGTAAAACCCGAGCAGCTTTACCATTCCCCTCCTTCACAGTCTTCGTAATTTTCCAAGGTGATGCCCTTAACCATTCGCCAAATTGTAGCTCCTTCTCATCATAAGGCCCCTCCTCACAAACTTTCTCACCATGTCCTAACCTCCCACATCCATAGCAAAATGTTGGTAACCTTTCATACTTAACATCAAAAGACACCTCCTTCCCAGTTGGCATCACAATGGATATCATTTTCTTCAGAGGCACCCGAACATCATGAAGGACCCGCACCCTAATCGCCCTATCCATTTCTGGGTTTGGTCCGAGCTCCATACTGATATACGTTCCCAACATCGCCCATATCCTCCTAACGTTGCCTTCATTTTTCCTCCCCGAAATTGGTAAATCATAAACCCTCGCCCACAGTGGTAGATGATAAAGAGGGATGTCAGTTAACTTACCCGTCGTCGTTGGCTCGTCGAAGCACCAGACAAATTTATCGAAATGCCAAGGTTGATTCTCTAACACCTTCTCCTTGTCTCTCATAGTGCCGAATCGAAAGACGAACAACTTCTCCTTCGCATCAATGACGTTACCTATAATAGGCTTCAGCGGGTTCCATAACTTGGTCATCGTCTCAATAGCCGCCTTCACATTGATTGATTTCTGTGCCCAAATTCTCCCAACTAGCATAAGTTGTCCCCTTTCTTCCTCCTCCTCCGTCCCTTCATCCCATCGAAAAGTATTTGTAATCCTCTGATCTTCAGCTGCCATAATTCCCTTCCCCTTCTCCTTCGATGTTGCCATCAGAACACGCTAACCCTAATGACAAAGTGCAAACGACGCAATAACGAAACAACAACACGACACAAAACAAAAACGACACAAAAAGCGAGACACGACGCTGCCACGCTCACGTAAAACGCGAGAGAAGCCTCAAGACACGAGGAGAAACCAAGACCTAAAACCTAGACCTAGACCGAGCCCTAGGAGAGAAACCCTAGAAGATTTTTTTTTATTAATGATAATATACTCTATAAATTTCGATAATTTTAGATAGATTTTTTTTACAGCATTTAATTATATGATGACATACATTGTAGTAATTTGATAGGTAAATGTGCTCAATAAAATGAAAGATTATTATTGCTTGAACATGTGCTTTCAATGAATTTACATTCACCAATTTATGCTTTCATAATTCATATGAACAATGGAAAAGGAAACTAAAGCTTCGTCTTATAACAAATACTTGTGGTATTGAAATTGGATACATTAAACCTTGTCATTACATACCACTCTTAACATTTCTCCAACTACATTACAACCTTATAAATGAGAAAAATAACAAGGATAAAAACAACTTTAAAGAAGCAATTATACCTCTTCTCATTTTCGTTAAGATGAACTTTTTCTAAACCTAACCCATTACATTTGTTTTCGAACCTTCATCTCTTCATAATTTGAAGCAATTATAGGAGAGAGAAGAAAAGGTGCGTGTGCGCGCGCGCGTGTGTGAGAGAGAATGTAAAGGAAAAAAATGGAGGGAAACTAGGGAGGGAAAGAATTGCACGTGTGAAAGTATTGACTGCCGGAGTTTTCAAGACAATTCCCAGTTTCCGGCCATTTGGTTGTATTTTACAATTTTTCTTTTTAAAGGTACCAAAAAGCCAGAATTGTTTTTAAAGATGGTGTTTTACACACCTTTTTTATAAGGTGGTGTCAATCAAAAAACACTTATAACTTTATCATAATAAGAAAAGGAATCCAACCTAATGACATCCCAAAAACAAGTTGTCGCCATTAATATGAAATTAATATGGAACGAGTGAATAACATGACCCAAACTTGTCTCGATTCAAACCGCTCGATTAATTGCCCTTCACACTACAAGAGCCAATCTATAAAATATATTTAAAAGGTTACCCTAAAATGACAAATAAACGCCACCTAGACAAAGCCACATAGGATCCAAAAAGCCACCTAGATTAAAATTTAATATGACATGGCATAATTAAATGTGATGTTGCATATTTTTAATGTGACATAACGAATTAATCTGACATGGATTATCAACTTATTATTACATGGCATTAATTTAAATCATTTATCTATAAATTAATTTAATTTACTTATATCTATAATATGAAAGGATATTATCACTATTCTTAAATTAATTTTGTATATTAAATATATTGTCTTCCAAAATTTATATAACCCTTACAAATTTACATCAAATTTCATAATTTATAATTAATATTGACATTTTAATTGAATTTTTTATAAAAAAACATGTTAATAAATTTCATAATCTATAATTATAATTGAAAGTTTAATTGAAATTTTTGTAATAAAACATGTTAAGGAGTTAATTAAACCTCTTCATATTACTAAACATTCACCATTATTAACATTTTCCTATTTAATTCATTTTTTTAAAAAAAAAATTGTAATAAAACCTGTTAATAAATTAATTAAACCTCTTCATATTACTGAACACCCACTATTATTAACATTTTCCTATTTAATTAATTTTTGTAATATAATATGTTAATAATTTTATTGAAACTCCTTATATTACTCAACACCCATAATTTTCATTAACATTTTGTCTTATTAAATTCATCTATTGAGGTCCTCGGCAATCAATTATCTAATTTAATAATACCACAAAATAAATTAAAAATTAAATTAAAATATGGGAATTTATGGTTGTGTAATGACTATAAATTCTACAATACCTATAATCGTTTCTATTCACTTTATTTATTTAAAATATGCCTATTTGTCACGAGTTTCTAAGTTGTTGATTGTATTTTATGGTTTAATTTATTTATTTGATTATATTGAGTATATTGAGTATTGTTGTTGTTGTTGTTGTTGTTGTTGTTGTTGTTGTTGTTGTTGTGGTTGCTGTGTCGAATAAAGTATATTTTAATTTGTTATGTTGTTGGTTTTATGAATCGTTTGCTTTATATTTGAATTCATGTTTTCCAGTTGGTTTAATTTAAGTGACTTACATGTGACAATGTTTTGATTCGTTTGTTAGTTTTTGCCAGGTTGATGTTTTATCTTTAGGTCAATGTATTTTTTATATAACTTTAAAGCGCCATGAAACGTATGTGAATGCAGATAAGACAAACCATCACGTGGGTAATCTGAAGAGGGAAGAAATAAAGGCATGAAACTGGGGTAAAATTAAAGGTAAAAAAACGTAAGGTAGAAACTGATAAGTAATGGATGATTGTTGATCTCAAAATAGAAGTCTTATAATATTTATTTTAATTTGTTATTAAACGTATATTGTGGTGTAATTTTAGTATTATACTTTTCTGATCAACCTATTCGAATTTGTATTTTTGTATCCACGAGTATAATCATCTCTAACATATATTTTTCTTTTTCATTTTATATGAACTATTATCAAGGCATGAAATAAAAGGAATCGAAAGTGAACATTCGGGTAAATATTAAATAGTATGACTTCTAAATTCTACTTCGTATCGTATGTTTTTAAGTTTATGTGTTTTTGTTTTTGTCAAAACTGGAATAATACATAAAACTTACTTTCATAATTTCCTAAAAAAAACTACTCTTATAATTAATGGTAAATAAATAAGTACAAATAATTAAATGAAAAATCTTTAAAATTTCACAATTTACTTTTTGAACCATCATGACAATAATTAATCATTTTAATTATGTCATTTCCTCTTCCAATTTAAGTTGTTATCCAACTTCCACCTTTTGATTGTTTTCCTATAAAATTTACTTTACTTTTTAAGTGGTTTATACTTTTTTAACCATTATAAGATGATCTCTGATCTCAAAATAGAGATCTTATAATATTTCTTTAAATTTGTTATTAAGCGTATATTGTTGTGTAATTTTACTATTATGCTTTCCCGATCAACCTATTTGAATTTATATTTTTGTATTCATGAGTATAATCATCTCTAACATATATTATTTTTCATTTCATATGAACTATTATCAAGGCATGTACTAAAAGGAAGCGTACTAAAAGGAAATGAAAGTGAACCTTCAGATAAATATTAAATAGTATGGTTTCTAAATTCTAATCCGTATATTTTAAAGTTTATGTGTTTTTTTTGTTTCAAAACTGGAATAGATTATTTTATAATCTTTAATACTATTTTTATTTTTATATATGATTGTGGACATAAGTATAACAAGAGATGGATCAAATTCTTGAAATAGCAATAAGGAACTTAAAAAAATTTATGAACCTTTTGGAATTCGAATTTCGGGAATATAGTTTTTTTTTTTTTTATTATTGAGCAATTGAAATGAAATTTATTTCGTAATACATGGAGTAGATACCGACCATACCGTTGAATCGTATCTAACATTTTTCTATCGATATAATAAATATTTTTCGGATGTAAATAATACTCCTATTTGAAGCATGCACGTGGTGATAAGACTTCAAAGATATTTCTATGGCAGGGTTGATGGAGAGGTCTGAAAATAATTTGGAGATGACTATACTGAGGTATTGAGTTTACAACCTTATAAGGCGTCATTGAAGATTTTTCCATATGGAATTTATTATATACGGATGAATTCAACTTTTAATATTTAAAAAACGCACTTTATTATATTGCGGAGTAAAACACACGTATATATAATGAGCCATCTTTGTCATTGCTCCGTTGTCAAGTTTCTCAAAATTAGTAGCTACCACATTGTTACTTTGCAGGATTTGATTTAAAAAAATAAACCAAAGTTGTCAAAGAAATAAGTTATTAACTAACTAATTTCTATATATTTCAAGACTGTATATTTTTAAATGGATCAACAACTAATTGCTCGAACAAATATTACAATACGATAAAAATATCAAAACTAAAACAGATAAACCCGTGAATTTCACGGGTCACAAACCTAGTTTTCAATAAAACGCCCAAATCGCGTGTTCCCTCATCCCCTATTTTCTAAATGAATAGGCCAATATACGTTTTTTTCCGCCTAAAATATTATCTTCTAATTGGGCTTTTAATTTTTGCATTCTACTATGGGCTAAGTCTAATGTAAAAAAATGATTCCCAAAAAATATGATGTATAACGTCCTATTCTACTATGTGCTAATTCTAGATCATATCAATGATCTTGTCCAAAATAACGTAAAAATTGATTGCCAAAAAATAAGTATAAAATCCTCAATCATTACCAGAAAAAAGAATATACTGTCAATCATTGCTATATTGTTACAACTAAAAAATCCTTGATCATTGCCAAAAATTTGGGTTCATATATTACAAATATCGAAATATATCTTTCATTAATCGAAATATATAAAATCATTGCCAAAAAGAATATACCGTCAATCATGCCAAATACTGAACGTCATATAATATATCGTCAAAAAATATCTTCAAATTAACAGATCTCATAAGACCATCTTTCACTAATCTTATATGGCTTCGTATATTACAAATCTCGAAATCTTGATATTTTGCATATATTATTCTGCAAATAGTATTCTGCAACTTATATATAGACGTATGATATGATTACCAATCCCCTATATACTAAGGGGGCGTTTGGTTGGGGGGAATAAGGAAAAGGAAAGAGAATAAAAATAGTTGATTCCTTTTGTTGTTGTTTGTTTGACACAAAGAAAGGGTAACTAACCCATACCCCCCCTTACCCCCAAAACCATTCTCATCCTTACCCCTCCCCCCTTGGGTAAGCCCATAACCCCATAATCCCTTCTTCCTCCTACTCCCTATTTCCACCACTCCCACCAACACCCACCACACTCTCTCACACCGTCAACCACTGCCACCTACACCCTACACCCACCACACCGACACAACCACCACCAGCGACGCCGCCTGTCCACGCTACCTCATATTCTCAACCACTAAACACCACACCAACATCTTCAGTAACTCTCCCACCCCACCAACCACCACCAACACCTTCCTCGGCCACACCACTGCAACCGCCCGACGCCGGCCACACCAGATATGGTGTTTTAAGGGGTGGGAGAGGGGTTTTCGAAGGGTTGTGGTGGATTTTTTAGAATGAATAAGGTGTTTGGGGTCGGGATTGTGGTGTTTGTTGAGGGCGTGAGGCGCGGTGATTAGGTTCGTCGTGGGGTACCGTGAGGAAGATCGTCGGCGCCGCTACTTGTGGTGGCGTCGGTGTAGATAATGGTGCGGCAGGTGGTGGGTAATAGTGGCGGAGGTGGTAGATGTTGGCTTTTAATTCTCTTTTCCTCTAATTGTCAACCAAACACCCAAGTATAATATGGGTTATCCCATTCATTTCCCTCTCTTACCCTTTCTTGATTTC
Source organism: Silene latifolia (assembly GCF_048544455.1). Lineage (NCBI taxonomy): Eukaryota > Viridiplantae > Streptophyta > Magnoliopsida > Caryophyllales > Caryophyllaceae > Silene > Silene latifolia. The sequence goes on along the minus strand of NC_133537.1, from coordinate 10,507,560 downwards.
ATTCTCTTACCCTTTCCCGTACCAAACGCCCCCTAAATTAATAGGAAAAAATTAAAGTTTTCCCGCCGCCTAAAATATTTTCCCTATTTTTACATAATATCTTATTTTCTTTTCTATTTCAATATAGTTTCCTATTTAAGATTTGATTCTAGATTTTTTGATGATAAACATTTCGTAAAGATATGTTATTAAAAAAGTTATTAAACAATATCATTAATCTGTGTAATTTTTTTTCCATTAAAATACACGTTTCATGTTATGATTATTACTTACATTGTTTTTTTCCCTCTCAAATCAAGATACAATGATGAAAAACGTTCAAAAATAATGAATTGTCAATTTACACTATATAAATCAATATATATATCTATCTATATTAATAAAGGAAGCTTTTTTCGAGCGATTACAGAGTCCCCAACATTAGCAAAACACCTCACATTAATAAATTATGCTAAATAATTACTACAAGAATTTGGGAGACGGTAGAATAGGCAAGCAATATTATATTACAAGATAAAAAATCATTAAAAAAATGGAAGATAATATCTAGAATCTAGAGGTATCACGGTTAGGCCAATTGTGTTTTAAATAAATTAAAGTTAAAATATAATCAAGAGTTTTGTTAGACTTCAAACATCTAGCTTTATTTATAGAGAGGGTTTATACAGACGGTTTACCAGTTGATTTAATTTATTCACGTTTGTTTTTATGATTTTTTTTTCTCTTGCATGCTAGGATGAAACCTGTATTTGTAATTAAAATCATACGTGTGTTTTACATACCTATTTGGGCATTGCTTTTTTATTCAGCGTTCATTCATAATTAACTAATTGTCTTCTAATTGCTTATTTGATGAAACCTGTATTTGTAATTAAAATCATACGTGTGTTTTACATACCTATTTGGGCATTGCTTTTTTATTCAGCGTTCATTCATAATTAACTAATTGTCTTCTAATTGCTTATTTGTAGATGCTTGACTTTCATCAAAACAGCCGTATACACAAATTCAGGTGTGTTTTCAATCTTTTCTATTCCAAAATTCTATCGTATTTGATAATATCCCTGATCACATACTTCTATCATAGATCAAAAGAGCTTGCTTTTTATTTATTTTTGTATATATACATAATAATAGATGTTAGTTTTTTTTACATTGATAAAATGTGTCGCAATTACTAATGCAAGAAGACAAGAACCTAATCAACAATAGAATAGATTGTATTTGGGTAGGACACAAGTTCAATTTGTATATATAAATGTTTCTTACCTTATAACATATGATAGCCATTTCGAATAAAGTACTTTAATGTTACACGTGATATAAGATGTTGAATAGAATAATTTTTACTAATATTTTATTATTGTTATTTGTTACAGAGTATGTTGATAGGATGGAGATGGCAGTAACATGATACGAGAAGACCTCAATTTTTGTTCGTGTCAGTTATAGGAAATACCGCTCAAACAACGGGAACTTATTGTTACTTTTGTGGTTTGTGTTATTTGTGCAGTGGGCAACCATTATTATTACGTCTTTTTTTTTTTCAAGCATGGAATCAAACAATGTGACATGGAGGCCATAGTTATTCCACATCCCTAACTACTGACCAAATAAAACTACTCTTTAGAGGGCAAGTTTTAATATTATTAAGGTGATTATCCCTTTACTAAGATATAAAGTATATTAATTCATGTTGCCTTTGTTGTATTTATTTTTGGGTTATAATGTGTACATTCTCGATCACAGTAGTCCACTGCTAGACCAACAACAACTTGAAAGAGCACGGGGAACTTGATCCAGGCCATATTGATTGAAAGCACACTGCCACTATTAGGCCAACAGATATAACTCCCTCTTATTCACCATTTTCTTCCCTTTTTCCTTATTCGGATTATTCGGGTTTTCTTCCCTATTTACTTTTTCGGGTAGGAAATAGGGAAGAATATAGTGAATAGGAGGGAGTATGTATGATGATTCTCACAAGACTTTTAACACCATTGATAAGTACATTACATGGTTGGAATAGAAATAACACATGTTGAATTACTTCTACATACAATGATTTACTCAATGCAATTAAGTACGGAGTACATGAATATCTAACACTAGAATCACTAATTATTTACTCAATGCAATTAAGTATGGAGCAAATGAATATATAACGCTCGAATCATTATATGAGAATCTGGAAGCCAGAATGAACTTGCCATAATGCCATGTAATTCAACAATTGCCTTAGTGTAGGATTTATTAACATACATCGAACAAAATGTTTGGTTTTCGAGTTCCAAATCGTCGTTCTCGTGAGTAAGAAAGAATTAACCATGGTGTTTCAACTAGGAATGGTAGATACTTATCAACTTTTGTCATGCTTTTTCTATGCTCCATCCACAATTACAGGCAGATGATTTCTAAACATATTACTTCGTACGTATATACGGCGCATGTATATTAGTGAATAATGAGGTTTGCCCAAGCTTTGTTGTATTAGGAATTTTGTTTATAGGAATCAAGTGAAACTAGTATTGGTGCCCGGCTTCGCCCGGGCTACCTCTACTTACCATTAATTTTTTTTTTTCATTAAATAAAATTACTTAAAGTTGCATAACTCATAAATTTATCGTTAATATATTTTTTATAACATATCCTAAAATTACGATGAAATAAATTTTGAGACAAATTCACTACTCCCGCTATTAACATTTTACTCTTATTAATGAAACAATAGTAATAACATTTCACTACTTGCCCGTAATCATTGTTACTTTCACTACTCCCGCCGTAATTATTGTTACTGTCACTACTGCCGCATTAATATTGATAATTTCACTACTCCCGCCGTAATTATTGTTACTTTCACTATTGCCACATTAATATTGATTATTTCACTACTCCCATTGTTGTTTCTACCACTCTCACTAATCTCGTTGATAATATTGTTACTTTTACTATTCAAATGAGTGATTACTATCATATAACTATATCCAATGTTACTACAGTTATTTTCTTTACGACGAAATTACTTTTACTACTTAGGCATGCAATTTTAAGGGGATTATATATATTTATATAAATATATTACATATATGCATTAAATCAAATCAAAAGAATTATATATGCAATATTATATATTATGGAATCTAACTTGAATTATTTATAACCTACTTATTATATTTTTGTATGTTAAATAATTAACATCTGTATACATCTAATAAACTATAAAGTTTAATTCATAGATTTTAAATTTAATATATAATTTTATGATGATAATAATTAATATCATAAGTGTGCATGTTTATACTAATTAATTATTTTATTTTAAGAAAATTGACCATCTTAATTAATTGTTTTATTTTAAGGAAATTGACCATGTTTAGGAAAATTACCAAGCTTCTATATAATTTAATTTTAACCCAAACTATATAATATTTGCATTAAGATCCCTTAATCGGGTCCATCACACGGTGCTATTGATTTAAAACTATATAGTATAATTAATTTGTATAACTTTCTTTAATTACATTGAAGTCCCTTGGTTTCTGGATTTAATATATAGTATTGATATATTACATATATGCATTAAATCAAATCGAAAGAATTATACAATATTATATATTATGGAATTTAACTTGAGTTATTTATAACCTACTTATATTATATTTTTTTATGTTAAATAATTAATACATCTAATAAACTATAAAGTTTAATAAAATTGCATAAATTTTATATTTAATATATAATTGTATGATGATAATAATTAATACCATAAGTGTGCATGTCTATACTAATTAATTATTTTATTTTAAGGAAATTGACCATTTTCCAGTCTTCTATAAATATTTAGGAAAATTACCAAACATCTTATTTCTTTTAGTCTCATTGAAATTGACTATCTTAATTAATTATTTTATTTTAAGGAAATTTACCATATTAATTAATTATTTTATTTTAAGGAAATTGACCATGTTTAGTCTCTTACAAATGTTTAGGAAAATTACCAAGCTTCTATATAATTTAATTTTAACCCAAACTATATAATATTTGCATTGAGATCCCTTAATCGAGTCCATCACACGGTGCTAGTGACTTAAAACTATATAGTATAATTAATTTGTATAACTTTTCTTTAATTACATTGAAGTCCCTTGGTTTCTGGATTTAATATATAGTATTGATTACTATTATATATGAGAAATTTATTTATGCTTTTTTTACAAATTCTACTCCTATTTCACATTTTAATACAATATGTATCTCGGATGAGTTAAATTTTTAATTTAAGCAAAGCCTATATGTGGTAAAATAATAAGGTGACGTGGTGCTCTATTCCTTCTCAATTTGCTATTCAAGTTAACTGAATTTAAAATAGAGAAGATAATATTAAAATATTTTATAGGGTTTTTCTAACGTGTGCTCTAAGGGCACATGTTAATAATCCAAAAAAAGAAAGATTGTTGAGAATATTTCACTAATTATGGTAAATGTGGGTTTGTGTATCAATCATTCATGATATATATATATATATTCAACAATCTTTCTTTTTTTGATTATTAACATGTGCCCTTAGGGCACACATTAGAAAAACCCTATTTTATATACGAGTCTGATTATAAGTATGAAAATAGCGTAAACGTGTAGGTAATTAGAGTTTGTTTGAGACTTAATGACTATCTTAGATAAGCAGGTTAACATAAATATGACATGAAATTTAGTATGGTCGTGATTGAGTTAAGTTATCTACACACGAACTCAAAAAGAATGGCATACATTAAATAAATCATAATACTTTTATACGACTATGTTGAGGATTAAGTACCTAATTGGCCAAATTTCTTATACCATTTGGTGTGTATATAAACTTAAGTATATTCCAAAACTACCCCTTTTAAAAATGTGTTTGTTATTACTAATGCACTTTACTTATAATGATCGTAAAATTAGTCTTAATTATTCAAGTGTTGTCAGTGAATTGTATTAGGGTGATTAATCTGGTCATTTTGGAATTGTATTAATAATTATTGCGTAGAATTAGGACATGTTCTTTTCAGCTTAATTTCAGCAATCATTTAGCTCACTTCAGTTAAGTTCAGATCAGTTCAGCTTCATTCATCTCAGCTCAATTCAATCCAGTTAAGTTATATTTATCTCAGATTCTTATTCATCTCAGATTCTTAGCTCACTTACTCCAGTTCATCTCTATTCAGCTCAATCCACTTCATTTTTACTCACTTCGGCTCAATTAAGTTCACTTTAGCTCCATTCAGCCCGAAAGAACAAGGCCTTAGTCTTAGTTATTCAAGTGCTTTTAGTGAATTAGAAATGTAATCAGATGAGTAATTTTGTCAATTTTTTGAAGTTGGAATTCCATCAAGCCTCATTGTAGATAGTCGTTGACATTTGTAGTGATTATTTTATAATTTGGACGTTCAACAATGGTTCAAGAGACAGAATATTACAAGTGGCCCGTGCATCGCACGGGCATTAAATCTAGTATATTATTAAAGGAAGCTTTTTTCGAGCGATTATAGAGACTCCAACTTATATTAAACACTTTCGACCAATAAGAATAAAATAATGCAAGGAGATAAAAATATAAATCACGTGAAACTCTACCCAAATAAACCATACATAATCCTATTTGCATAGCAAAATTGATTGTCGTAGGAGTCTTAGCCATGTTAATCACTATTTATGTATATATATACATGCCTCTTATAATTTGCCATTCATGGGATGTCGAGGAGGCTTGGGAGACTACCAGGTTCGTTGCGGATTGACTTCAATAGGTTCTCCTGTATTCGTAAAGGAGCAAAGGAACAGAGCAAGATGCTTATGATGGCTTAGGCTATTGGAATTCTCCGAATACGGTGGTTCATGGCGGGGCTGTTTGTGACCCGGGGATGCTGGATATATGAATCATGGAGTTTCTGGTGTGCTTGGGATGTGATTATCTCCTATATAAATTGTAGGAAAAAATTCAAGATGTTGTTAACTCAACAGATCTAAAGAATAAAATTAATTTGCTAAAGTTAGAGGCAGAAAAGGCTACTGATGTTGAATTGCGAAACAAAATCCAAGCATTGGTACAAGAAATAAAGGGGAGCCCTGCAGAGGCTCTTAATAAGTCTGAGTTAGTGGAGGAGCATGAGAAACTGAAAGCCGAAATTGAAAAGGTAATCAAAGCCAATGGCAATAAACCTCATATAAATGATTAAAGAGTAGAGATCAATGTTGGAGCTGCGTAGTTCGATCCATTGTTCTCCGTCTTGTCCATTTGTTCTTTTTATTCATCACTTTGCGCCCTCTGCCACTCCTCATCCCGTGTTTTAGATTTATTTTGTACTGTACTATAAGATCTATATTTTGTTATGGTTTTACAAATCTTGCTGGTTTTACAAATCTTGCGTCATGCCTATATATAAATTTTAATTAATTATCTCTTGGTTTTACAATCTTGCTCTATCTTTGTTTTGATAATTATCATCTATCAACGATAAGCCACACAATTGCACAAACCATGCTACTCCTTTCTTTTCTAATTCTGATTTTCAGCAATGATGGATCTAATATGTTGTTTACGTTATACTTTTTGTATTTTTTTAATTATGTTTTTCATCAATGAATGTTTCAGTCAATAGTTTACGTTTCTGTTTTGAGTATGTTTTATACTCTCTACTTTATCTTTTAAAAATATTAAAATCAATTCCCTAATTTTGTACCTTGGTCTTTGTGTATATATATGAAGCATAAGTAAGACGGTCATTGTAATTTCCATAAGATCAGAGTATTCTGTTTTAGCCCGTCATCTATACATATTTGGTATTATTGTTGGTGACGATTGGCACTTGTAAAGTAAGACAATCATTGTAGTTTTCATAAGATCAAGAGTATTTTCAGTTTTAACCCGTCATATTTATATGTATCTACACAAGAAGGATTTATATATTTAATGTCTAAATATCTTTATGCAAGTTATTTACACATTGACCCAGAAAAAAAAAAAGGAGTACGATGCACTAATATCATATGTTGTGTTTGTAATTTGTATTCTAATCTTACACAAGTGTTTTTGTTTGTGCGAGCACAAGAATTGTGAAATACTCTATTCGTCTCAATCATTTAAATACCGCTTATAAAAAATACCTATATTAACTTAATTAGCTGAATCATCTTATTTTATCTACCTGTGTTTAGCAACATGCGTGTTCAAAACATTTTCAATGAAATTGTGAACCTCCACTACTTTACCTCCATTATATATCTACTTCCATTAATTATCTCTGCCTATTGTTGTGTTGTTTATAGTTAATCGTATATAATTTATGCATTTTTGTGAAGGCCTATAACACTGGAACAATTTACGGTCATATGATGAGTTTTTTTTATCAGGATTAAGATTTGATTTAAGAAGTTATATTGAACTAAGATAATTTTATTTTAATCAATGAGTATCAATACCTTCTAGGTAAAATTTCAAGTCAAGAATTTTAAACAAACTTAAATTCTACCATGCAACAAATTCAATCAATAATACGGATAACTATTAAGGTACTCCGCTAATCATTCCTACATAGGATTAAACTTGACTATTAATTCTATGATACTATGTTATATGAACTTATTCGTATCGGATGTCAGATAGTAAAAAAAAATGGATTTTTATCATCTTAATTAACTCTCAAATTTCTTTTGTACGAAGACTCTAATAAAATTAGGATTAGATCAAAAATCTATTGTCCAAAAGGATTCTATTATTATATTATACAGTAATCTTCGAAAATTATGATACTCTATAAAAGCTTATAAATACTCCTCATGTAAAAATGCTCCCTATCTAATAAATTGTTTTCTCATTATCTGGGCATGTGAGAGTGTATCTTTATTACTCTGTACTATGTTAATTCGGATTACATACGTTTACATAAAATAATTTTTTTACGTACATTGAACAAATTACATACGAAATTAGTTAGTTAATAAGTCTTCTGAGACACCGTCTCTCACTACCTGACAACAATAAATGAACAAAAAGATAAAAGTTAATTAAAAGTAGTAACTACCTCTTATGAAAGAGGTCTCTCATTAATATTAATGAAAAACAGTTTCTCTTAAGAATTTGTATAGTTCGACAGATAAAGTAAATGTTGAAATATTTTTCCTCCAACTATTAGAAGAAACTTGATAGATGATAACGGTGATCCATTGACAATATTTCCAATTGGTTATATTTTAGAGTATTTTTTTCTCGAGTTGGCTATAAGGCGATTTTACACTAATAGAGTTATAAAATAGGTCCGCACCCAATCCTATTAGTGGTTAAAACTCTTTACTCAAAGACTCCATATTACTATAAATTTTTATATATTTCAGAATAGGCGATGAAGGGAGTATTCAAATTTTAAAGTTACAGAACATAATAAAGGTATAACATCGTATCAGCGGGTCAAAGACATTAGTTCCAGTATGAATAGAACACCAAAAGAAGTACGTAGTAGCAATTCATATAGATCTCACCCATAAACATTATTCTATTACTACATTATACACGATAGATGAATACAAATAGGCCTGTGCATCGCACGGGCATTAAATCTAGTATATATATAAAAGAGGCTTTTTTCAGGCAATTTTAGAGTCTCCAATTTTTATAAAACACCTATATACTTTAAATATTAATATCTACGAAAAGATATAAATTTGGCCACACAGATAATGTAGAAGATATAATAATTATATTATAATTAATCACAACTACAAAAAAATTATTTTCCATTTGAATTTGTTAAGAACTAAAACACTAATTACAAAGTAGGTATATATATAAACCATGCAGGAGAGTTATCGTACTACAAATCAAAATGCGTGCCTAAACAAAATTTATACGGTTTAGGATGGGAAGATAAGCTACAACGAGTTTGTGGCAATGATGAAAACTGGAACTGATTGGAGAAAAGCAACTCGACATTATTCAAGAGGCAGATTTAATAACCTTAGTTTAAAGCTTATGAAGGATGGTTCTTTGAATTGATATTGATGAAGACTAAAGATTATTATTTATGGTTTATGTTTTTGTAGATATTGAGAATTCGTGAGCTTCCACTTGGATGATTTTAATTGATCTCTTATTTATTGCTCTATATGCTTCCTAGATGAGTAGGTCACCTTTGTTATTTTCGTACGCACCAAAATGACACACTATACACAAATCCAGGCGTGTCTTTCAGTATTTTCTAATGCAAAATCTATTGATGATATCTTTAGAGTTTAGATTATTCTAATCATAACAATGATCCTGAGGACTCTTTAGTATTGTATTCAGATTCTAACAGGAATTTTTTTTTACAGAATTCTTCATTGTGTGCGTATAACTGATTATTAGGTTGCGGCAGTTTGTACATGAAGATGATCGTCCATTAAGATGACCGTTGCTGGAAGAGATTTTTATTACCCCATGAATTATTATTGTCGACTAGCTACCATGATTGTCTACGTGACCAACATTCGTTATTAATAAGTTACTCCGTACCTGTCTACAAAATAATCAATATTCTACTCTTAATAATGTATTAAATCATTGTTATAGGCTGTTACGGATCATTTTAAAATCAGATTACTTTAGAAACATGTTTCGTGAGGGGTCAATTTATACCTCAACCAAGATTAGGTTAGTATGTTAATCTCCTGTTATTACTTTGAGACTACTGTTAAGATATGAATATGTTACTCCGTATAATAAAATAATTAAGAAAAGAAAAAATAAATAGGTGTTAATTGCCTCAAGATAAAATTTTGTTTAAGATAATGCAAATCTTGGTGGGATGAATTTGGCCAGGCATAGAATTTTACGTATATAACTCTATCTATATGGATTATTTGGCCTGGGCTTCGAGGTCTCAAATCAGAGAACAACGATCTTCCTCTCCCTTCCTATATACTCTCTCTATTCCCATCAATTCTATACATTTGATTAAAATATAACTCATCTATATTCAACAAATTTATAGCAAGTGTATAGAAACGATTGAAATGGATGACGTAACATTATTATGAAATATGATTCCGTAGTAGCGATGCAGCTAAAACTTAGCGGATCCGAATATGAATTAGAGAAGATCTAGACTATCATTTTGTTTTGTATCTTTTCTATTTTTATTTTTGTGAAAAGGAAAACGCTAATATACAATGTAAAAGCTTTCATCATATCAACAATTGCGATAATGATACAAGTCCTAAAATTTAGTCTTATACGCTTCCTAATTTCCTATAATTGATTTCAAGGTGGAAACATGAGACAATAGCCTCAAAGTCGAAGGGTTTTTTTAGTGTTTCAAATTTCAAAAAGCACAAACTTATGAGGAAAAATTTGACAGAGGCAACACAGTTACGTGGAGTATTAGTTATGCGGCTATGCTCCGTCAAAAATTCTTTGAAAGATCCGCATATTTGGTTGGATACTGGATACATGTGTTAATTACCTTGAATAAGATATAATTTTGTTAATGAAGAAATCTCAATGAAACAATTATAATGCTATTGGAAGTGTTAGGGCGACCTCGGGTGTTATCGAGTTGAGTTAATTGACTAAGATTGTTGTATCTGGAAACTTCATCCTTGCACAATCTTATTCTATCTTGGTTATTAAATAAAGCTGAGTTATAATACCGGGTCATATTGTTACTTGCTTTTCGTTGAATTTTTACTCATAGTTTAGAATTAAGATTGGTGCAATTGTATTTGGAGAAATAGATATTATTTTAAATTTATGACACTCTTTGTAGACTTGTAGTTATGCTTTTCATTTTTTGTTCATGTCTATTAATTGTTCGTTTGAAACTCAAATATAGACAACGTACAAAAGAAAACACAACTAAATTAAATTTGTGTTCTACCCTTTTCTATATGGCCCAGTGGTTCATTTTGCATATATCCAACACGATTTCTTTAATCATGGTATTGATTTTAGGGGCTAATGATAATGATTTAGTCTGTGTTCCGGCCAATCCTGAGGTATGTTTGTGACATTAATCAATCAATAGCGAGATTTGTACCTCTTTAGTATGGATTGTGTAATTGTTGTTGGTGAAGAGTAAATGAGATTCTCATACTATGTTGCGGCCTGCTAAGCAGCAAAATAAATTTAAAGGCTTAATTTTCTCTTTCCCATTTACTTGGAACGCATAGCAAGCATCTCTAAGATGGAAAGTTCACCACGCTAGATGATTGTGAGGGCGTTAGTATATTGAAGTAGATGAGGATTTAGATTTAAATTTGAAACTACGAATTGTGGTATGAAGGTACAGTTTTAATGTTTAGCTCGCCAGGTGTTCGACAAATAACATAAATTCATTTGATACTTGCAAATCAAAATGCCTGGTATTATGTAGTGCGGAGAAATTGGTTGTTTTTATTTTGATGATGTTCAGCAGAATTCCTAAAAGACCCGGGTACATTACTCTCAAACAAAAAGATATTTAGTTTTGGATTTTTCAGCCCCCTTAATTCCACAAATCGTTACGTCGGATTCTGGTAAATATAAAATTTTGGGGGATAATTTACATATTAATATATTTCAAAAATTAATTAAATTTGAATAGAATTTTACGCAACTAATTTGGATTGAATTTTAAATAGTATATTTTTAATTTTACTTTTTAATTATATTTAATTATTTTTTATATTTAGGTGTTTTAGAAAACTTAAAGACTATCACGTGCTCTGAAAAAAACCCTCTTTAAAACATTTAGCTAGAAGATGGGAAGATCTCATAGGGATTAATTTGCATGAGAAAAAACTCAGAAAAAACTCAAAGTTGATGAACGGTTGTTAGGTCTTTCAACTTGTGGTTGAATTAAGTTTTATATATAGGCTAATAATTTTTCACCCGTAGATAATATTTGTAACTCATATAAATCTATCATCTCAATAAGATAAAATTTGTTTTTGTTTTGATAAATATCTAAATAAAATTGAATTTAATATGTATTTTAGGTACAATGTGGACTCTATCTATATATAAAGAGGATAATTATTGCTAACGTAATTATTAATTATCTGGATTAAATTAGTTTTGATTAGATAATTATTATTTAAATTAAAAATTATAAAATAAAAATTTAAATTTAAATATTTTTTAAAAATAAAAAGGTTGATAAATTAAATTTGACTCCAACAATAATTTCACATTTCTGTTCATGTCATTTACAATATCTTACCTTTTTAATTAATATTGAGAGGTGAACCAATATTATAACCCGTGCAGGGCACAAAATCTAGTATAGTATACTAAAAGGTAAAATTCTATAAACACCATGTATGCATTGCACGGATACTATACTAGTATATCTATATTTGATTAATTTACTCCTCACAATAATGTAAAAAATAAACGAACGATAAAGAAGAAAAAATAACAAAACTATAAGGTCCAACATTAGGGCTGTAAATGATTTGCATCGGCTCGCCAAAACCTCGGAATAGGCTTAGTTAAAGCTCAACATGAGCTCGACTAGAGCCGATCTCAAGCTCAATAATGATCTAATCATAAGCTCGTTCAAATCATTTTAAGTTTTGTATATATAATTTTAGTTATTAAATTATACTCCGCATCTTATTTTGGTATTTATAATCATATTATAATATATGATGTTTTTGTTTTTTATATACTCCGTATTTGTTTCGAAAAATATTCTTATATTTAAAAACCGAGAAAATGTAAAATAAAATAAAAATATAATGACAACTCAAATCTAGACTAGAGCTCAAGGCTAGGAGAAGTATAAGGGGCATTTGGTTAGAGAAAGAAAAAGGGAAAAAAAAGGGTAAGAGGAGGTAAGAGATTGTCTAAAACTTAACTTGTTATTTGGTTACATCGAGAAGATGAAGTGTGCTGGTTGTGGTTTATTTTGGTGTGCAGGTGGTGGTTTATGTGGGGCGGTTGTGGTGATGGTGGTGGCGTGGTGGTGGTAGTAGGTTGGTTGTGGTGGTGGTGGTGATGGTGGCATCATGGTGGTTGTGGCGGTGGCGTTGTGGTGGTGGTTTATGTAGGGTGGCTGTGGTGGTGGTTTTGGTAGTGGTGGTAATGACGTCATGATGGTGGCAGTGGTGATAAGGGTGGCGGCGTCATGGTGGTTGTGGCGGTGGTGGTTTATGTGGGGTGACTGTGCTGGTGGCGGTGATGACGTCTTGATGATGACTGGTGTGGTGAGAGTCGTAAGTGTAGTGGTAGGTAAATAAGGTGGTTGAAAGGTAATAAGGGTAGTGAAATCTCATACCTTTGGGGTGAGGGGTAAAGAATTAGATGGATTGAGGGGGAAAAGGAGAGAGCTTCTTTCTCTTTGTTTGTGTCAAACAAACAATAAAAGAATCAATAACTCTGTTTTCCTTTTCTTTACCCTTTCTTATAGACCTCCAACCAAACGCCTTCTTAAATTTTACAAAGCCAAACCCAAAATTGAGCTCGAAATTCCAAGCCGGACTCAATCCCGTCAAAGCTTGAGCACAGATCGACTCGTTAACACCGAATTCCGATTTCCAATACATATAAACCCGTTCAACGTCTAAATGTGAAGCATCCTACGAGCCCAACCAAAGGCATACTAAATAAAATAGCCCATTAGGGTTTTAATATCTCTTATAACATCTCTTCTACTACCGCCATTTTCATACCTCTAGTTTCGAGCTGCACTCATAAACCCTAATTTCTCGGTACATTTCTTATTTCAATATCTATCTTCTCTTTTTCTTTATTATTGAATATAAATTTTAATTGATTAAGTTTCAATTTGTTCTGTGTATTTAAATCGTCTCTTTGTAATTTAGGTTTTGGTGATTGCGATTTCGGGATTTCATCATGAGGTATTTATTCTTGAATCTTATTTGTTCAATTAGTTTAATTTATGCTATTTCAGTTGTTTTTAGAGTATTTTTTTGTTAATATTATGATTTGATATTAGTATATACATAATTATGTAATTTAGTTGCATTAGATCTTGTTTTACAGTTCCAAAAATTGTTCATTTTATTGTTTTATACGGAGTATAACACAAATTTTTACTTGACTTTTGTAATTTGATGTGGATTTTGGTAGATAATTAGCCGATTAATGCGAAACATGTAGAATAATTTTAATAGTATTGTTATGTTTTGGTTGAAATGGCGATAAGAAGCTAAACAAATAAGTAGGACGGAGCGAGTATATAGTTTCATTAGTGTTCGAGGCAGTTAGGGTTCTATTTGCTGGTATACTAGTTTTGCTGATTGCTTAAGAATGTACTCCGTAGTTGATTTTGGTGTGGCATATTTGGTGAGCAATTACTAATTTGTTTCTGTTGATGTGAGTATGTGACGCGTGCTTACCATCTTATCGTCTCCAGATGATTTTGGGGTCAAACAATGTGATTGTACCCACTGGCGCATCAAAAGGCGAAACTCTTGGTTGTCCAATATAGTTTACAACATGCATAGGGTAGTTTTTGTTCTTTGTAGACTTTGTTGTTTTGATAAATTGAAGTAGCAATTATCACATCATACAATACCTCAGTCTGGAATAATTACTCATCAAATCTCAAATACCTCAATCTAGAATAATTACTCATCAAATCTCAAAAAATTAGCGTTGCATTTAATTTTTGACTGTAAAATTAAACATGTTACGTGATAAGCTGGTTCTATTGTGTATGGAGACAAAGAATCATTACTCTTTTGGTTCTTTATTATAATGGAATAAAGCAAAATGGCTCATTAAAGTGACTGCGATATAGTTTTTGACGCAATTTTCATCTTGTCTCATTCGGAGACAGTCTCTTTGTGTTGCTAACACAAGGTGACAAGGGTAAGACTGCGTACACCCGACCCCCTTTACCGCGCAATTTACAGAAGCCATTAAGGCATTGGGGATATGTTTGTGTTGTTGTTACGTGATAGTGCTTCCCAAAATGTTATTCGGGTCTTGGTTTGTTGATTTTTTGAATTCATTATTGCAGTAAGTTATCAAGTGAGGCTGTGAGAGAAGCCATCGCCAGCATTTCTAGTGATGCTAAGGAGAAGGGTAGGAAGTTTACAGAGACAATTGAGCTGCAGATCGGTCTGAAGAACTATGATCCCCAAAAGGATAAGCGATTCAGTGGTTCTGTGAAGTTGCCCCACGTTCCCCGCCCCAAGATGAAAGTTTGCATGCTTGGTGATGCTCAACACGTAGAAGAGGTAACTTTGATTGGCATTAGCTATTTATGCAAATATATATTAGATTGCATATCATGCATTTTAAAGCCCTTTTATGCTATTGGATGTTAGTCATCAATAGTGAGGTCGTGACATTTTGTTTTGTAATAGTTTCTGAAAACACAAGGTTTTGATGTCTTTATATATCTATAATCTATAAATACATCATTTGATCTTACTCTAGTTTCTTCATAACTGGTACATCTTATATAGTATTTTATTTTCCGGAGGTTTTTGCATTTATTGTGTAGGATGTGTGCAATATGCTTGGACCCTTGTAAAGTTATCTTAATATAAATGTGTTTAGCTGGCTATGCCCCAATAAATTAGATATTTGGATATTGTCTTTTATCGCGGATGTATGTCAGGAGATTTTTTTTAAAACAAAAAGTTAGGTACAATATCTGGAGTTTTGAAGTGAAGTGCAGAGAATTGTAGGAATAAGGTTTGTTGGTAAATAAGGATACACAGATCCTGTCCTAACATATGATTATATGCGTACACTTAAACTTCTAAAACTGAAGTATCATAGTAACATAGTGTACAGCACGTGGCAGACGCGTCTACGGTGGCTTTAATTATATAGACATTTGTTTTAGGGAAAATTTGGATGTAAAACACTTTTTCATTCTTTTGAAAACACAAGCATATTGAATTGTTCTTCTCAGTAGTATCATTTTCTATCAATCTGCTTCCTATAGATCATTTTAATTTTCAACTTTTTTTCCACTAAGACTTTGGGTTATTAATCGATTCTTATTTTTCATTTTCTGCATGTATTGTGTGGTTGTTCATAAGACTTGTAATTTTCTTTTGATAGGCTGAGAGAATTGGTATGGAATCCATGGATGTTGAAGCATTGAAAAAGCTGAACAAGAACAAGAAACTTGTTAAGAAGCTTGCTAAAAAGTACCATGCTTTCCTTGCCTCTGAATCTGTCATTAAGCAGATTCCCCGTTTGCTCGGTCCTGGTCTCAACAAGGCAGGCAAGTCTATTAAGATATTCGACATTAAATCAATCGTTTGTTGTTTAGAGTTTACGCTCTTTGCAAAAAATCTAAAAGTGCTTGGTGCTTTTTTCAGGTAAGTTCCCAACCTTAGTTAGCCACCAAGAGCCCTTGGAAAACAAAGTGAACGAGACCAAGGCCACCATCAAGTTCCAGCTGAAGAAGGTGCTTTGCATGGGTGTTGCCGTTGGTAACTGCAGCATGGATGAGAAGCAGATTTTCCAGAATGTTCAAATGAGCGTCAACTTTCTCGTATCACTCTTGAAAAAGAACTGGCAGAATGTATGTTCTTTTCTCCCCTATTTTTTTCCAAGGATAATTAGAAATTGTTCCATTTAAAAAAATCACAAATAGGATGTTCATAAATTTGTAACTGAATTTATCATATTAGATTATAGTATAACCTCAATGGAATAAAAAGCATACGCCTTCACAGCTTTTGCGGTCCAATTGAACATATCTCTCTGGAGCCTGAACTAATTATTCATAAACATTCCATTGGAGATCGTGAAATCACCTTTCTTTTGCTGTTTTGAAGCTATTTAGCTACCTGTAGTACTCTAATCATCTTCATACAATGCGCCTGATTACATGTTACGTGGTTATGTCAATGCAGGTCAGGTGTTTGTACCTGAAGAGTACCATGGGAAGACCCTACCGCATCTTCTAAGAAAGTTTCTTCCCAACATCGTATCGTTTGTTCAAGTTTTTTTCTTTTTCTTTCGCTTTTTTTCCCTTCTACTGTGGAAGTAGGATAGTGGTAATCATTTCGAGTTTAGTATACAGAGACATTCTTGGACTGCTTAATATTCCGTCTGTTTCATGATATGCTCATTGTAACTTGGAGCAGCTACGAGTCGACGACTTTATTTAATAGATGTATTTTTTTTTATTGTCGGCTTATTTTCGTAAACCCAATCTTCTTTACAACCTCCAAGACATCATTTTAACATTTATTTATTTCAAAAAATTTAAAAAATTTAAAAATTATGATTTAAAAGTTTTTCCATATGGAATTGTTGAGCAGTTCTTCATGCATTTGGACAGATTCCTCTTGGGATTTTTAGCCTGCTTTATGGTGTACGTTTACGTCATTTAGACATGTATAGAACGTTGACATTTGACGGTCCCTATGCCTCCGGTACTGTCCGTACACATACAAGAGTTTTAAGAGTTGAAAAAACGATCGAAAAATGATCATATTTTTTTACGTCTAAATGTCGATCAATCCATCTCTGAAAATACAACTGGAAATATTTCAGGTTAAATTCGATATGAATCTAGTTATAATTGAATTCCTTATTTGCATTACATCTGAATTGTCTTGCTCGGCTTGAATGAATCATTCGTTCTGTTTTCCTGAACCAAAAATAAACCCGGAAAGATCAAATCCCGTTTTGAATTAAATTGACCAAACTGATTCATTCGTTGTGTATGGTCTTGCTTGGCTTGAATGATTGTCAGGTCTAATCGTAGTTGTATAATTTAGGAAGAACACAATTCTCAAGTAGTTTAGCTCGTTGATAGAGAGAAAAAATGGCTCAGTCACTCGATTGGTCGTGATCATTCATTAATTACTCAAATTAGCTTTGTTTTTTAATCTCACCTGTTCGAGAGCTAGGGTCGTCCTGGTAATAGTTATTCCATATCATTCTAACACAAAAAAATTCTTGTTTAAGACGACAATATCCTTTGTATAACGAATTCAAATAGGTACCATATAATAAAGGTATTTGCTAACGGTACTAACAATTTTTACTATTATTACATACCATTAAAACGGAAATTGTCGTCTTAAGCAAGACTAACTGTCGTTATAGACTTGTAGTTGATGAAAGAACAAAACCAATTTGACAACAATCATTAGAGTTTTAACATAATCATAAAATAATAACGGTTTGATGCAACTCTACAACTTGTGCTAGTACTAGTAACCTTGGTGGGTTGGCTCATGGTATCCCTGAAGAGCCACTCAATGTTCTTAAACAAGCTCGAACCGTTGGCTCACTGTGGTTCCTAAATCTTAGTTTTCCTTTTAATTTTGTGGAAGAACATGAATTTGTGTTATTGTTTATAGCCGCCAACAAAAATCCAAGGCCCTACGCAACCAGTTTTTATTATTATTACTTTTAATTAGCTCTTTTGGAGGTAAATCACCGTTTGTCTTCCTTAAGACGGTTTTAAATTACAACAGGAACAATGTCACCACTTTTAAAAAGCGAATATTTAATGGAAAAAAGTAACTAAAATGGTCACTTCCTAATAATAAGCCTATAGTAACTTTTTATTAGAAATTATTCTTATTTTATCAGTCTGAATTTAG
This sequence comes from Silene latifolia, assembly GCF_048544455.1. Taxonomy (NCBI): domain Eukaryota; kingdom Viridiplantae; phylum Streptophyta; class Magnoliopsida; order Caryophyllales; family Caryophyllaceae; genus Silene; species Silene latifolia. The sequence goes on along the minus strand of NC_133537.1, from coordinate 10,489,008 downwards.
ACGGGATTATTTAGCTGTCTGAAATGAGATTTTGCAAACTTCCAAGTACATTTTAGTTGGTTTAGTTGGCTGCATCTGGACTAAAGCAAAATTGGTATGTGATTAAGAAATTTTCTCCTCCTATAAGAGTAGCCCCTCTTGAGTACCCAAAAAAAAAAGTGTGGTAAGATTTTCACATTGATTAAGTTTAAAAGTTGGATTGTGACTTGTGAGTTCTCTTTGACGATAACAAGTTTTTTGAAGGAAGAAAAGCAAGTATTTGAGTGATATATGAATCATTTTCGGAACTAAATACACATTCGATATACCAAATCACATGAGATTTATTAAGAAAGGTTTCAAATGTATATCGACTTAGATAATGATAGAGCCAGAAATGTTGAACTTAGGGGTCGGTTTGATGAAATTATCATCGTTTCTATTTATTACATGGTTATAATTGTATAAAATTTTCGAATCAGACAAATTTAATAATGTAAAATGTTTATCGTTGGTTTGAGGTTTCAAAAGTCGAGACCCCACGAGAGTCAGAGGGGGTCAAAGCTCAGGACCAACTCAACCCACCTGTGCCCGACCCACTAATCGGGCTCGGTTGGCTCTGTGTCAGGCCCGGTCCGGCTCGTCCTCCACCACGGGTTGTGCCCGGGACCATCATATTATATCCGACCCGCCCGTGGACCCACCCCTATAACCTACTTGAACCTACCTGGAGTCGGTTACGGGTCCATCTCCACTAGGCCTGGCCCCGCCCGACCATCCCCCTACCCGAGCTTTGTCAGTGTCCAACATTTTTGGCCAGATCCGAGCCCGCCTAACCTAAGCTCGTCCGTTTGACCACCCGTAATGAGAGCCGTAGTGGCAACGCCTCTAAATATAGATGTATATAAATAATACTTTTACAATTAGTTTCTCATTATAACAAATGTAGATTATACATGCCAATAACTAGATATTTATTTTTTATTTTATATTTAACTCGTTTTAAATTTACAACAGATATTTTCGTCTTAACCACAATCGAAAGTAACACATAATTATAGAGGTGTCACATGGTCACTTGCCCAAACCCCTTCCTAATTAGAGTAATAATCAAACAATTTGGCCATTCCCAAAAGACACCAACCTCTCTTATAAGAACAACAACAACAACCCACTTTCACAACACAAATTACGTCTACAACATTTGTTTTCAAAACTTTCTCCTTGTTTTCTCCGTTTTATTATTTTGCCATCCATCCATCTACCTCTCTATATTCTCCAACTTATACCTTTGGTAAATCTCTTCTCCCTCCCTATTTTTAAAAACCCGTCTCACGCTGTAAGACGGTCTTATTCTATTTATTGACCATTCTTATGTTTTGTGTGTTATAATATTGAAATTTTGTTGGGTTATTGTTGATTGTGATATTTTTTGGGGTTTAAAGGTTTTGGAGTTTAGATTTTATTTTTTTGAAAAAGACCCTTTTCTTGTTTTGATCTGCTATAAAAGATGATATATTTATGTGCCCACTTAATTTTTTTTTGTTGTTGTTTAGATTTTTGTTTTGAAACCCGATAATATAAAGTTCAGATTTTTATGGATTTATATGTTATATGAAAGAAATTATTTAAGTTGACTAAATAGATGAATAAAATTTATAGCTTGTTTATTGAAATCAATTAAAGTTGGTTTTTGGGTAATTAGCTGATTATATGTGATTGTTGATTATTTAGTTTAATTAATTTGGGTTCTCATGCTTGATTAGTTTTGTAGTCTAGTTTAATTAGCTATTAGCCTATTTTAATCAAAGGTAAACAAATATTTGGGACGGCGGAATAATTGTTTGGTTAGTGATAATTTAATGGTCTGAGGATTGAGCTTGATTATATATTTCCCTGTTTCATGTTAAATGAGTTAGGCCTGTGAATGCTATGATAGCTTGTTTCATGCTTGCATGTTGCACGACCCCTCATTTTCGTCGGTCTAATTAGGAAAAACCATTATATCTGATAATAATCTCGCCTCGAAGCTCTAGAACTTGGTTGATCGTGTCTCATTTTCTGTATTAGTTTGTATCGTCACTGGATGCAGTTCTTGACCCAATTTTTATCTTGGGTCATTCGGAAATAGCCTCTTTTACCCCTGTTAAGGCTGCCTACATGGCTACATCCGATCCCCCTTGGCTCTTACCTGCAATTAGCGGGAGCTCTTGAGGCACGGGAGTAATGATGTTGATGTTGATTTCCAAAAACTAGTTCTGCTTTCTTTTGTTTTGAATTATTTCCTTCTATCTAGACCAAACTACCAGTGACCGCCTGACCCACAAATATGTGGGGAGAAATTTGAAAAGTGGTTAGTTTGGTCTCGATGGGATGGAGTAGCATTTGTTCGGTGCAATTCTAAACCTAATGTTTGTTATGGGTCATCCCAAATTCACAATACATTGGTAACGTTGGATAATTCTAATCCATTTATCCTCCCATCTGTCGTAGCCTTTTAGGCATTGGTTTTATGTCGTTTACCACCCGAATTTTTGGTCTCTGTCTACTTGTGTGGGGAGTAATTTATGTTCCAACTTCCAGTATCCAAAGAGTGCTGTTTGTAGCTCTGAATTATCGGGTGCTCAGAAGAAAGCGGGGTAGCCTTATAGTTAAGAAGACTTTCTAAAAGGATTAGTGGGTTGGGTTTTTGACTGAATTCGGCGTCAATAATCTCATTCAATGATTTTTTAACTCAATTTATGCAGCTCTCGATGCGGAAGTTTTTAGCTAATTTAAAATTTCTGTGATGAGATTATGAGAACTAGTAGTCCTTGTATTATTATATGCTTGACATCCAAGTCTCCATTCCAAGACTTGGAGGCGGAGCTCTAACATGGAGCTTCCACTTGATGCTTGACATTAAGATTTAAAATTTGATTTCAGATAATCATAGCTAAAACTTTGCTGAAATGCTTCTTATAATCATATCATCTAAGAGTGACAACATCATCCCATGCCTCCCAAGGGTTCCTGTCTAAGTTAGGGTAAGAGGGGAATGGGATCAAGTGTATGCAGCTGCCCTTATACTGTTAGTAAACACAGACGGGTTCCGTAGAACTATGATGATAAGTATTTCATGAGTTAGCTATCATCCGCAAGGATGGTATAGGTTGATTTTTATGGTCAATCTGGTTTCCTTACCTTATCAAAAAAAAAAAAAAATACCATAAAAATCGTAGTGTTGTCAACTTGTGATGAAATTATGTAGATGGATTTTCGCATATGTATATCAGTATATGTGTGCTACGGATTACGTTTTTTACAGACCTTATTGTCATTGCCAAAGAATTAGAATTCGGCAAAGTTTAGGATAAATATTTATAAGTTCTTTGCAAACTAAATAAGCTTTTTATCTGATGTAGGGCGAAAATATGTCGACTGTTAATCTCACAACCCAATGTACACTCCTAACCGTCCCCAAGACTCGAGTTACCAGCCCGATGTTTAACTGCCCTGTATCAGTTGGATCAGCAAAGAGCGTTTCCAAGTCATTCGGCTTGAAAACCTCATTCTGCTACCGAACTACAGCTATGGCAACATACAAGGTCAAGTTAATCACTCCTGAGGGGGAACATGAATTTGATGCCCCAGATGATGCATACATTCTCGACTCAGCAGAAGATGCTGGGATTGATCTGCCGTATTCATGCCGAGCGGGTGCCTGCTCGACCTGCGCCGGGAAGGTTCATGAAGGTGAGGTGGATCAGTCAGATGGATCCTTCCTTGATGACAACCAAATGAAAGAAGGATACTTGCTCACTTGTGTCTCGTATCCTCGAGCCGACCTCGTGATCCATACTCACAAGGAGGGTGAGTTGTACTAAGTTCATCAGGTTAATTGTACCGAGGACGATTTGGTAATTGATTGAAGTAATCGGATGTCGCCTGTCGCGATGGTTGTCGCTTGTCAGTTGTCATAGACTGTAGTTGTGTGATTTAATAATTACTGTACTGCATTTTATTTACTTTTACTCTCTGGCAGTTGCCTTTGTTACTTCACTCAGACTTTCTGCGAAAGACCACCTATTTAAATCTGGATAGGTGGGTTGTTGGAGTATATTTTCTTGTCAAACACTCGATATTTTGACACAAGCAAGCGTAGGGAGTATGGTACTCGGGACTCGTGAAATTCATTACGTAGAATTAGAGTAAACACCATTATAAGGACCTGAACTACAAGTATAGTAGTATACAAACAACGTAGCTATAAGGATCCAAATTTTCATTTCGTGGCTTTAAAGACCTTGAACTTTGTCAGTCCGTTGGTTCAGGACTTCAGGCTTTAAAAACCCGAGCTACAAAACAGCAAAATAAGCTCTGGTGGAGTAGTAGCGGCGTGGTGCCGAACCACGAGCTTAGTAACACACTAACACACCTTGCGGTCTCACATTGAATTACAAGTATTTTATTAATATGTAATACTCCGTTCATAATTATATTATCAAAATACCCTTTGAAATATGTTAAATCTAGGGCTGAGCAAAACCGGATCGGATATCCGAATTTAAAATTATCATTTTTACTGATCCACGTTCGAAAATCTGGAATCCGAAAATTCGGAGATCCAGATTTCGGAAACCGGATTAGATCCGGATTTAAATGTACACTAAAAATTTCACTAAAGCTGGTGATATTGGGCTATTGGCAGACTAAAATTAAAGGTAATTTTAGTCCATTTTGCATTTTGCAACCCACTAAAAAAAAGGTAACGTCATCTATCGCATAAATTACAAGTCTCGATCATATAAATTACAAGTCTTAATTACATAAATTACAAGTTTTCATTACAAATTTCAAAACTACTCTAAAAACCGCATAAACTAAACATAAAGTTTTCCTTTTTTTTATATAAATTTTTAAAATTCGGATCGGATTCGAATATCCGGTTTTATGAAAATCACAATCCACATCCGATTCAGTTTATTCGGAAAAAATTCGGATCGGATATCCAATCTAAATGGTATTCATATATTCGGATTTTTTTTCGGATTCAGAAAAAAACCGGATCAGATATTTTTTGCTCAACCCTAGTTAAATCTACCATATGCAAATAGAAAAAGAAAATAAATATATATGGATCCGTTGACCAGTACATAATGAATTTTGAAAGCGACGAGTTATTTTTACAGTCCAAAGATCTCGCATAGGCTATCAGCACAAAAAAGTGTTACTTTTGAACTTGATGCCTATTTTGGTATTTTATACCGAGTTAATTAATTTAGGGTTCAGCGGTCTTAAATCTTAATCGCACAGTTATATGTGTATTTGTTTGGTTGCGACGTTTGTAGTAATGAACGTGAATAAAGAAACAGACAAAAGAGATTTGGTGACGTGGAAAACCCAATGTGGGAAATGATCGCGGGAAGGGACAGTACGCTTCTAAGATTTCACTAGCAAATATAGTAACTAGGGTTATAAATACAAGAGAAGCAATACGGCTGGAGTTGGCATAAAGGGCCGCGGGCCGGTGGGCGGCACGACCAGGCACGACCCACAGCATGGCACGACACGGCCCGACGAGAAAATCGAGGAAGCACGGGCACGGCACGAATGGGCTTTGGACGGGCTCCGACGCGATTTTCATCAAAAATCCGTGCCTAGGCACGACACGGCCCAGGCACGGTGGAGCCCGGCACGCACCAGGCACGACGGGCTTGGCACGGCCCGGCACGAAGAATGGCCCGTTTATTATTATTTATTAAATAAAAAGTACAGTAACATTTAATAAAATATATATTTAAGCCATTAATCATCATTTATTAAACTAAAAATACACTAATATTTAATAAAATATATATTTAAACCATTAATCATCATTTATTAAACAAAAAGTACTAAAAATATATCAATTATATAACGTTTTTTATTTAAATAAAAAAAATATTAAAGCACATGGGCCGGCCCACGAACAAGGCACGAAAAGCCCATGGGCCAGGCACGGCCCGAGCACGAAAATGGCCGTGCCTTGAGCGGGCCGCGACGTAGGTTTGGATCAGTGGGCTTGGCACGGCACGGCCCGAGGAGCCCAATATCCGTGCCTAGGCCGGGCCAATTTTTGGGGAAGGCACGGTGGGCCGGCACGCAGGCCGGCCCAGTACGGCCCATTGCCTACTCTACGGCTGAGTTGCTAGTGATTTGCGTGACGTATGGTGATTGTGAATGAATGCCCCCCCTTCTTCCTTCCGCCTTATATAGGGTTTAGCTTACTTGCTTCTCAAGATAGTCGTGGTTCTCGTAGTGGGCCTTCATTCTGCTACTTGTGGACTGCTACCCGTGGACCCGTGATTCTCCTTCTCGTGCTAAGCTAATATGTCTACGGACCCATTCCATTTTATCTCCTTAGCCCAACTATCTTTCTTGGCCCAATATGCAAGATTTGGCCCAAACAATACCAAGAGGTTGCTTTTGGACCCGTGATTCTCCTTCTCTAGTCAATCAAAGTTTATTTAGTTAATTAAACACATTTGACCGATCACGACTTTTACGACGAGTTCAGATAACGGTAATAATATTTTAAAAGTTAAAGATCTTGAAAAGACCATCAATTTGGAAAAGAAAAAGAAGATCGTTGCTTTTGGAACTCGTGACCATGTGTTATAAACCATCAATTGGCATCATATGATGGCAAAGGTGGTGCCGAGCAAGGGCGATGAATTTTTGACTCTACACCATTGATTTAACTATAATAGAATAGTTCCTTCATATTCATGGACATAAATTTTATGTGGTTCAATTTAATCCCCATTGATCAAGAATTTGAATAGTGGAAAAAAAATCAGTAAAAAGCCTTCGTTTAGCAATAAACAAGCGCCTTATTCTTGTAAGCTATTTATATCTTTACCGTTGCCAAAAAAAGAAGAAGGGTTTAGGCTATATATGTACTCTCAATTTTTTTGTCTCCTTTTCCTATTTGTATATGTTTTTTTGGTCGAACCTCATTCTAAAATCCTAGAAATGCCCATGGTGCCGACTTTAGTAACACATACTCACTTTGTATGATTATATTAATGAAACACCTTATGTATACATATGTAAGTAATAAGGTGGTGTATAAAATCGTTAGCACCCGGTAGTATTATGCACCCTCTGTCCCGAATCCCGATTAATAGTTTATACTTTTCTTCTTTGATGTTTCATTCAATAATTTACGTTTTAATTTTGGAGATCATTTACTTTTTTTCTGAAACCCTAACAGGGAATTAATGGATTAAACTTAAATCAGCTAACACAAGACGATCAATGTTACGAGGGAGACCCAAGGGCCACTCTCGATCGACATTCAATAATATTAAAAACAATTCAATTATCTCGGTAGTTGTATATAAAACATAGGTAAACATTTTATTGAAACGGAGAAAGTAACACTTTCACTAAAAACACTTCTCTTAAAAACGTAATAAACATTGACCGAGATATCAGATAGACATAGTACACATGATTGATTAATAAGACGGGGATACGACGAAGAAAAGGTTACAAGTTCGAATCCCTCCTATAATCTTAGCCGTTTATTTATTTGCTCAAGTCTTTTTACACATACATGTAGGATAGCATACACAGAGAAGTTTCCTACGAAAAGAATTTGACATTACATAGTTGTTGTTGTTGTAGTAGTGTTCCTCCTGTCCAAGTCCATCCTCATTGACCTCCAAAGGCGGCATCTCCTTAGCCGTGTCGGCTGGTTGAACCACAGTCGCTGCTGCCTCGGCTGACATGCCGGACACAAGAATGATGTGGATGAAGATGGCCGCAATCACAACTACACTCATTTTCATCTTTTGGAAAGTAAATGATTTTGATGCATGGTATTGTATTGAATGTCGCTACTTATACAAGTCGTCTTTGCTCATATCGTTGTCATTTGTGGGGCCATTCGCGTAACAATGATTGTAAACGATCACTTACCCTATCATTATTTTGGGATAAATATGCTAAAATCCCCCAACATGTCAAAAAAAAAAAAAAAAAAAGGTTCAATCTGGCGTCTTAAAGTAAATAGAGGCCCGGTGCATCACAAAAAAATGAGGCCCCAAATATGAATGTATAAGTATAGTACACGTCAAGGTTTGTATTGAATTTTATTAGTAAAACTTATAAATTCGGTGGCCAAAACTGGAGGCCCGGTTCCGCCGCCCGTGGTCGCCCGGGGTATTAAACGCCCCTGCGTATGCCAAGAAAAATATACTTACATATTTTGGTAGGTTGAATGGGTACATCATGTCAACTTAGTGGAAATGTGAAGGGGGAAAAAATATTACGAAATACGGATTATAATAGTTTGGAATCGAAAAGATTAGTGACCGAAGTGGGGGTGGCGTCTATTGGGGGTTACGAAGGGTTGTAGAAAGGATTGAATCGATACTACACATGACAAGCGATTGAATCCAGACTCAAAAGGATCCACCAAATCTGTGGTACCCAACCTGATAAGGGTCTATCATAGTTTTAGTACACAAATGGTCTTTGTCCCATAAGACCTATAGCGCCTTTTATCCATTTAGCCCTGGACCTGGCTTGCTCAAGGACTCACCCCGAGCCAGGAGTTCCATGCCTTACAGTGTACAATTTCAAGTGGAACCTTGAGGCTCTGATATCACTTGTTGTGCGGAAGCGTGAATACCTCGTGCTGGGCTTCTGCTGCACCGGTGTCCACTGTCCATCATAGTACGATATTGTCCGCTTTGGGCCAAGCCCTCAGGGATTTACTCTTGGGCTCCTTTCCAAAATGTCTCGTACTATTATATTTTGTAGACACTTATAAAGATGATCTTCCATCTTTATTCTACCGATGTGGGATATGGGTTTGCACCCTAACAGGAGAATATTCATGCGATAAACCGACCTCGGCCAAATCCGAGATTGTCAAAAATGTATTAATACTCGTTATTGGGATTGAAATGGAATATGGTAATTCTGGCAGCGACCTAAGACACTTGGTACAAATTCCGAAAAAAAAAACGTGGTCTGGTACATCCTCTCGAACGACTAAAATAGAAGTATATACACGAGTTTCGAAGATTCTCGAAAATTGAACGGAGGAATCCTTGGGTCAGATAGAGTGGTCACAAATTTTTTTAAGAGCAACGTGCTTATTTGACAGTGCCTGTATACGATAAATCAGTCTCGATTGAAAATCAGGTAATCGTGTAAAAGCAATGTTTAATTATTTTTTGGGCACAAAATCGTATAAGGTAGCCCCTGAAATGGCCCCGGACACATGGTAGAAAAATTGGAAGAAAAAGAAACATGGCCTGGTTTGAACTCGCAACGACTGAAATTAAAGTATTTAATACATGGTTTTTGGGATTTCGGGTCTCGAAGTAAAAACATCCATAAATCACACGGACGTTTCTTGGGGAGAGATAAAATGTGCACACAAATTTTGAGGATCTACGGAGGACATTTGGGGGTGCCTTCTACGATAAACTTGTCGCGGCCAAAACCGGGATAATCGTGAAAAATGAATTAATAATTGTCACCAGCGGTTGAAATTGATTAGGGTAACTCTGGAAGTGATCTCGGACACTTACAATAAATTACGAAAGAAAAAGAAACGTGATCCGGTATGACATCTCGACCTGATCAAATTGAAATGTATTATACACGGTTTCAAAGATTTTAGGGTCCTGGAACCAAAATGTCCGGATATGAACGGGGGAATCCTCGGGTCAGATAAAGTGGTCACACAAAATTTAGGAGCAAAGATGCTTATTTGACGGTGCCGGTATGCAATAGCCAATAAGCAAGCCTTGTGTAATGAGCCGCAATTCAACCGCATAACCCCTGAAATTGCGCGAGCGATCCGTTCACTTCGAACCCTTAAGACTTCAATTATGCACGTATGTATTGTCATTTCTGTTTTTAGTTTCTATTAGTAGTGTAAGACTACTTCCTGCTTGTCGAGTCTTTGAGCTAGCCTTTTATTTTAAGATATATGGAATATGCATTCCACATTTATTTCCACCACACTTGAACCCTTTGACTACCTCCTCTATATTACGCCCTCTCTAAGTCGACTTAGACTCGCCCCTAAGCCCGCCGCCTACAAATGAAGACCTCAACTGCAGCCCTAGGCGTCAACTACACACCTCAAGCAACTCCTCCACACAAATATTCAACTCGAGGCCATTTATTTGTTGTTTGAAACATTCAGATATCAAACTAAATTTGGTAGTCATTAATCTAAAACCATACTATTTGATAAAAAACAAATTAAACATGTAATACTCCATGTGTATTGAAGGGAACTTAGACAAAACCTTGAGTTTTCAAAACTAAAACTTGAGTTTGGAAGTTACAACATTTATTTAATTTAAACCCCATAATTATCAACTTAAAACTCAAAGTTTTCAATATAAAAACATGGGTATTTAAGTTAAAACAATTAATCAAAGCTTAGAGGTAAGTTCTCAATATAAAAACATGAGTATTTAAGTTAAAACAATTAATCAAAGAGAAGTATGAAATTTTAATT